>NC_138861.1:147087061-147529561 GCF_965194805.1 Balaenoptera borealis | reverse complement strand
GATTATAACCACCATATCAGTCCATCAACCAGGGAAGCGGAACCAGCAAGAGGTTTATCGTAGGAATTTTTTTCGAGGAATTGGCTTGCGTGATTGTGGGGTCTGACTAGGCAAGTTGGAATCCATGGGGCAGATGGTTGGGAAGAGCCAGCTGGGACTGGGGCACTAGGTGAGGCTGCGGCCACGGCGGATTCCTCCCTTGGCAGGGAGCTAGATCAGCCCCCCAGATGACCTAGGATAATCTTTTCTATTTAAAGTCAGCTGATTATGGACTTTAACCACATCTGCAAATACCTTCCCAGCAAAATCTAGATTTGCATTTGATTGAACAGCTGGAATCTATAGCCTGGCCTAGATGACCCATAAAACTGACCATCATGACAGCCACCAAGTTTAACCAACGATAAGATGTTACTTGCAGCTCATCAGAGTCAAAACAATCAATGCACCGTCTTTTGTCTGCCTGCCCAGGTGTCTCCCTGGCCAGCCCCTCGAGGCTGGGGTTTGCGCCTTGGTCTTCCCTCCATCCTAGGAGATGAGGGGTTCCAGGGAACGCTGCTGCCCTCAGATGTGTGGGTGGTGACTGCCAGGCCAGAGCTCTGCGAAGGGCCCCTTGCGCCCACGGCAAATCGGGTGAAGCTCAGGTCTCTAATTTGTTTGATCCTCTGCTGCCCCGCTCCCTGCTAAGCGTGGGCCACATTCCCAGGTGCCCTGCAGCACCATGCCATTCAGACCCCCTGAGCTCCAATGGTACCTCCTTCCTCCCTCCCTCCCTCCCTCCATCAAAATGTACCTGTCCGGTCCCATCCCTGCGACCTGGCTCTGTGGTGGCTAAAGCAGAGCCCCCATGAGCCCCCCGCCCACTTTCTAACGTGTCACCCCCTCAGCGCAGTGTGTGTCTTCTTGGAGAGCTTCAGGGTCCTGACCCACAGGGCAGCCCGAGGTGTGGAGGAGACACTGGGCTTGGAGCTGAGACCGAGCAGGACCCCGTGAGGCCTTCCTGGGAACAGAACCTCCAGTGTCCCCCTCCTCTTGTTTGTAGAAAATCTTTAGCCTCCTAGGCCTTCCCTGAGTTCCAAAGAGCAAATTGAATCAGAGAAGTGAGAAAATGCAGAAACAAAGGAAAGCAGTCAAGCAAGACAAAATAATAATAGCTTAGCCCTAAAACAAAGTCAAGGACTTTAAGTTCCTCCTCAAGGGCTCTAGATAACCTCATGCGCCGTGTCCTTGAGCTGTTCTGCAGGTACTGAGACCCTCACCAGGTGGAAGAAGTTATGCAGGCTGCCCACCAGCGAGAAGACCCCAGACCAGGTGGAGCGAGGAAACTGATCACTGAGATTCCCGAAACGTCACCCATTAACCTCACCACCAACCAATCAGAGAACTGTGCACGAGCTGATCACGCACCCCGCGAACCCCTCCCTCATTCTGTCTTTTAAAAACCCTTCCCTGAAAGCTCACCTTGTGGGAGTTTGGGTCTTTTGAACATAAGCTGCCCGTTCTCCTCTCGGTGGAAAAAAAACAAGCCGAATTCTGTGCCAAACCAGTAAGCCGATCCTGGGAAGGATGGGGTAGGGGTGGGGTGGGGGGGTGAGCTGACCAGGCAGGTCTGCACCCCCAGGTCTTGTCCATCCACACTCCCCCTAAATAAATACCCACTGAGCGCCTGCTCTGGACCACAGCAGCCAATGAGAAGACAGGGCCTGGGACCTAGCGAGGCAGGAAAGTCATGAGTCCCGTTTCACAGATGAGAAAACTGAGGCTAGCAGCAGCCCCCTTCCTTCCCGGCTTGGCTTCCTTTCCATCCTATCGGCTTTGGGCCGAGTCATTTCTCTCTCTGCACACCGAGAAGGCTTGGCTCTCTGAGAACCTTCTTGAGACTACAAGTTCCTTCCTAGAACCTACTTTCTGCATCCACACAGAACCCCGGGTGGCCGCCTCCACCCTGGGGTGAGGAGAAGGAACGGCGGTGGGGGGGGGGCGGTGTCCAACCCAGGCGGGGGGGGTCCCAGGGGGGGGTCCCACCCTTCCTTTCTGCAGCAAAATGCTCACATATCGCTCCTGCCTTCAGACCCTCACTCCCAGCCTAGTGGGGAGGAACACTCAGAAGTCTTTTTTTTTTTAATTTAATTTTACTTATTTTTTTATACAGCAGGTTCTTATTAGTCATCCATTTTATACACATCAGTGTATACACGTCAATCCCAATCTCCCAATTCATCACACCACCACCACCACCACCCCCGCGGCTTTCCCCCATTGGTGTCCATACGTTTGTTCTCTACATCTGTGTCTCTATTTCTGCCCTGCAAACTGTTTCATCTGTACCATTTTTCTAGTTTCCACATATATGCGTTAATATACGATATTTGTTTTTCTCTTTCTGACTTACTTCACTCTGTATGACACTCTCTAGATTCATCCACATCTCTACAAATGATCCAATTTCGTTCCTTTTTATGGCTGAGTAATATTCCATTGCATATTTGTACCACATCTTCTTTATCCATTCGTCTGTCAATGGGCATTTAGGCTGCTTCCATGACCTGGCTATTGTAAATAGCTCAGCAATGAACATTGGGGTGCATGTGTATTTTTGAATTATGGTTTCCTCTGGGTATATGCCCAGTAGTGGGATTGCTAGGTCATATGGTAATTCTATTTTTAGTTTTTTAAGGAACCTCCATACTGTTCTCCATAGTGGCTGTATCAATTTACATTCCCACCAACAGTGCAAGAGGGTTCCCTTTTCTCCACACCCTCTCCAGCATTTGTTGTTTGTAAATTTTATGATCATGCCCATTCTAACTGGTGTGAGGTGATACCTCATTGTAGCTTTGATTTGCGTTTCTCTAATAATCAATGATGTTGAGCAGCTTTTCATGTGCCTCTTGGCCGTCTGTATGTCTTCTTAGGTGAAACGTCTATTTAGGTCTTCTGCCCATTTTTTGATTGGGTTGTTTGTTTTTTTAATATTGAGCTGCATGGGCTATTTATATATTTTGGAGATTAATCCTTTGCCCGTTGATTCATTGGCAAATATTTTCTCCCATTCTAAGCATTGTCTTTGCATCTTGTTTGTAGTTTCCTTTGCTTTGCAAAAGGTTTTACGTTTCATTAGGTCCCATATGTTTATTTTTGTTTTTATTTCCATTACTCTAGGAGGTGGATCAAAAAAGATCTTGCTGTGATTTATGTCAAAGAGTGTTCTTCCTATGTTTTCCTCTAAGAGTTTTATAGTGTCCTGTCTTACATTTAGGTCTCTAATCCATTTTGAGTTTATTTTTGTGTATGGTGTTAGGGAGTATTCTAATTTCATTCTTTTACATGTAGGTGTCCAGTTTTCCCAGCACCACTTATTGAAGAGACTGTCTTTTCTCCATTGTATATCCTTACCTCCTTTGTCATAGATTAGTTGACCATAGGTGCATGAGTTTATCTCTGGACTTTCTATCCTGTTCCACTGATCTATATTTCTGTTTTTGTGCCAGTACCATATTGTCTTGATTACTGTAGCTTTGTAGTATAGTCTGAAGTCAGGGAGTCTGATTCCTCCAGCTCCGTATTTTTCCCTCAAGACTGCTTTGGCTATTGGGGTCTTTTGTCTCCATACAAATTGTAAGATTTTTTGTTCTAGTTCTGTAGAAAATGACATTGGTAATTTGATAGGGATTGCATTAAATCTGTAGATTGCTTTGGGTAGTATAGTCATTTTCACAATATTAATTCTTCCAATCCAAGAACATGGAATATCTCTCCATTTCTTGGTATCATCTTTAATTTCTTTCAACAGTGTCTTATAGTTTTCTGCATACAGGTCTTTTGTCTCCCTAAGTAGGTTTATTCCTAGGTATTTTATTTTTGTTGCAATGGTAAATGGGGGTGTTTCCTTAATTTCTCTTTCAGATTTTTCCTCATTAGTGTATAGGAATGCAAGAGATTTCTGTGTATTAATTTTGTTCCTGCAACTTTACGAAATTCATTGATTAGCTCTAGTAGTTTTCTGGTGGCATCTTTAGGATTCTCTATGTATAGTATCATGTCGTCTGCAAACAGTGACAGTTTTACTTCTTTTCCCATTTGTATCCTTTTATTTCTCTTTGTTCTCTGATTGTCGTGGCTAGGACTTCCAAAACTATGTTGAATAATAGTGGTGAGAGTGGACATCCTTGTCTTGTTCCTGATCTTAGAGGAAATGCTTTCAGTTTTTCACCATTGAGAATGATGTTTGCTGTGGGTTTGTCATATACAGCCTTTATTATGTTGAGGTAGGTTCCCTCTATGCTCACTTTCTGGAGAGTTTTTATCATAAATGGGTGTTGAACTTTGTCAAAAGTTTTTCTGCATCTATTGAGATGATCATATGGTTTTTATTCTTCAATTTGTTATTATGGTGTATCACATTGATTGATTTGTGTATATTGAAGAATCCTTGCATCCCTGGAATAAATCCCACCTGATCATGGTGTATGATCCTTTTAATATGTTGTTGGATTCTGTTTGCTAGTATTTTGTTGAGGATTTTTGCATCTATATTCATCAGTGATATTGGTCTGTAATTTTTTTTTTTTGTAGTATCTTTGTCTGGTTTTGGTATCAGGGTGATGGTGGCGTCATAGAATGAATTTGGGGATTTTCCTTCCTCCGCAATTTTTTGGAAGAGTTTGAGAAGGATGGGTGTTAGCTCTTCTCTAAATGTTTGATAGAATTCACCTGTGAAGACACCTGGTCCTGGAATTTTGTTTGTTGGAAGATTTTTAATCACAGTTTCAATTTCATTACTTGTGATTGGTCTGTTCATATTTTCTATTTCTTCCTGGTTCACTCTTGGAAGGTTATACCTGTCTAAGAATTTGTCCATTTCTTCCAGGTTGTCCATTTTATTGGCATATAGTTGTTTGTAGTAATCTCTTACAATCCTTTGTATTTCTGCAGTGTCAGTTGTGATTTCTCCTTTTTCATTTCTAAGTTTATTGATTTGAGTCCTCTCTCTTTTTTCTTGATGAGTCTGGCTAATGGTTTATCAGTTTTGTTTACCTTCTCAAAGAACCAGCTTTTAGTTTTATTGATCTTTGCTATTGTTTTGTTTCTATTTCATTTATTTCTGCTCTGATCTTTATGATTTCTTTCCTTCTGCTAACTTTGGGTTTTGTTTGTTCTTCTTTCTCTAGTTCCTTTAGGTGTAACGTTAGATTGTTTATTTGAAATTTTTCTTGTTTCTTGAGGTAGGCTTGCATAGCTATAAGCTTCCCTCTTAGAACTGCTTTTGCTGCATCCCATAGGTTTTGGATCGTCGTGTTTTCATTGTCATTTGTCTCTAGGTATTTTTTGATTTCCTCTTTGATTTCTTCAGTGATCTCTTGGTTATTTAGTAACATATTGTTTAGCCTCCATGTGTTTGTGCTTTTTACATTTTTTTCCCTGTAACTGATTTCTAATCTCATAGCGTTGTGGTCAGAAAAGATGTTTGATATGATTTCAATTTTCTTAAATTTACTGAGGCTTCATTTGTGACCAAAGATATGAGTTATCCTCGAGAATGTTCCGTGCACACTTGAGAAGAAAGTGTAATCTGTGGTTTTTGGATGGAATGTCCTATAAATGTCAATTAAATCTATCTGGTCTATTGTGTCATTTAAAGCTTCTGTTTCCTTATTAATTTTCTGTTTGGATGATCTGTCTATTGGTGTAAGTGAGGTGTTAAAGTCCCCCACTATTATTGTGTTACTGTCAATTTCCTGTTTTATAGCTGTTAGCAGTTGCCTTATGTATTGAGGTGCTCCTATGTTGGGTGCATATATATTTATAATTGTTATATCTTCTTCCTGAATTGATCCCTTGATCATTATGTAGTGTCCTTCCTTGTCTCTTGTAACATTCTTTATTTTAAAGTCCATTTTATCTGATATGAATATTGCTACTCCAGCTTTCTTTTGATTTCCATTTGCATGGAATATCTTCTTCCATCCCCTCACTTTCAGTCTGAATGTGTCCCTAGGTCTGAAGTGGGTCTCTTGTAGACAGCATATATATGGGTCTTGTTTTTGTATCCATTCAGCAAGCCTGTGTCTTTTGGTTGGAGCATTTAATCCATTCGCGTTTAAGGTAATTATTGATATGTATGCTCCTATAACCATGTTCTTAATTGTTTTGGGTTTGTTTTTGTAGGTCCTTTTCTTCTCTTGTGTTTCCCACTTAGAGAAGTTCCTCTAGCATTTGTTGTAGAGCTGGTTTGGTGGTGCTGAATTCTCTTAGCTTTTGCTTGTCTGTAGAGCTTTTGATTTCTCCATTGAATCTGAATGAGATCCTTGCCGGGTAGAGTAATCTTGGTTGTAGGTTCTTCCCTTTCATCACTTTAAGTATATCATGCCACTCCCTTCTGGCTTGCAGAGTTTCTGCTGAGAAATCAGCTGTTAACCTTATGGGAGTTCCCTTGTATGTTATTTGTCGTTTTTCCCTTGCTGCTTTCAATAATTTTTCTTTGTCTTTAATTTTTGCCAATTTGATTACTGTGTGTCTCGGCGTGTTTCTCCTTGGGTTTATCCTGTATGGGACTCTCTACGCTTCCTGGACTTGAGTGGCTATTTCCTTTCCCATGTTAGGGAAGTTTTCGACTATAATCTCTTCAAATATTTTCTCGGGTCCTTTCTCTCTCTCTTCTCCTGAGACCCCTATAATGCGAATGTTGGTGCGTTTAATGTTGTCCCAGAGGTCTCTTAGGCTGTCTTCATTTCTTTTCATTCTTTTTTCTTTATTTTGTTCTGCAGCCTTGAATTCCACCATTCTGTCTTCCAGGTCACTTATCCATTCTTCTGCCTCAGTTATTCTGCTATCGATTCCTTCTAGTGTAGTTTTCATTTTAGTTATTGTGTTGTTCATCTCTGTTTGTTTGTTCTTTAATTCTTCTAGGTCTTTGTTAAACATTTCTTGCATCTTCTAGATCTTTGCCTCCATTCTTTTTCCCGAGGTCCTGGATCATCTTCACTATCATTATTCTGAATTCTTTTTCTGGAAGGTTGTCTATCTCCACTTCATTTAGTTGTTTTTCTGGGGTTTTATCTTGTTCCTTCATCTGGTACATAGCCCTCTGCCTTTTCTTCTTGTCTATCTTTCTGTGAATGTGGTTTTTGTTCCACAGGCTGCAGGACTGTAGTTCTTCTTGCTGTTGCTGTCTGCCCCCTGGTGGGTGAGGCTATCTAAGAGGCTTCTGCAAGTTTCCTGATGGGAGGGACTGGTGGTGGGTAGAGCTGGCTGTTGCTCTGGTGGGCAGAGCTCAGTAGAACTTTAATCTGCTTGTCTGCTGATGGGTGGGGCTGGGTTCCCTCCCTGTTGGTTGTTTGGCCTGAGGCAACCCAACACTGGAGCATACCCAGGCTCTTTGGTGGGGCTAATGGCAGACTCTGGGAGCGCTCAGGCCAAGGAGTACTTCCCAGAACTTCTGCTGCCAGTGTCCTTGTCCTCACAGTGAGTCACAGCCACCACCCCGCCTCTGCAGGAGACCCTCCAACACTAGCAGGTAGGTCTGGTTCAGTCTCCTATGGGGTCACTGCTCCTTCCCCTGGGTCCTGATAAGCACACTACTTTGTGTGTGCCTTCCAAGAGTGGAGTCTCTGTTTCCCCCAGTCCTGTCGAAGTCTTGCAATCAAATCGCACTAGCCTTCAAAGTCTGATTCTCTAGGAATTCCTCCTCCCGTTGCCGGACCCCCAGGTTGGGAAGCCTGACGTGGGGCTCAGAACCTTCACTCCAGTGGGTGGACTTCTGTGGTATAAGTGTTCTCCAATCTGTGAGTCACCCACCCAGCAGTTATGAGATTTGATTTTATTGTGATTGCTCCCCTCCTGCCATCTCATTGTGGCTTCTCCTCTGTCTTTGGATGTGGGGTATCTTTTTTGGTGAGTTCCAGTGTCTTCCTGATGATTGTTCAGCAGTGAGTTGAGATTCTGGTGTTCTCACCAGAGGGAGTGAGAGCACGTCCTTCTACTCTGCCATCTTGAACCAATCTCCACACTCAGAAGTCTTTTAAAGGGATGAAAAACACTCAGTAGAAAAACTGGCAGTAAACAAACTGGAGTGAGAGAGAGAGAGATACAAATATACAAATGCCAGGAACTATAACTATGTGAAACATTGTTCCAAGTTCCTAATGATCAAAGTTACACAGGGAAAAAGGAAAGACTGCTTCTTCACCATTAGTTGCGAAGCCAGGGAACCATGGTTCAGGTCGACATGGGCCCAGGAATCTGTCCAGGCTTATTACTGAGTTAACAAAAAGAGAAGACACACGAAGTCACGTATCACATATTATGATAGGGTTTCACTGTGAACCTATGTCTGTGTGTGTGTGGTGCAGGTGTGTGCAGGTGAGCACACATGCACGTGGGCGGTGATTTGTGTGTACCCATAAAAAGCTGACATGAGGCTCACCAAAAGGTTCAGCATTGATTTCTCTAGGAACAGGACATGGTCTGATTTTTTAAAATTGTTTTTAATCTCCTGTGTATTTATTTTACTTCTTAATGATATGCAGATCCTATTTAAAAAAACAAAAATACTATTTTCAAAACAATTCTCTGTATGATCACCCGCAGAGAAGCCATGGAGAAATACGCATCTGTTCTTTTATTGATACTTCCAGTCTTGAAGCACAGCTTGAGGTCGCTTCCTCTGCAGCC
The DNA here is from genome assembly GCF_965194805.1 of Balaenoptera borealis. Lineage (NCBI taxonomy): Eukaryota > Metazoa > Chordata > Mammalia > Artiodactyla > Balaenopteridae > Balaenoptera > Balaenoptera borealis. The sequence goes on along the minus strand of NC_138861.1, from coordinate 147,520,888 downwards.
TGGGTGACGGGGCCAGGGCACCCTCTGCAGGCCGGCCAGCCTCGCCTGCCAAGGGATGCTTCTCCTAGCAACCCCCTCCCGGATGCAGGCCTGCCCTTGGTGGGCTCCAGGAAACAGGCAGTTCTGAAAATTCTTTAATTCATTCCACACCATGGGAGACCATCAAGGCAGAGCCTGGGCTTGGGGTTGGGTGGCGTGGAAATGAGCAGGGCCCTGGTTGGCTTCTGTGAGGATGGGTGAGTGGGACTTCATGAGGTGAAACAGGGGCTTCCGGGTCCTTTTTAGTCATGTATTCATTGTTTACGCTGCCTAACAAATTACAGCCTGGCCTGAGAGGAGGAAGGCAGTGTGGAGTATAAAAGGGAAGACAGTGACTTCTCTGGAGACCTGTGGTGCAAAGAGCAAGGAAGGCAGAGTCTGGTAGATGCAGCTTGTAGGCCCAGCTGTGGCCGTGATGAACTGTGCAACCTTGGGTAACTTCCTCAGCTTCTCTGAGCCTTGGTTTCCTAAGAGTTCCTTCCTTAAGGACTGCAGACTCTAAGGGGTGATGGACACAGAGAAGCCCTGGGCTGTGCGTGTGAGGTGTGCTCAGGTGTGACTGAGTGCCACGTGGACATGGAAGGCAGGGGCTAAGGGGGGAGAGAAGTAGGGGAGTGGTTGGGGGAGAGGAGGAGGGGAGGGAGAGAAGGAGTAGAGGGGGTGGGGGAGCAGGGAATATTGCTCCCCCTGAAAAGAGTCAGCCAACAGATGTCCTGCAGTGGAGCTGAGGCTCAGCCTGTCTCAGGAGCTTCAGCGGGCTGCCAGGTGAACAAGACAAAGCCTGCATGTAGGGAGAGCTTTCAGCAGGGCAGGGAGAAGCCCCTGTGGGTGGGCACCTGACTGACGACGGCTAAGGGAGAATGTGGGGGCTGTATCTGAGGATGGAGTTCCAGGTGCCAGGCCTCCATCCGTGTTGGCAGGTGGGCTGTACCCAGGCTTCTCTCAGGCCACAGTGGCAGCACTAACAACTGTGGCAGTGGGAGCCCACAGGTGCCCACACCTTCCTCTGCCAGTCAGAGGAGCTGAAATCCCAAGAGGGTGGGACAAAACCAATTGCTTTTTCCCCTGTCCTCCCACTACTTGGCCCTAGACTCAGGTGTAGTCCCAGGAAATATATAGCAAAACAAGGTAAATAGAGCCCTAGCCTTTCAGCTAAAAGACAGAGGAGGGGACCTCAGGGAACATCATGAAGAGGAAGGAACTTGGACTCTGACATCATAACACTGTTCCTGAACCCCTGGCTTGCCCTCTGGGCTGCACATGTGTAGATCTGATCATAAACAGCCAAACAAGACATTGAGAACCCATTTAAGGCAGACTGCCTCTCAGGTCCTGGACTGGCCACTGGGTGGTGCACACACAGGATAAATCACTGCAAAGACTGAAAACAGACTTGATGTTAAAACCACGACCCACAGAAAGCTGATGGATCCTTGTGAGCTGGACCCAGCCGGATCCATTGCCTGCTACAACAAAAATATCAATATTCTCCATAGGATTTAAACAAGACTCGGAGTCTCATAACATAATATTCTGAATGTCCAGGATACAATCCAGAATTACTTGGCATACAAAGAACCAGGAAAACTTCAACTTACCTGGGAAGAGACCACCAACAGATACCAATGCCAAGATGTCATAACTGTCCGATTAAAACTTAAGGCAAATATTGCAAAAATAACCCAAGAAGAAAAGGTGGACACTACTGAAAAGAAAGATTAAAAATCTAGGCAAAGGAATGGAAGATATAAAGAAGAGCTAGATGAAAATGTTAGAACTGAAAATAAATACAATTATCAAAATAAAAAACTCATTGTATGGACTCAGTAGCAGAACGAACATGATGGGAGAATAAGTGAGTGAACTTGAAGATAGAGCAATAAAAATTATCCAGTATGGACAAAAGAGATAAAAGAGATTAAAAAATGATCATAAAATCCAACACCCTTTCATGATGAAAACACTCAACAAACTGGAACAGAAGGGAACTTCCTCAATCTGATTAAGGGTGTCTATGAGACAAGCACGGCTACCGTCATACTCAGTGGGGAAGACTGGAAGATTTTCCCTAAGACCAGGAACAAGGCAAGAGCATCAGTTCTACTGAATATTGTCCTAGAAGTTCTAGCCAGGACAATTAGTCAAGAAAAAGATAAAAGGGAATGAGATTGTAAAAGAAGAAGTAAAACTATCTTGATTCACATATGGCATGATCTTATATATAGAAAACCTTAAGAATCCACTGAAACATCTGAGTCACTAAAAAGGGGAGCAAGGTTGTAGGATATGAGATCAACACACAAAAATAAGTTGTATTCTTATACACTAGCCATGGACAATCCAAGGAAATAATTCCGTTGATAGCATCAAAAAGAATGAAATACTTAAGAATAAATTTAGCCAAAGAATAAATTTAACCGAACTTCAAAACAGTGTTGAGGGACTTCGCTGGTGGCACAGTGGATAAGACTCCATGCTCCCAATGCAGGAGGCCTGGGTTCAATCCTGTCAGGGAACTAGATCCAACATGCATGCCGCAACCAAGAGTTTGCATGCTGCAACTAAGGAGCCCACTTGCCGCAACTAAGACCCGGCACAACCAAATAAATAAATACATATTACAATAAAAAACAGTGTTGAAAGAAATTAAAGACCTAAATAAATGGGAAGACTTCTTGTGTTCATAGATTGGAAGGCTTAATATTTTAGGCAATACTCTCCAAAATGATCTACAGATTCAATGCAATCCCCATCAAAATTCTAACTTCCTGTTTTTCAGAAATGGATACACTGACCCTAAAACTCATTGAAAGGGAGCCCAAATAGCCAAAACCACCTTGAAAAGAGGATGCACACTTCATGGTTTCAGAACTTACTACTAGGCTAACATCATTGAGACAGTGTGGCTCTGGCATGAGGATTAACAAACAGATCAATGGAGTAGAAGTTAGAGACCAGAAATAACCCATACGCTTATGGCCAATTGATTTTCTACAAGGACACTGAGACCACTCAATGGGGAAAGAATAGTATTTTTTAACAGATAGTGGAGGAATAATTGGACAGCCACATGCAAATGATAATGAATTTGGACACCTACGTCACACCATGTACAAAAATTAACTCAAAATTAACACAAAGACCTCAATGTAAGAGCTAAAACTACTAACTCGAAACATAGGTATAAGACTTTGTGACCTCAGATTTGGCAACAGTTTTTTTAGATATAAAACCAAAAGCATAATCAATAAAAGAAAAAATATATACACTGGACTCCATCAAAATCAATAATTTATAAAGAGTGTTACAAGAGATAAGGAGGACACCACATAATGATCAAAGGATCAATCCAAGAAGAAGATATAACAATTATAATGTTTATGCACCCAACATAGGAGCATCTCAATACCTAAGACAAATGCTAACAACTATGAAAGGAGAAATCAACAGTAACACAATAATAGTAGGGGACTTTAACACCCCACTTACACCAACGGACAGATTATCCAAACAGAAAATAAATAAGGAAACACAAACTTTAAATGACACAATAGACCAGATAGATTTAATTGATATTTATAGAACATTCCATCCAAAAGTGGCAGAATACACTTTCTTCTCAAGTGCACATGGAACATTCTCCAGGATAGATCACATCGTAGGTCACAAATCAAGCCTCAGAAAATTTAAGAAAATTGAAATCGTATCAAGCATCTTTTCTGACCACAACACTATGAGATTAGAAATGAATTACAGGGAAAAAAATGTAAAAAACACAAATACATGGAGGTTAACCAGTGCGCTACTAAATAAGCAAGAGATCATGGAAGAAATCAAAGAAGAAATTAAAAATACAGAGAAACAAATGACAATGAAACACGATGACCCAACACCTATGGGACACAGCAAAAACAGTTCTAAGAGGGAAGTTTATAGCAATTCAATCTCACCTCAAGAAACAAGAGAAATCTCAAATTAACAATCTAACCCTACACTTAAAACAACTAGAGAAAGAAGAACAAAGAAAACCCAAAGTCAGTAGAAGGAAAGAAATCATAATGATCAGAGTAGAAATAAATGAAATAGAAATGAAGAAAACATAGCAAAGGTCAAAAAAACTAAAAGCTGGTTCTTTGAGAAGATAAACAAAATTGAAAAACCCTTAGCCAGACTCATCAAGAATAAAAGGGAGAGGACGCAAATCAATAAAATTAGAAATGAAAAAGGAGAAATCACAACTGACATTGCAGAAATACAAAGGATTATAAGAGGCTACTACAAAAAACTATATGCCAATAAAATGGACAACCACGAAGAAATGGACAAAATCTTGGAAAGGTACAATTTTGCAAGACTGAAAAATTAGAAAATATAAACAGACCTATCACAGGTAATGAAATTGAAATTATAATTAAAAATCTTCCAACAAACAAAAGTCCAGGACCAGATGGCTTCACAGGCGAATTCTATCAAACATTTAGAGAAGAGCTAACACCCATCCTTCCCAAACTCTTCCAAAAAATTGCAGAGGGAGAAATACTCCCAAATTCATTCTATGAAGCCACCATCACCCTGATACCAAAAACAGAAGAAGATATATCACAAAAAAAGAAAATTATAGATCAATATCACTGGTGAACATAGAACCAAAAATCCTGAACAAAATACTAGCAAACAGAATCCAACAGCACATTAAAAGGATCATACACCATGATCAAGTGGGATTTATCCAAGGCATGCAAGGATTCTTCAATATACACAAATCAATTAATGTGATACACCACATTAACAAATTAAGGAATAAAAACCGTATGATCATCTCAATAGATGCAGAAAAAGCTTTTGACAAAATTCAACACCCATTTATGATAAAAACTCTCCAGAAAATGGGCATAGAGGGAACCTACCTCAACATAATAAAGGCCATATATGACAAATCCACAGCAAGCATCATTCTCAATGGTGAAAAACTGAAAGCATTTCCACTAGGATCAGGAACAAGACAAGGGTGTCCACTCTCACCACTCTTGTTCAACATAGTTTTGGAAGTCCTAGCCATGGCAATCAGGGAAGAAAAAGAAATAAAAGGAATACAAATTGGAAAAGAAGAAGTAAAACTGTCACTATTTGCCAATGACATGATACTATATATAGAAGATCCTAAAGATGCCACCAGAAAACTACTAGAACTAATCAATGAATTTGGTAAGGTTGCAGGATACAAAATTAATGCACAGAAATCTCTGGCATTCCTATACACCAACAATGAAAAATCAGAAAGGGAAATTAAGGAAACACTCTCATTTACCATTGCAACAAAAAGAATAAAATACCTAGGAATAAACCTACCTAAGGAGGTGAAAGACTTGTACTCAGAAAACTATAAAACACTGAGGAAAGAAATCAAAGATGACATAAACAGACGGAGAAATATACCAAGTTCTTGGACTGGAAGAATCAATATAGTGAAAGTGACTATACTACCCAAAGCAATCTACAGATTCAATGCAATCCTTATCAAACTACCAATGGCATTCTTCACAGAATTAGAACAGAAAATCTTACAATTCTTATGGAAACACAAAAGACCCTGAATAGCCAAAGCAATCTTGAGAAAGAAAAATGGAGTTGGAAGAATCAGGTTCCCCAACTTCAAACTATGCCACAAAGCTACAGTAATCAAGACAGTATGCTACTGGCACAAAAACAGAAATATAGATCAGTGGTACAGGATAGAATGCCCAGAGATAAGCCCACGCACATATCGGCACCTAATTTATGACAAAGGAGGCAAGAACATACAATGGAGAAAAGACAGCCTCTTCAATAAGTGGTGCTGGGAAAACTGGACAGCTACATGTAAAAGAATGAAATTCGAACACTACCAAACACCATACACAAAAATAAACCCCAAATGGATTAAAGACTTAAATGTAAGACCAGACACTATAAAACTTTTAGAGGAAAACATAGGAAATCACTCTTTGACATAAACCACAGCAAGATCTTTTTTGACTCAACTCCTAGAGTAACAGAAATAAAAACAAAAATAAATAAATGGGACTTAATGAAACTTAAAAGCTTTTGTACAGCAAAGGAAACCATAAACAAGACAAAAAGACAACCCTCAGAATGGGAGAAAATATTTGCAAATGAAACAACAGACAAAGGATTAATCTCCAAAATATACAAACAGCTCATGGAGCTCAATATCGAAAAAACAAACAATCCATTTAAAAAATGGGCAGAAGACCTAAATAGACATTTCACCAAGGAAGAAATACAGATGGCCAAGAGGCACATGAAAATATACTCAACATCACTAATTATTAGAGAAATGCAAATCAAAACTACAATGAAGTATCACCTCACGCCGGTCAGAATGGCCATTATCAAAAAAGCTAGAAACAATAGAAACAAATAGAAACAAATTCTGGAAAGGGTGTGGTGAAAAGGGAACCCCCCTACACTGTTGATGGAAATGTAAATTGATACAACCACTATGGAAAACAGTACGGAGGTTCCTTAAAAAACTAAAAATAGAACTACCATATGATCCGGCAGTCCCACTACTGGGCATATACCCTGCAAAAACCATAATTCAAAAAGATACATGTACCACAATGTTCATTGCAGCTCTATTTACAATAGCCAGGATATGGAAGCAACCTAAGTGTCCATCGACAGATGAATGGATAAAGAAGATGTGGCACATATATACAATGGAATATTACTCAGCCATAAAAAGAAACGAAATTGAGTTATTTGTAGTGAGGTGGATGGACCTAGAGTCTGTCATACAGAGTGAAGTAAGTCAGAAAGATAAAAACAAATACCATATGCTAACACATATATATGGGCTCTAAAAAAAAAAAATGGTACTGATGAACCTAGCTGCAGGGCAGGAATAAAGAGGTAGACATAGAGAATGGACTTGAGGACATGGGGTGGGAGGGGGAAGCTGGGGTGAAGTGAGAGTAGCATCGACATATATACATTACCGAATGTAAAATAGTTAGCTAACGGGAAGCAGCAGCATAGCACAGGGAGATTGGCTCGATGCTTTGCGATGACCTAGAGGGGTGGGATAGGGAGGATGGGAGGGAGGCTCAAGAGGGAAGGGATATGGGGATATGTGTATGCATGTGGCTGATTCGCTTTGTTGTGCAACAGAAACTAACACGGTATTGTGAAGCAATTATACTCCAATAAAGATCTATTTAAAAAAATTAAAAACTTGCTACCAAGGACATTCTCAAGAAAGTGAAAAGGCAACACACAGAATGGGAAGAAATATTGGCAAACCATATATCTGATAACTATCTGGTGTCTAGAATATAACAATAAAAAACCCAAATAATCCAACTTTAAAATGAGCAAAGGATCTGAAAGACACGTCTCCAAAGAAGATGTATAAATGGCCAACAGGCACATGAAAAGATGCTCAACATCATTAGTCATCAGGGAAATGCAAATCAAAACCACAGTGAAACACCACTTCACACCCACTAGGATGGCTGTCATCAAAAACAGAAACAACTAGTGCTGGTGAGGATGTGGAGAAATTGGAACCCTTGTACATTGGTGGTGGGAATGTAAAATGGTGCAGCCACTGTGGAAAAGTTGTCAGTGCCTCCAAAAGTTAAACATGGAATTTTCATGTGACACAGCAATTCTACTCCTAAGTATATAAGAAAAATGAAGAGAACAAGAGAAATGAAAACATAGGTCCACACAAAAACCCGCACATAAATGTTGATAGCAGCATTATTCACAACAGCCAAAAAAGTGGAAACAGCCTACATGTCCATCAACTAATGGATTTTTTTTAACGTGGTCCATCCATACGATGGAAGATTATTCAACCATTAAAAGGAATGATGCACTGACATAGCTACAACATGGATGAATCTTTGAAAACATTATGCTAAGTGAAAGAGGCCAGACACAAAGGCCACATATTATAGGATTTCATTTATAAACGTTCATAGTAGGCAAACTTATAGAGACAGAAAGCAGATTAGGGGTCATTAGGGGATGAGGGAGAGGGGGGAATTGGGAATGACCACTAACAGGTGTGGGATTTCCTCTTGGGATGATAGAAGTATTGTGAAATTAGATAATGGTGATGATTACACAGCATTGTGAATATACTAAACACCACTGATTTGTGCACTTTAAAATGGTTAAAACGGTGACTTTTATGTTACATAAATTATATTTCAATAAAAAATACAATTTAATAAAAGGAAAAAAATGGACTTCCCTGGCGGTCCCATGGTTAAGACTCTGAGCTCCCTCTGCAGGAGGTGCGGGTTCGATCCCTGGTTGGGGAATTAAGATCCCACATGCCGTGCAGTGCAGCCAAAACTTTTTTTTAAAAAAGGAAAAAACTGAATAAAGCTTCCCAGGCCTGTGAGGAATAATGTAAGGTCGAATGCTTGTGTCATCAGAGTCCCAGACGGAGAGGAGGAAGGGGGCAGTGCAGAAAAAAACCTCAAGAAAGAATTGCTGAACACTTGCCACATTTGGCAAGACATAAGCTTGAGACAACCCAAATGTCCTCCAGTGGGTGAATAGATAAACGAATGAGGCTACATCTGTACAACGGAAACCACCCAGTGGACAAAGGAAGGCCCCGCTGACACAGGAAACTCCTTGGCTGGTCCCCAGGGCATCTCGCTGAGGAAGGAAACCATTCTCCAGGCCTCCCTTTCCCCTTGGGTTTCTTTCACAGTCGTTGCTCGTAGCCTTTTTCAGATAATCCCAATGTCTTACTTCATTTATAAGATGTTCTAGAAAAGACAGAACCGTGGTGATGGAAAGCAAGTCACTGGTGGCCAGGGGTTACGGCTGGGGGAGACCACGGGCAGCTCTGGGGTGGCTGACCGGACCACTGGACCACTGGAGAGGAAACACCAGCTCCCCAGAGGAGAGAGTCCTGACACTCGACCTGTGATGTGTGGGCACCACGCCGGGTCCAGGAGGGAGCCGGGGGCGCACGGAGCGGCCAGGCCTGGTTCCCCAAGGAGCCCCAGGAAGACACAGAAACAGGAGGTGCCGAGACTCCAGCGCCCGGGGAATGAGACCATCACCCTCACTGCCTGTCCCGACTTTGCCGTGGACACTGGCATCCCCCCCTCGAGCTCAGCCGGGCGGTCGCCCAGACCCCTCTCAGCACGCAGTCCAGTTCATGGCCACTAAGCGTGTCTTCAGAAAGGCGGTGTCCGGCGCTGAGATGAAAGCGCCGGGTCTGGTTTCCAGGCAACGGGTTTTATCTCTTAGCGGCAGGTAGACGAGGGAGCGCCTGGCAGCGGTCCATGTCTAAGAGTCAGGACGATGTGCTGGTTACTCATTCCTGCGGCTGACACGGGCAGGGTGCCGGCGGGGGCTTCACTGAAGAAGAAAGCCGGGGCCCAGGGCTGTGGACCATGCAGTTCTGCACAAGCGGGGTGAGTGAGTGGCGGAGCAAGGTCGCCCCAAGTGTCCACGCTCTGAGCTCAGCTCTGGCCTGATATCCGCCCTCCCCGGGCACCCTCCCTGCCCGAGCCCCCTCCACTGCCGACCTCGGCCCTCCCCAGGCCAACTCCGGAGGCCTCTCCGGCCCTCACACCCCGGGAACACAATCCCTCCTTCCTCTTAAACTGGGAATATTTGAGATTCCACACAGTGGCCCCATTGAACTTTCCCAGAAATATTTCCTGAGCAGCAAATTCTTGAGCCTTTTTTGAAATGCATTTTCCTTCTGTCCTGCTTTCTCTGCTGCCCTTTGCCTCTCCCGCGGCCCAGCAATTTCTCTGGCTCACAGGAAGGCCTGCGTCCTTTTGAGCAGGGTTCCCTGGAGGGGCCTTACTGAGAGGCTGTGCGTTTTCAGCCTCTGTGGGTCCCATGGGCCTCCATGGAGATGGATTCCGAACCTTGTGTCACCTTGGGAGACACCTCCCCTGGGAAGCCCTCCTGACAGCCAGCCCCACCCGGGGGCAGCACCTGGGCAAGGCATCCGTGGGGAAGAAGCAACTCATCCCAGACCAAAACCTACAGGTCCTACTGTGCGTGGGCGTGCAGCCTGCGCCACGTGGGATTCGCCACGGCAACTGGCATGTCTGCATCAGGATGACCTCTGACGAGCGCGTGCTGGGTGCTGCCACCAGGCAAACTGCGGTGAAGTCTCCCAGCACTCGCCGGGAGCCCGGGACAAGCATCTTGCGACAGCTCCCTGGTGTGAACTGTGCAGAACCGCCTGTTGGGGCCTCTCGGCTGTGGTGTGTCCCGATCCCAGGCTGGGCCCCCGAGCAGTGCGTGGGCGCCACGTCCCAGCGGGAGGCCTCCGGGCAGAGGCCGCGTTGAAGGAAGAAATGAGTGAGTGTGAGCGAAGAATGAGCAGGAGAAGGGGCCCGTGGCCGAGAGGAGGGAGGCACTCTGCCTCCGGGAGCGCACGGTGGGCGCCGGATGCTGCCCCCTGAAGTCATGTGCCGTGCGAGCGACCCCGACTGTGTGTCGGCGCCCTGCGGCACACGCTGTACGTCACCACTTCCGTTTACGGTCTGGACTTTCCCGTCCTGGTGGAGAAAGCGTTCTCTAACCTGAGATCGCAAGAGCATTCTCCTGGATGTTCTTCTCAACGTTTTGGAGTTTTGCTTTTCCCATGTAGGTCTTCAGTGCATCCAGAATTTGCTTTGTGTACGATAGGGCCCTACGTCTTCATTGCCCACACAGACAAGCAATTATTTCAGCCCCATCTGTCAAAGTGCCTGCCCTTTCCACACTATATGACAGAGGGGAGCCAAGACCAGCTCTCTGACTTGGGATCCGGAATGCCCTCCCTCACCTCCTCCCCCTGACCAACTCCTATTCATCCTTCAATACCCGATGTGCTCACTGCTCCCAGGCAGACTTCTCTGATACCAGGCCTGGGTTTGGTGTCTCCTCTGGGCTCCTGCAGCCTCTCTGCTTCCCTCTGCCACAGCAGAAAACACAGAAATGAAGTCTGATAAACTGGGGTAGGTCGTGAAAGGTTGAAATCCTTCTCCTCTTTTACTTGTGTGACCTTGGGCAAATTCCTTAACTTCTATTAGCTTAGTTCCCTTGTCTATAAAACAAGGGTAATACTGTATGCCCTAAAGGTTGTGGTAAGAATTAAATAAGGAGGGGCTTCCCTGGTGGCACAGGGGTTAGGAATCCGCCCGCCAGTGCAGGGGACACGGGTTCCAGCCCTGGTCCAGGAAGACTCCACATGCCGCAGAGCAACTAAGCCTGTGCGCCCCAACTACTAAGCCTGCGCTCTAGAGCCCGCGAGCCACAACTACTGAGCTCACGTGCCACAGCTACTGAGCCCATGAGCCACAACTACTGAGCCCACGTGCCACAACTACTGAGCCCATGAGCCACAACTACTGAGCCTGCGTGCCACAACTACTGAGCCTGCGTGCCACAACTACTGAAGCCCACGCGCCTAGAGCCCATGCTCCGCAACAAGAGAAGCCACAACAATGAGAAACCCACGCACTGCAACGAAGAGTAGCCCCCGCTCGCCATTAGAGAAAGCCTGCGCACAGCAATGAAGACCCAACACAGCCAAAAATAAATAAATAAATAAATTGACACCTTAAAAAAAAAAAGAATTCAATAAGGAATCTTTATAAGCTTCCTAGAATATTACAAAAACTCCATAAATGATCATTATAGCTGCAATGCTGATTGTGGATGTTGTGACCATCTCTTTCCTTGTCTGTTTCCCCCAGTAGATGGAAAGCTTCCTGGGGGCAGGAACTGGGTCTGCCCCACGGGGGTGTTTGTGTTTGCTGAACAGAAGGCAGCTTCGCATCCCAGGACAGCGAGAGGACCCAGCTTCGGCCATCACGATGGGGAGGAGGCGGTTAAAAGGAAGAGCAGCCTGGGCTTGGCTTGGAATCGGGGCTCCAATCCACGTGGCCACCGCATCCCTTCCAGAGCGTCTCTTTTCACAGTGGAAAATAGGCCCTGGCAACCTCCCGCTGGACGTACAAGCACTAGCGGGCGAGTCCTGGAGAGGGCTTCTCCAGATGGCCCCGGAGCACCGCGGCTGAATTCCTGCTGAGAACGCTCTCCAGCCCGCGGCGGCAGCCCTGAGCCCGGCGCGGAGGGTGGGCTGCTCATTGCCACCTTGTTTCCCGTCGCCCCACTGGGGACACAGCCAAGCAGGGTCAGCATAGGGACCCAGGCCTTCAGCTTCCCCTCCTGCACTAAAAGTCAGAACGGAAAAGGTGACATGTTTAAAACCCACCGGTCCTTTCAACACGACTTTCCTGCCCTTTCTGTGTCCAGCCTGTGATAGGAGCAGGGGGTCAGAGAGGATGGAACCCACCCAAGTCCCGGGCCGAGACCCCATTGCTGAGAGAGGAGCTGACGGGCCCTGGGGGGTTCTGTCCGGCCAGTCACAGCAACAGGGCACAGGGCAGCTGCTGTCTACCCACCGGATGGTCTGTACCCGGGCCAGCTACTGACCCACCCATCTCCCTCCAGCCAAACCTGGCTCTTCATGTCAAAGGCAGGATAGCTCATGGCAGAGCCCAGGCGGCAAATTGTCCTTTCATTTGTTCATTCATCCATTCATTCATTCGTTCATCTCTCTGTGCTTCCATTTCTTCATCTGAAAAATGAGGATATTAATAGTGCCTGCAGGCTTCCCTGGTGGCGCAGTGGTTAAGAATCCACCTGCCAATGCAGGGGACACGGGTTCGAGCCCTGGTCCGGGAAGATTCCACATGCCGCGGAGCAGCTAAGCCCGTGCACCACAACTACTGAGCCCACGTGCCACAACTACTGAAACCCGCGTGCCTAGAGCCCACGCACTGCAACGAAGAGCAGCCCCTGCTCGCCACAACTGGAGAAAGCCCGCACACAGCAACGAAGACCCAATGCAGCCAAAAATAAAAATAAAAAATAGTGCCCGTACCATAGGGATGGCGTGTGGATTACTTCCCAGAGGGAGGAGGCCTTCACTGATCACGCTCGTCTGTCCTGCCCAAGCCTGGAGCCAACTGGGGACAAAGGAATCAGGCAGATGGGACTGGGAATAAAATACCAGCTTTAATACTTAAAACAGACAAACAAAGCTGGATTCAGAAGAACATAGCTGGGACGGGTAGCAACCGTGGCTTCCTAGTGCCGGCCACCAGGGTTAGGCTATCGTCGGGCCACGGGCAGCAGTGACCCCTGCAGGCCTCCTGTCAGGGCTGCCCTGAAACCCGGCCACCGGGGGGAGCTGACCACGCTGCGAACTCAGAGGGGACAGAGGGCGGAGAAGCTCGTGCACGGCCTGCTCCCCCAGCAGGGAAGAGCTCTCTCCTCCAGGCAGGTTTAGGAAAATCCCTCCTTAAGGACACTAGGTGAGGAAAAATGCCGTCTGCCGCTCCCACTCTGTCTACACAGGGTGGATATGGATAGAAAGTGCTTAGAGAGTGCCAGGCGTGCAGAAGGTGTACACTAACATTGGCTGTTATGATTCTTACTATTATTACTTGCTAAGCCCTTGCCATGTGCCAGGCACGAGGCTGGAAGCTGAGGATGCAGAAGTGAGCAGGGCAGGCACGGTCCTGCCCACCTGAGTCTCCTGCCCAGCACCTGCGAGCTGTGGGATCTGGGTAAGGCAACAACTTCCCTACACCTGCTTCCTCTTGGGCTCGTTGAAAGGATGCCATGAGATACCGTGTTGTGTGTGTCCTCCTTCAAATAGTGGATACTTCAGCTTCACTTTGTTTGGCCCCACCACGTGGCTTGCAGGACCTTAGTTCTCCAACCAGGGACTGAACCAGTGTCCTGGGCAGTGAAAGCACTGAGCCCTAACCACTGGACCACCAGGGAATTCCCAGCTTCGTTCTTTTCAACTTGTTTTGGATACTTTTGGTCTTTTGCATTTCCATATGAATTTTAGAATCGGTTTGTCAATTTCTACTAAAAAGCCCACTGAGAGCTTGCCTGGGATTAGGTCGAATCTACAGATAAATTTGGGGAGAAGAGTCATCTTAACCTCTTTTGTGTCTTTAGGTCTTTACTTTCAGCAGTATTTGGCGGTTTTCAGTGCACCAGCCTTTCATCTCTTTTGTCAGATTTATTCCTAAGTATTTCGTACTTTTTGATGTTCTCGTAAATGGTTCTTTTATATTTCAGTTTCCAATCATTCATTGCTAGTGTATTAAAAATGGATTTATATATTGAGCTTGTATCCTGCAACCTTGTTAAACTCACTTATTCGTTCTAATAGCTTTTTTGTAGATTCCATCAGATTCCATCAGATTTCCTACATAGATGACCATGGTGCATGTGAAAAAGACAGTTTTACTTCTTCATTTCCAATATGCATGCCCTTTATTTCTTTCTGTTGCCTCCTTGCACTGGCCGGCCCTTCAGTACAATGCTGACCAGGAGTGGGGCAGCATATAACCTTGTCCTGTCCCTCTTCTCAGAGGCAGTCTGTCTTCCTCCACAAAGTACGACATGAATAGGGGTGTTTTATAGGTGTCCTTGCTCAGCTGAAGGAAGTTCCCTTCTATTCCTAGTGTGCTGAGAGTTTTTATCAAAAATACACATTGGGTTTTATCAAAGCTTTTTTTGCATCTATTGAGATGATCATGTGGTTTTTCATTTTTAGCTTATTAATGTGGTAAATTACATCGATTGCTTTTAAAATGTTAAACCACCCTTGCATTCCTGGGATAAATCTGGCTTGGTCATAATATATTATTCTATTTATATATTATTGGATTCAAGTTGTTTAAAATTTTTCCACTTATGTTCATAAAAGAAGTTAGTCTGTACTTTCTGTAATGTCGGTGTCTGGTTTTGGTATCAGGATAATGCTGGCTTCACAGAATGAGTTGAGAAATATTCCTTCCTCTTCTATTTTCCAGAAGAGTCTGGGGATACTTGGTGTTATTTCTTCCTTAGATTTTTGGTAGCATTTTCCAGTGAAACCATCTGGGCCTGAATTTTCTCTTTGGGGAGGTTTCAATTACTAATTCAATTTCTCTAATAGCTATAGGGCTATACTCTGAAAAGAGAATCTTTTTCTTCTTGAGCTTTGGTAGTTCATGTCTTTCAAGGAATTTGTCCATTGTAGCTAAGTTGTTGAGTTTTATGAAATTGTATGTACTATTCCCTATTTTCCTTTTAATATCTATGAAATCTGTAGTGATGTCACCTCTCTCATCCCTGATATTGGTAATATTGGTAGGCTTTGCCCAAACAGGATTTCCTACAAAATAGTAAAGACATGCTGAATTGGCTTCTCCAGTAGCTACTTCACATTCTCTCTGGAACCCCTAACATTTCCTCCCCTCCTTCCCTTCTGCTCATACCATCTGGTCCTGTATCCAGTTGAGCCCCAAAGATGGCCAAGCAAGGTAGGACCAGGTATGGCTGCATACAACAGAAAACAGAATTAAATGGCTTAAAGAGTTCAGCAGTTTACTTTCTCAGGTAAAATATGTCAGGAGACATGAGGTCAGCAGAGACCCCAGAGCCTGCTCCCTTTCTGCTTCCACATACTCACTGTGTGGTATGTATCTTCAAAGTCACAATCTGGCTGCTGCAGCTCCAACTAGCACACATGCATTCCAGCCAAGAAGAAGGGAAGAGGAGAGGTTAAGGGGGTGAGCACCTGCTATCTGTCCCCCTTTAAGGAACATTCCTAATTTTCTACTCCGGTACCTCCACTCCACTCCACTGGCCATACCTGCAGCTCCAACTTCACCTGCTCCTCCCTTCAGCCTGTCTCTTGGGGTCTCACCAAGCCCACTCATTCCCCAACACAACTCCGCACCAGACTTCTGTGCCCCATCTCCTTCCCACCAGAGGCTCAGAGGATGGTCCTCATTCCCCATTACTCTACAGATGGGGAAACTCAGGCCCCAAGAGAAGGGGCTCACCCAGGGTCTCATAAAGTTGCTGCCCCAGAAGGGCGACCACGCCAGCCACTACTCCCGCCCAGACCTCTAGCTGGTACAATCCGTCTGGCTCTCTGAAGATGACATTCCAAGAGACTGACTGCAGGATCCAGGACCACCCAGTAAGCGGCTGAATGAGTCACCTCACAGCCAAGGTGCCAGGTGCCTCTGAGCCCTCCAGAAACGGGGCTGTGGTCCTGCTGACCACGGCGGGTTCTCTCATCCACTCCCCAAGTCCGCTCAGCCCCCAACACAGGTCAGACGTGGTGCCGAGCATGAGGGTTCAGCAAAGGGTCCTTTTGTCTTCCTAGAACAGTGCTTCAGTCCCTAATGCGACTCACTCACCTCCCATCTCCCAGAGGGTGGGCACCACTGACCCCTGCCCGTGTCCTCAGCTGAGGAAACACCAGGACAGAAACAGGCAAATGACCCCAGAGCACGGGCACAATCCCACCCTACACTCAGATCACCAGTGTTGGAAAGAACTGGAGAAAGCTCTAGATGATCCTACAGCAGCTCCCCTACGCTGTCTTCTGTCCCCCGCCCACAGGTGGACCGCCTGAGGGTCCCAGAAGCACCTTGTCCAGGCTGATGCAGCCACAAGAGTCAGGGCCTGGCTGCAGGCGGGCTGTGAGCAGAGACGCGTCCACAGCAAAGGCTACTCCGTGCCCTCGGTCAGTCATCTCCCAGCCACCCTGCACTGGGAAGGCCCTTTCTCATTTTGCAGACGGGAACTTAAGTTAAACTGCCCCAAGGTACTTCAGACCCCTTGCTCTGTTGTCCTGCCCAGAGCCCTAACTCCCCTGACCCAGCCCCTTTGTCGTCCACCCCACACCAGCCCAGTCAGGAGAACCTCGGCAGGCTTCCTGCCCGCCTTCTGCCCTAACACCCAACTGAAGCCTGGACGGGCAAAGTCAGGCCAGTGCGGGCCAGCACAGGGAAAGGGCACCGTCAAGGCAGAGATCCCTGAATGCAACTCAGTTCTTGGAAGTCACTTTTTCCTTCTCTCTCCCCAGGTGCCCGCCCTCTTCGCGTCCTGCCAGGAGTTTGTACCTCGTGAAAACCCTGAGAGGAGGGGGCCACCTCCCAGCCGTGGGCCTGCAGCTGACGTGGCCTCGAGCCTGGCCACCAGTAGGAGGACGAGGGAGCCAAATCGCCTGGGCCCCTCCTGGCCAGAGGGACAAGCCTCCACCAGGCGTGTCTTTGGGGGCTTTCTGGGCGAGGGGGCTGGAGACGAAGCGGAGCGGACCCTCTCAACAGGTGCCTGGGGCTCCCCTCTGTTACTTGGCCCCAGGAGTGCATAGACCCTGCAAGGCCTCCATCCCAGCCCCTGTCCCCCTCCCCCGGCAGCCCTGCCATACCCTCCCTCCTTCCTGCAGACAGGAGGTGCTGCCCTGGGCACCTGTGCAGGTAAGGGCAGAAGGGTCTGACCCAGGTTACTCAGAGTGCGTGGCAAGGCCAGGTGTTCCTGACCCCAAAGCCTGTGCCCTCCCCGGCCATGGCCTCTTGGGGCTGAAAACAGACTCTGTGAAGGAGCAGGAACCCAGGAGACTGTCAACGTCAGAGGACAGCTGAGCTGGAAGAAGAGAGCCACCCAGCCTGTCCTCAGGTGAGGACTTGGAGGCCCAGAGAGGGTGGGGGCCCCCGGCCTCACACAGCAGGTTGGTGACAGGGGTGGGACATGCCTGCCACTGCCTCCCAAACCCGGGAGACTGTGCCCCTCCCCTCCAAATGGCCAGCCCTTCCCTCAGCTCCCTCCCCCTCCTCCCTCCCTGGCACTAGGGGTGAGAACTTCCCCAGGGTCTGGCCTTGATTACCACTGGATAGAAATGAATTTCAAAATAAATTTCTGGATGAATCATGGCACCAGGAAACCGAAAACTGCCTGTGTCTGCTGGAGGCTTCTGTCCCGTCTGACCTGTCAGGCGGCTTCCTGCTGTCTCCTTTTTTAAATCCTGGAAATAACTCATTGCTAATGGTTCATTCGGAAGAAATGCTATGCGGCTACAACACTGGGCCACCCAACCAGCTAGAGCCGCACTGAAGGCTGCCTGGTAATCATGACCAGTCGCCCAGTACTAGGCACCTTCTGCAGTTGTTCAGGTTCCTTCTCTTTCCAGACAGGAATGAACCGGGGGACAGAGCATCGCCATCAAGAAGAGGCTCCATCCGCACACCAACCCTTCATGCAATGTCTGAAATCAGCTAGGAGAGACGCCAGGCTTCTCAAGAAATTGTCTGCTTGGTAGCACGGGTTACAGTGTTACAGGGTTACATTACTGCAAATGTCACTAGGGACCCCGCTCGGGATAACACGGTGCTTAGCACATGGAATGTCCCTGGTTCAATAACATCTTGCTGAACTGAAGGAAGAAAGCAGGAAGGGTAGGAGGGAGGGAAGGAGGAAGAAAGGAAGGACAGAAGGAAGGAAGGGAGGGAGGGAGGAAGGAAGGAAGGGAGAGTGAATGGATAGACAGGTGGATGGTGGGGAGATAAAGGATGGATGGATAGATGGATGAGTGGGTGTATGGATGAGTGGGTGGTTGGATGAATGGATGGATGAATGGATGATGATGGATGGCTGGTAAGATGGGTAACTGTGAGGATAGATCCTACATCCCCACAGGTACATTCATTCATTCATTCCACAAACATTTATGGAGCACCTATTATGCACCAAACCCATTCCAGACACTGGGGATTCAGTGGTAATCAAGAAAGACACAGTCTTTCTTCCTGGAGTTCACAGCCTGGAACTGGAAGGGGAACAAAAATGCTCCATTTCCACAGAAGGAATGTAGAAGGCAGTTTCCCCTTTTGCATAAGCCAGTGCAGTTCAATCTTGGCTGAATATGTCTGCATTTGTGTCATGAGCTCAGTTGTAATAAAAGGCAGTGTGGTGCATTAGAAGGAGCCTGCACTCTGGAGTCTGATCAGGTTAAATCAATGCATTGGTGCTTACCTGCTGTGTAACATGGGCAAGTCAGTTCACTTCTCTTGGTCTGTTTCTTCACCTATTCAATGGAAGTAATTGTCCCCATTTGCAGTGCCGTCATGGAAATTGAATGAGAGAATGTAATGCTCTCAATAAGTGGCAGCTTCTATGAATGTGCCTCAACTGTCAGCTTTATCCTCCCTCTTGAGTACTGCAAACATAGGGGTGTTTACCTACAGGGCCCATCCTGTTCCTTGAACCACTGCTCCTTTCCTGGAGGAGGGGTATTTTCAGTGCTCCCTATGGCCCTGTGAACCTACCTAGGCAGCTCACAGACATTCTGTCCAAGGCCCAGGCCCCACCGCAACCATCCAACCCCCTCTCGGTTTGCTGTTGATGCTGCCAGGCTGCCCTAGGCTATCAGAGGGGCAAGGAGCAAACCCCACTCCCGTTTATCTCCCCTCCCCTCGTTTCCCTCTTTGGTCCTTCTGCCAAAGTTGTAAAGAATCATGAAATTCCCTCCGAAGGTTAAGAAATTAAAAGACACGACAGTGTAAAAAGGAAAGAGTGTAAGCCTGTCTAATCAGACTGACTTTTCACACGGTCCAAAGGGAACCCCCCCTCCCAAAGTTAAGCCTTCCTTCCCCAACCATCTTCCCTGTCTTCAGAGGTAGCACACCCACCTGCAAACTTCTGCCCGTGACCCCCCCCCCATCTCTCAGGGTCAAAATGGACTTGGCACCAGCCACCTCCCCACCCCAGACGCTGAGGGGCCCCAGGTGGACCTGGGCCTGCAGCTCCGTAGGATGCCCAACCCCCAGGGCCCTCAGGCCTCTCAGCTCCAGGCAACTCACCGTCTCCGGCCAAGCACAAGCCATCTTCCTGAGGCTGACCCCGCTGGGAGAGCATGACCCCGAGCTGGCCCTGGTCCAGAGCCATTGGCAAACCATTGTGACTGGTCGGGGAAAAAAGGCACAGAAATCGAGAGTAGACAGAAACGTTTGTGACAGTTTGACAAAGCAATTTTGTTTGTTGTTAAATCTTAAAACAATGATGTTTAAATGAGCCTGTCCTTTGAATGACTACCTTTTTATTTCATTTTCTAACAGTTTATTATATTTTCCAAAAGTATTGCTCTGACAGATTGGGAATTTTTTGAAACCGTTCTTCCCCATAGATCATTTGAGAAGTGCCGATCTGAACGCTTAAGAAAAAAGAGGGTGTATTTTCCTGAGGGTCTTGCTGTCACAGCCCCGCACCGCCACGTGGGGACTCAGGGTCTCTCATCCTCACACAGAACCAGGTTCCTTTCTGTTGGCCCATTCTTCTCCCCAACCCCTAAACTCCCCAGCTCAGGGACCTCCTGGGAATAGAAACCAGCTTATTCGAGACTCCCTCTTAGAAGTTGATCCCCTCAGCCTCAGCACCCCCAGGGAACCTTCATGATGGCTGCGTAAGAGGCCCCAGGGAAGTCAGAGGAGCATGAAGGCCAGGCTGTCAGGCACAGAGGCCAGGAGGGTTCTGTCCCGTCTGCAGAGAGTCTGGGCTGGGCCCCCACCACTTAAGTCTCTCTTGTCTTCAGCAGAAGGAAAGCAGTTTGTTTACAAATAGAAGACAAAGTTGGTGCAGCCGGCGGCCTCCGGGTCGAGCGGGGGATGGGGGTGGTAGGTAGCAGGCGGGGTAGTCACAGGCAGCCTGCAGTGTATTCCCGGTCATGAGATCCGAGGCCAGACAAGCGGCACAGAAGGGTCTCGCCGGCTGTGCCGGTCAACGTGTCGGCCTCTAGGGGTGCTCTGTCCCCCCTGAAGCCGGTGGCCATGGCCCTGCCTGGCCAAGACTCAGGCAGCCCAATCCTTCCAATAAATGGCCTCGTACAAAATAATGGTGTCTTCTGCACCCACTGAGCACCTGCTGTATGCCGGGCTCTGACACAGCGTAGGGAGCAGGTGTAGCTCCCTTGAAACACAAGGGAAACCAAGGCTCAGAGAAGAGACATGTTCTGACCAAAATCACAGAACATTTAAGTGTTAGCGCTGAGGCTGAGACTGGGACCTCAGAGCGCCAGCAGCAAAATCTGGCATATTTTTAGCCAAAAGGCCCATCTCACAGACACAGAAAAGCCGGCCCAAAGCATGGAGGTCCTGGCTGCTACGTCAGCCAGCTGATCAAGCATCAGCTGCACAAATATTTCTTGAGCTGCCAGGACATACCAGGCCCTGGGCTGGACTCCTGGGCTCCAGCCAGGCAGAACACAAAGTCCTGTTTCTAGAAGCAGAAGTGAACTCCCTCAGATCATCTGGCCCCGGGAGAGGATATTTGAGCCAAGGCTGAGAGACAGCAGCGAGTGAGCTGCATGAGTATTTTGGTGAAAGAATACCGCAGGCAGAGGGACACCCTGCTCCCTGGACCAGAGGCAACACCAACCCCCAGTCCAGCCCCAGCCTCCTACACGTTCTTCAGGCTCATCCCAGGGTCACCTCCCCGTGGAAGCCTTCCCAGATTCACCCCTCCCCAGTCTGGGTCCGACACTCCTCCGGGCTCCCAAGGCCCGGGTTCTGCCCCTGGTGACACTTGTGTTAGCCTCTCTTGGAGTCCTCGCCAGCCCGGGAGCAGCGTGGGGACAGGGGCTGTGTCTGCAGCACCGTTTTAGAGCCTGGCACAGAGTGAGAACCCAGGGTGCAAGTCACGGGGTGCCCTTCACTGGACGGTGAGCTCCTAGCGGTCAGCTTGGCGGGGCTCAGCTTGGATTCTTCGAGATCGCTTCCTCCGAGCCTAGAACAGGACCCAGCCCAGAGCAGGAGTTCTGAGAGTATTTGTTAATGAACTCGAAGTCCCGATGCGTGTGGACGAGCACCTCACGTGGTCCTTCCAACACGCCTATGTGCCGGAGAGTCTAGTTAATTGTCTTACTGTGCAGCCCTGAGTTGGGGGGCGTATTTGGTAAATTTCTTAGGGAGCTAGAGAAAGTACCCTCACTGGGCAGCTGGACGAAGTTTCATGAAGCGGCCACAGCCGTGCAGCCACTGCCCAGATCAGAAAGCACAGACCAGCACCTGCACTCTGAGGCCTCTGCCCGCCCGCACCGCAAGCACCACATCCCTCCTGAAAGCAGCACTTCCTTCCCCCGCAGGTGCAGATGGCCTTGCCTGGGCGGGACCTTCTCAAAGGCGGCACACACGACACATCTCCTCTGTCCGGCCGCCCCGCGCAGCCGTCCCGCGCCCAGGATCCACCCACGCTGTGTGCCACGCGAGGCCGTGTCACTGCCATGCGGTTCTCCCTCGCACTCAGGTCGGCCACTCGCTGTTGGAGACACCTAAGTGGTTTCCAGTGGGTGCCCGACGTGTGCGTTTTTTGCTGGGTGTCCACCCGGGAGTGGGAGTGCTGAGTCGCCGCCCAGCAGATGCTGCCAGACGGTGTGACCCAAACTTTGGCTCAAAGCGCCAGAACCCGCTTGCCCCAGCGGCGCCCCACGAGCTCCGGCTGCCGCAGCACTTGGAACGTCTGGTGTATTTCAGGACTTCTTTCTGGTGGGCGTTTAATGACCCTGCGTGTGGTTCTATCCGCATCTCCCCGAGAACTGAGAAAGCTGAAAACCTCTTCAGGTTTCCCAATCCTTTGAACATCCTCTTTCCTGAGGTGTGTCTTTAAACTCTTTTACCCGTTTGTATGTTTTATCTGCCTTTTTCTTAATGGTTTGTAGTTGTTCTTTATTGTAGATTCAGATATTTTTGTCCATTGTACGTACTGCGAACACCTCCGTTTTCAGCTTGCTGGTTCCTTTTCTTACCGGTAGCTTTTGATGGGCTGACATCCTTAATTCTACTATAGCCCAATTTACAATGCTGTCTTTATAAGTAGAACTTACGTGTGTGTCCCGGTGGAGAAACCTCTGCCTTCCCGCCCCCCGCCCCCACCACCCCCACCGCCCCGAGTCCTGAAGATGGTGTTCTACATTGTCC
Organism: Balaenoptera borealis; assembly: GCF_965194805.1. Taxonomy (NCBI): domain Eukaryota; kingdom Metazoa; phylum Chordata; class Mammalia; order Artiodactyla; family Balaenopteridae; genus Balaenoptera; species Balaenoptera borealis. Next base: position 147,498,029 of record NC_138861.1, on the reverse strand, counting down.
TCCAAAAGGCTTTCTGTTTTGACCTCCATGTTCGGATCTGCTGTCCATCGTAGACTGAGCTGGGGTGTGCGGAGAGCCGGGGGCAAGGCTCACTTTCCCAGACACGGGCTGCAACACCTTAACGGGAAAGTGCACGCTTCCCCTGCAGAGGTACCTTCCTCCCCCATCAGCGCAGGGACTTGGGGGCTGCTCTGTATGCCCCGTCCTCTCGGTCTGGCTGCCTGTCCGGGTGCCAACACCTCCCCGGCTCGTTTACGCCCCTTTATAACAGGGATTAACCCTGTCAGTGAGTCCCTCCAGCGTAGCTCTGCTTTTTCAAGATCGCCATGACTGTTCTCGGTTCTTCACATTTCCATGCACCTTGGACATTCCCCGTCGATTTTTCCCAAACAAGGAACCACTGGGGTTTTATTGGCAGTTATTTTCCTTCAGCCCTTCACAGAGCTCACGCCCGTTTCTCCCGGTTTCCATCACTCCTGTCGAGGAAGGGGGCAGCGCCGCAGAGCTTGGACAGCCAATACCCAGGGAGACGGCCCTCGGGCTGTACTGCCCACGTGCCGCGGAGCTGACTCGGCACAAGCGGGCTTCCGGGGCGCCTAAAGCCGACTGGGGCTGCTCTTCCAATTCGAGCAATTCTCTGCGCCCAAGTCAGACTAAACTGGTGTAGGTGGATCCTTGCGGGAAACACCGCCAAGGGACGGCTCCCCGCCGGGAGCTCAAACGGTGGGTCATCGTGAGCCCCCGGTGCACCCAGAATGCTCACATTTAACAAGCAGATACCGGGATCCCACCAGCCTCTCATCCCGCCCTCCCGAGATCCCACAGGGGAGGCCAGTGCCCCATTTTACAGATGAAGAGGCTGAGGCGCAGGCTGGTGAGGGAGTTTCGCAAACGCATACTCAGTGGCTGAGCTGAGACCCCAGGCGGGTGTGCCTGGCTCCCTCACCTGCGACCCTGGCAGTGACCCCCCAACCCGTCCCCGCCACCCCCAACCCGTCCCCGCCACCCCCCAACCCGTCCCCGCCACCCCCCAACCCGTCCCCGCCACCCCCAACCCGTCCCCGCCACCCCCCAACCCGTCCCCGCCACCCCCAACCCGTCCCCGCCACACCCCCAACCCGTCCCCGCCACACCCCAACCCGTCCCCGCCACCCCCAACCCGTCCCCGCCACCCCCAAACCCGTCCCCGCCACCCCCAAACCCGTCCCCGCCACCCCCCCAACCCGTCCCCGCCACCCCCAACCCGTCCCTGCCACCCCCAACCCGTCCCTGCCACCCCAATCCAGGTCCCACGAGGTGTCCTCCGGGCAGGCGACGGGAGGCGTGTCGCTGGGGGCAGGGAGCCACTGCAGGGCTGGAGGAAGGTGCTGAGCCAGGCGCCGGCCCAGCTCTGCTCTCCCAGCCCCCAGGTCCTGCGGGTCATGGGAGGCACACGACAGCCTCCCCCAGGGGTCTGGCCCCTGAGATGCACCCAGCACAGGCCACAGTGCCTCCTTCCCTCTGTGCCAGCCAGGAGCGGGGCCTGTGCAGACAGGGGCCTGTGCAGACAGAGGCCATCAGCAACCGTGAGCACGGCCGAGGGCCCGGAGGAGGGAGCCTGGGCGGCGCCGTGGCAGATGCAGGCCGGGCGCACCCGCTCCCTCGTCCACGATGTTTGCTGTGTCCACTCTCTGTCCCGCCCGGTCCTCGTGCTGAGCACACAGCAGCGGACCCAGCCAGCAAGGTCCTTCAAGCTTCGTGCTCCGAGGCTGACCCCAGCACCCAAAGTCACATGAGGGCGGCAGGCCTGGCATGGTGGCCGGGCACTGGCCGGTAGGGCGGGGGGCGGGATGCGACTTGAGAGAGGAGTGGTGGCGACGCTGACAGAGCTAGGCTGCTGACTGGCCCTGGGGTCAGGGAGGAGACACCGGGCGGACCCCAGGCTTCTGAGCAGGACCAAGACAGGAACGATGTCACCCGTGGGACCCGTCGTGGGCCTCGCCTCCGCTCACAGGCCCGGGCCCTCCCGGAGCCCCCTTGCTCTGTGCTGCCGAAGTGACACGAGCTCCCTCCCCCCCGGGGCCTCGGCCCTCCTGCTGCCTCTCCCGAGGTCGCCCCTCTCCCAGGTCACAGCCCCGCACCCCTTCCCTCATCCGTTCCTGTCTCTGCCGGACTGTCACCTGCCATCATGTCCCTGAAGCGGTTCCTTGGAGGTTCCCATCGACTTAGCACTCGAACCTCTGAGATCTCTGGGCGACTCACGTGCCCATGTACCTGGGTCTGTCCCTCTGTCAGGGGCAGGCACAGAGCCGCCTGGCCGATGGACGCACCCGTGCTCTTTGGGGGCCACCCACACAGGGTGAGCGAGGAGGGCGGCTGGCTTCTGGTCCCCACGGTGGGGGACATCTCTGGGGGGCCGTCATCTGACCGCAAACACAGACCACCACCGGGGAGAAAGCAGCCCCCGGCATCAGTCCCCTGGAAATCATCACTCAGCATGTTCCCATCTGTCCTTCCAGACTCTTCTCTGAGCGCGCATGGTTTCAGGAAGGGACCCATGCTCTCTGGGACTCGCTATTGTGAAAGCTCAATGCGTCCTGTGCATTTCCGTGACACTCAGCACAGGGCCCTGTACGGCTGCGAGGATACCCCCCACCCCACACCCCGCCCATCGGACACTAAAGCGGCAGCGGCGGCCTCTTTCCCGCGGTGGGACCCTCGGGCAGTCCCCAGAGCTGGTTACATGTGACCGCAGGGAGCACCCTCCGGCTCCATCTCCACGCTCACCCTTCCTCATCGAGACCCCGGGCTGAGCTCACCCCCCAGGAGCCTCCGGCCGCGGTCACTTTCTGTCCTCTTGGGGTAACCGACGCTCATGGTCGCAGGTGGAGGTGGCCAGGCAGAGGGAGGAGGTCGGGGAGCAGCACAGACTCTGAAGCAGACCTGGGACCGTGGGGGCCTGTGCCCCTCAGCCCCACGACTCCCTTCTCGGCTTCCGTGTCCCGGAGGCCCAGGGATCCCCATCCAGCCCCCTCGCTGTCCCTGCCGGCTCCGTCCTGCAGTGCCACCTCAGATCCGCGTCTATACCGAATGCTTTCTCCCTCCGGGGCCCCCTTCCCTCTGATGGCCCCCGCGCTCCATCCTCTGCACACACTTCCTGCTGGTTTCATGCCCTCCCACTACCCCAGGTACCATCTGGGGTCAGCAGAATAGTGTCCCCCCCACCCAAGACGTCCCCGCGGGAATCCCTGTAAGCCGTGAGGTCAGGTCGCACTGCAAGGGGCAGTGAAGGGTGCAGACGGCAGGAAGTTGCTCACCAGCTGATCTTGAGATGGGCGATGGTCCTGGGCTGTCGGGCGGGCCCGATGGCATCAGAGGGTCCCTCAGTGTGGACGAGGGAGGGTCATCAGCAGAGGATGTGACTGCGGAAATGGGGCGGGGGATGTGACAGGGCTGGCTCTGCAGATGAGGAGGGACCACAAGCCAAGAAGTGCGGGTGCCTCTAGAAGCTAGAAAAGGTGAGGAGTGGATTCGCCCTGGAGCCTGCAGACGGGGTGTGGCCCTGACCACACCTGACTTTAGCCCATGAGACCGATAATGATTTGGGTTGTATAAGCCGCCACGTCTGTGCTAATTTGTTACAGCAGCAAAAGGAAGCTAACGTACCATCTCCATCTCTACCTGGGTGGTCCAAAGGACAGCTCCAGCCCAGATCCCGCTCCTGCGTCCAGACACATGAACCCAACTTCCCCCAATGTCTCCATGGGGGTGTCACCCCAAACTCAGCACATCCAGGAATGAATTCACCACCCACCCACCGTGCCACCCCTTTCACATCCCCACCGAGTGACAGACACTGGGTCAAACACCATGACCGGAAGCCACCCGAGGTGGGCTTTGACACGGGGGGGCGGTGAGGCACGTGTCAAGCGCCTCTGCTCCGGTTCACCTGTGAGACCCTCCTCGCGGGGCCCAACCGCCCGGGCTGCAGTTTCCACACTGAAACGGGCCCCTGCTCACGAGAGCAGTGTGGCAGGCAGGGAAGGCCCGGCTCTGCCACTTTCAATGGAAATCGCCCTCATCAGGGCCACCCCTGGGGGATTGCTTCCCGCCCAGCCCAGAGCACAGGGAGGTACAAAAGGGCCCTTGCTGCCAGCTGGGCCTGCCGGAGGGCACTGCTCACACACAGCTCCCGAGAGACCCAGCGTGACTCCAGCGAGACTACTTTCTTGCCTAACTCCTTGCCCTGCCTGGTCCTGACGTTCCGGGATCCCTGTCTCAGGCTCCGCTTCCAGGGGACCTGGCCCCCTGCTTCGCACAGGCTGGGTGCAGAGGTAACCGACGCCCGCCTGGTGTTTCCCGAGTGTCACTTGTGCAGGGTTGTCCAGTGGTCAGCGGCTGCGGCCCTCAGCTGTCCTGCCCGTCGGGAAATGCCAGTGGGCATCCATCGAGGGGCACAGGCGCCCCTCCCTCCCTCCCTGTCTCCTCGGGCTCCCCTTTCACGGGAGGCACCAGTGCTCAGGACTGTGGAGCAATCCCAACCCCAAAGGCTAGAGTTAGATTTACGATTGCTTGTGCTTCTTTGGTTATTCTAGGAGAGGTACAATCACAAAATCTCAGGCTTACCTGTATTCTGCTTTCCAGTTTCCATGGAAACCCCAAACGTTACCCGGCACGTGCTCAGGAGAGGAGTGCCTGACTGGGTCCCCTCCGAGCGGCCAGCTGCCAGCCCTTCAGGGCTTCACGGGATGGGGTGTGAGGCTGGCCAGCCAGCGCCTGATCTGGGAAGGGGAAGGGCCCAGAGGAGACGGGCAGCCCAAGGTCTCAGAAGCAGCTACTGGCTTGGAGAAGGGCTCTTCCCCCACTTTACAGGTGAGCAAGCTGAGGCTCGGGGAGGGGAAGGGACTTGCCCCAAACCCCACAGACCAATCTCGGGACCCTGGCAAACATGATTGTGTTGTGGGCACATCATCTGAGGCTCACAGCCGGCACTTTACGTTACAGCCACTGTCCGGGTCACCAAAACCACATGGCCACAGTCGGGGCTGGCGGACCCCAAGGCCCTGAGGGGCTGAGACAGGCTTCCCTTCCACCCAGCCCCCCTGGGGCCTCCGAGTGTCCGCCTGCACAAACAGGTGACATGGAGCGGCCTCTGGGTGCATCAGGCCTCCCTCTGGCTGGGGAGTAGCTGGGGCGGGGGTTCTGGGGCTCCTGCCGCCTTCACCAGCCCAGCAGTAGCCTACGGCCACAGGCAGGGCCGGCAGCCCTCACCCGCCCTTGCAGCCCCTAGCCACTGGCTACTAACAGCCCAAGTGCCCGGAATGTCACCTTCCTGCCTCTCCCAGCCCAACCGGGCTCTGTGGGGAGTTCAGTGCTGGTGGCGGAGAGTGGTTACAGGGGTTCGCTGGCCCCAGGCCGGGCAGGGGCAGCTGGCATGGTCACAGGCCGTGGGCTGACCCCTTGACCGGGCACCAGGGGCGCTCCGAGGGCAGCTCCATCCGCCGATCTAAGGAGAAGCCAGCTGGTACCGAGGCCCCCAGCTCCCCGGCTGCAGCCAGGCCTTCAGTGAGCCGGGACAGGGGGATGGGCTGCCCTACTAACCAAGCCACATTTTTCACTTGGAGCCACAGGGAGCTTGAGTGGGGTTCCACTTGTGTCAGGAAACGGCTCCCAGCGCTCCCAGCTGGGCCTCCGCTGGAGCCTCGGCCGGGTGGGTGCTGAGGAGAGGTGGCGCCAAGGGGAAGAGCAGTGCAGCACTTGGCCTGCTTCCCCGGGCAGAGCCCTCGCTCCCCCGCTTGCAGGGACCCCCGGCCGAGGGAGGGAACTGCCCGAGCCAGGCAGGGGCCGCAGAGCCCGAGGTTAAATCAGGCTAAGGGGGCGCTGAGCGTTGTGGGTCCCTGGCCGAGGCCCGGCTGAGGGCTCTGCTTTCCTTTTAGTGGCATCAAGTTCTCATGGTTATAAAGGCAGTTTAAGAAACGGGGAATTCCAGCAAAGTCGTTTTCTGGGGCGCTGAGGGTTCAGGAGCAATTCCTTTTGCTTCACCCCGTGCTGTTGAAAGTCGGGGGACTGCCCGTCAGGAGCGCCATGACCCCCTCCTTCGGCTCCTGGGCGTCCCTCTGAGCGCCGTCTCCTCGTAGAGTACCCACTAGAGCAGGGAGCCCTCTCTCCTTTCATGTCCCGCGCGCACTCCAGCCAGACAGCCCTGGGTTCCAGCTCTGGTGCTGCCACTGACTGTGTGGCCTTAAGCAAGTGTCTCAACCTCTCTGTTGTCTGACTTCTCATCAGTACAGAGAGAGGGACGATGAGGACACCCTTCTCTGGGGGTTGAGGATGAGCAGACTTCCTGCACCTCTGCTGCACCAGCTCCGTCTCACCCCGTGACCCCAGCCCGCCCACCCCGCTGCCTCTCCAGGGCCACAGAGGAGGCCATGGGGCGTCTCTAGCCACCCCAAGTCTCACAAGCCGAGGCTGCAGCACTGCCAGCTAATCCCCCACCCGGGACATCACCCACGATCTACATCTTACTGGGCAGGAGAGGAGTTCCCTGCTCCTCGCCAGTCGGCACGTGGCCCTGCTGGCCTTTCTGCTCGGGACCCTCCACCTGAGCCCACACCCCATACCTCTCGGGTTCAGATTCCCACACAATTGAGTCTGTTGCTTCTGGCTGATTCCCTGGGGTCTGATCCTCTGGCCTGGTCCCATCAGCTGTGGGTGGGCAGGTGTGATATTGTGATTTATAGTAAGAAATATATCACATGTACCTTCACCAGGCGTGGAGAGACTGAGCCTCAGGTGGAGGGAGAGACTGGGTCTGCACTGGGTGGGCCACGCGAGCCTCTCTCACAGCCGGCGTTCACGTTCCCATTTTACAGATGGGAAATGGAGGCTCCCTAACCTGCCCGAGGTCACACAGCTAAGAGGCGGAGCCCACATTCAAACCCAGGTCTGTTTGGGCTGGTTTTGTTGTTTTCTGAGCACGGGCTTGGCTGTCTCTTCCTGCCCCGCACCCGTCCCCACTGCCTCTCTCCCGGAACGGTGCATCCAGCCCACGATGCCCGGTGTGGGGTAAAAAGCAGAAAAGTCCCAGTGGGCAAACGCCTGGCAGCCCTCACGTGGATAAACCACCTGAATGGGGGGAGGCAGGGGCTACTACAAAGGCCTGCCTCGGCCTCTACAGACTAAGAATCACTGGACTGCTAATCGCCCAAGGTGGAAATTTACTGGCTGGGAAGGCCACATGGATTAATGTGCTTTTAATTAACCTCCCAGCCGATCCTGAGCCATCGGGCCTTTCTGGAGTCCGACCCACTGCAGCAACTGACACCATACCAACCGCCCAGCCGAGCTCCTGCCTGGGGGCCGGCCGGCGACCCCGAAAACCCATCCACTCCTCCCCCCTTAGTCGCATCCTTGAAGCCTGACAGACAAGGAAACAGCCACTGCCACTGCGGCTCAGGGTGGGGCGGGGACAAGGAGATCAGTGGTTTCTGCCTGCAAAACAGCGAGATGTAGATGCTGCCCGATCTTAATTCTGGAAGAAGTTAGAGGGCAGCGATTTCCACACTGGGATCATTCGAGTCTGTACCGCTTTTGTGAAGTTGGCCCCATCCACGAACCAACTAAACCATCATCTACTTAACATTTTGTATCATACTGACTTGCTTTTTACTAAAACGGATTCATTTTGAAAATACACTTCACCACTGACCATGGGAGACCGGCACCACCTGCCCTACATGGAGAGTGAGAAATAAACACACACCCAGATTAAACCTCTGCTCAGCCCCTCGGCTCAAGGGCCCCACCAGGAAAGAGCCACCTGGGAGGTGGGGTCCCAGGTTTGAATTTTGACTCTGGCAGTTGCTGTGTGATTTTGGGCAAGTCACCCAACCTCTCTGAGCCTCAATTTGCTTTCTGGGGGACCAGGTCACTGACACCCTATGGGTGGTGAGGTTTAACTATGATAACAGATATAAACCGTCAAGTGCAACAGGACTCGGGGGACGGCTGTGGCTGTCCTGTCCGCCTCCCGTCTGGACGAGAGCAATCTCTTTGCAGGCAGCCCATCCTCGCCGGGTCCAGGACCTCCCAAAAGTCCTGTCTCCCACACTGGACCGAGGGCTCCATCTTGGATGAGTCGGGTGGCTCCAAGCAGCTACGGTAACCGTTTCCTGAGTGAAGACCCACCGTTCACCCACTTTTAATGCACCTTCCTATGAGCTGCCTCTTCCCCTAACCACAGAGACCCCAAGAAAAACGACCCCAGGAAGGGGCCAGCCGGAAACGGGCGGGGAGGAGGTTAAAGGGCGCTCTCACCTCTCCGTGCCGGAGCTCTCCCTGCAGCAGCCCTGGGCCTCCACGGTGACCCTTGGCGGGCAGTCACCCCAGAAGCAGAGCCCAGAGGGACGAAGCACAGCCTCAGCTCCCGATCCCCTTTGAGGTGACGGGGGTCTTTAATGGGGAGACGGGGGTGGGGGTCACCTCTGGGTGGGACAGGAAGGTGGCTGCCCAGGGAGGCAGACCCCCCGCCGGCCAGGGACACAGAACAGGGTGGAGGACAGAGAGAGGCTGGACGGCACCTGGAAGATGTGCCACGTGACCCGAGGTCACTCCCCTGCCCGCAGGACCCCCCAGGAGCCTCCCCTCTGGGTCTCGCTCCACCACCAGCACTGACTCAGCCCACGGCCTCTGAACGCACCAGCCACCAGGCTCACAGCCACCCAGCCCTCGGGACGCTCAGAGGTCACCTCCTGCCCTGCTAACCCCGACCAGCTCCGGCTGGCGGCAGGCCAGTCACTACGGTAACCACTGTTCCCCTCGGTGCACCTCCTCCGAGGCAGACGGGGTGAGCCAGGCTCTGGGGACGGGCGAGGGCTGCAGGGCCACGCACCTATGAGTCCACAGGGCTCCCTGGTCCTTGGAGGAAATGGGACCTCGGGCTGGGCCGCCTGGACACAGGCCGCTGTGGGCCCTGACGCCGCCTGGCCCGCGGCTAGACCGCGTGGGCCTGGTTCAGTCCACCTCACAGCCACCTGTGCGGCGCCCACGAGAGCCCACATCCCACAAGACGCTCCGGCTCAGAGCCGTCACCCGGCGTGTCCTCGGGGCAGGCCGCAGCCAGGCCACTGTGCTCAGCGATCACCTGGCCTGTGCACCCACAGATGGGCGGCACGTTGCTGCGACGCTACAGCGTGTGTGACGCCCAATGCCACGGTGACCTTTGGGCAGAGGGCACGGCGGTCCTGGGGGCTGGTAAGAAATGGCTCCCGGAACCCAGAGGCTGGATCTGGGTGACACGGCCCATCGCAGCCATTTCGGCAACGCTGGGTGGCACACGGGGGAACTGCAGGCGTGGCGCCCCGCTCAGCGCAGCTCTCAGCCTGGCAGCCCCCATCGGGACAGGCAGAGACCACGCTGCCAGCTGGGGCAGGTGTCCCCGGGGCAACAGGGAGGGCTGAGGTCATCTTCCTGACCCCAAACTGGACGCCGGGCTGAGAACGTACCCTTGGGGCTTTTCAGGACAAGATGTCCGTCCCGGGACCTGGGGGTAGGGGTGCGGCTCATTTTCCTGAGGGCCACCCCGCCTGCCCCAGGACAGGCAGCTCTGGATGGGGTTTTGAGTCCAGATCCCGCAGACCCAGGCTACGGTGGCCGCAGTGCACACCCTCGTGCTGGAAAATGAGAGCAGGTGCTCGCGGGCCCGGGCAGACGGGCTGCCTGGGGGGCACACGCTGCACGTGGGGCAGGCCTGAGGCAGCCCCAGGGCTCACCCCGTAGGGATGCTTCCCTTCCAAGAGGAGAAGGGGGGCGGATCCCAACGCAGGGAGGCCAGGGGGCTCGTCCGGAAGGGCATCAGCCCGGATGTGCCGGGCAGCCAGCAACAGCAGCCTCAGCTCAGCGGCTTCAAGGATGGAGGCGCCTCGGCTCTGGGAATAACAGCTCAGAGACTCTGGGAACCTGGGCTCCTCCCAGCTTTCGCTCTGCCCCCCTTGACTTCCTACACCAGGAGGGGTCTCCACAGCCAGGAAACCGCCCCCGGGAGCCCCGGTGGTCCCCTCCCACCTCACTGGTCAGAATGGCTCCATCTGCACAGGCCAAGCCAACCACGGCCGGAGTGGCGTCAGTGCGGCCACTCAGGCCCTCCAGGATGTCCTCGCGGGGCCTCACGCAAGGGAGAGGCTGGGCGGGTGGTAGGCAGGCACAGCCCATGTCCCCACCCGGCCAACTCTGCCCGTTCCTGGAGGCTGGCCAGGCGCCTGCTGGCCTGTCCTTGACCTCAGCCTGGCACCGGGGACTCCCAGCTGACCAGGGCTTCCCGAGGGCAGGGCCCTGTGCCCCGCGGCAGCCCCAGTCATGCTGCACGGAGCGGAACGGAGTGGGTTCCTTCTCATCGCTCACGAATGAATGCAGAATCCCGCACGAGGAACACTCCACAAGGAAAAGGCCACCGGATACGTTCCACAGAAAATCAAGGGGCAGAACAATATCACTGACACAGCTTTTGGTGTAAAACTATAAACGCAATTTTAAATAGAAGCACATCGGGATTTGGGGATTTTTTTGTTTTCCCGGAATGAGAATTAACGGTACCTGTGGGGAGAAAATCTAGGGCAGGAGAAGGAGGCCAACCCCGGAGCGGCTAGTGGTTGGCGGGGCGGCCACCCTGCTACACACTGAGAAGGGCCAGGTCAAGCACTCCCTGCACCTCCTGAGCCACGAGACACCAGGAGACTGTCACTCTCTCTTCCTGATGTAAAGATGCTGACCACATTTAAAACAAACCCAGCACTCGGACGGGGCGGGGGGAGGGGTGAGGGATTTTAGCTTCTGTGGGGCGTGATCACGTCCCCTGTGAGAACCTGGAGGAAGGAGGAAGGAGGAAGGAAAACGACCTTGAACGCCACCAGGTCAGAAGCGCAGCGCTCGGCAGAGCTGGGAGTCTCCCTCATGCTCGGCGTCCCCGCACCAGGCCTCCACGCAGGCGGAGCAGCTCACAGAGGCTGCTTTTTCTTCCTGGTGGTGGCCGGCCGCAGCTCCCCAGGCCCGTGGGCAAACGGGCAGCGGTCCGAAGGCAGAACACAACCGTCAGGGTGATGAGTGAAAAACCAACAGATTCGGGTTTTGAAGGTTTCCGAGAACAGCCTCCGTTCTACTTCTGGTTCCTTTTCCTTCCGAGGCCTCTCTTCCCGCCAGTCGCGGAGGCGAACTCGCCCGTCCAGAACTGGGGTGGGAACAAGGAGAAAAGACACAGCTGAGGCGTGAACCGCGAGCTGGGCAGGTCGCCGGGCTCTGTGGGGACAGCTGTCCAGGGCCGGGGTGCGGCCACGGGAGACGCAGCCCCCGGCAGGCTCGGCGGCGGGACGGGGAGAGGCGCTGGGATCCCGGGCGGTGGCCCCAGCCCCCCACCTGCTGGCGGCCTGCAGTCCCCCCTACACACACGGGAGCACGAGGGAGGGGCTGGGGGGAGCAAGGACAGGGTTGTGGCGCCTGGGAGCCGTGAGGAGCTGCCGCACACCAGGGGGAGGGCGAGGGGCTGGCGCCGGAGGTCCTGGTGGTGACAGGACCCGGGCGTGACCACTCGTGGGCACCGGCTCGTGGAACAAGGCTAACGACGACCCCGAGCGTGGTCCCGACGCGGGCAGGACGTCTGCGTGGCGGCACTGGCCCTCGAGGGCACGCGTCCGCATCATGAGGAGGGAGCGGAGAGGCCCTGTCCGGGCAGGTGGAGGCGAGGGGCAGGCTGCGGGGGCCACCGGGGTGACAGGCAGAGCCCCCAGACGTAAACGGGAAGTAGCGGGTAGGGGCACGGCAGCCCTGTCGGCAGGGGCAGGGCGGGGGGCCTTCACAGAGCAGCAGGGGGCTGAGATGCGGCGGGGGGACCTGTGTGGGCGGGGTGACCGCAGAGCTGGGCCGCTGGAGGACCCCAGGGCGGTGCAGGGGGAGGGCCCGGGACCGCCCAAACGCCTCCTGAACCGGTCGCCCCAACTCGGCTGAAGCTGCGCTGGGAGCTTCCGCTGGGCCGTTTCCTCCCGAGAAGCCAACACCCCCACGTGAGACGGGGCCAGAGCAACCAAACCCGTCCTGCTTTTCCTGGAAGCCATACAGCCACCTGGAGACGGAAAGGCTCAGCAGAAATAAAGGAAGCTTAGTGAACAAATCTGGCTCTCCAACTTCTAAGGAAAACTTGAAAGTGTGCATTCAAGCTTGAATTTCGCTTTCAAATTGCCTCGTGTTGCAACAATAACCAGACTGTCTGTCTCTGCAGACTGATGTTTATCGAAAACTGTCCCCTGAAACCAGAGGAAGGAACTGCAGAGGTGCCTCTCCGCACGAGGGACACAAGGCAGGGATTCACCCTCGGGGGCGGCCGAGAAGCACCTCGGAAGGGCCAGGCCGGCCCTGCTTCCAACGCGGCAGACGCACAGAGCTCGGCTGTCCTGGCCCGGCCGCTGGGCAGGCAGCCACGGCCTTCCACAGGCGCTCCCACAGCAGCCCCTCCCGGCACAGCCGGGAACGACACGCCCCAGCCGGGGCGGGGTGGCCGGAGCCCCCCGGCCGTGTGCAAGGAGCCTGGGAGGCGGGACTCCCCCGGACTCCTGCCATGGGTGCCCCAGAAAGAGGAGGAGCCCCTGATGGCCTGGACGGGCTCAAGAGAAAGCCGGGCGAGAGGGCGAGGGGCTCGCTGGGACCAAAGCCGAGTGCAGACCCTCACCCTCCACAGAGGCTGGCCCGTCCCCTCCCCTCAGGGCGGGCTGGCTCGCAGCGGGCCCTCCACCGGCCGTACCACGTTTCTGGAGCAATCCCTGCAGGGTCGGGGGAAGGGGACCCAGGCAGGATTTGTACGGCCTGTGGAGCAGGCGCTGATGACGAGGGGTGGCCCTGCAGGGGGCAGGGGCCGGCGAGTCCCGGGGGGCCAGGCTGGCTGACAGGCCCCCGCCCCCAGGCTGGGCAGGCCCCCCTCTGCTGAGCTGCGTCCGTGTCCTCAAGGCTGAGCGCGGGCTCCAAGCCCGGCCCAGGGCGGCGCCTGCCCTCCCGCGCCCGCCCGGCGCATGCCCGCCCCACAAGGTGCTCACCCGAAACTGTTTTCACCTCCTCACTCGTGTAAAACTAACCATGCTAGTTTAAAAAAAAATCTCCTACAGAGGTCAGACCCAGCTTTGGTGCTTACTTTTTGCATGACTGGGTGTAGAATGTTCACTGGAGTTCAATCCCCAAGCCGCCTACGCAGAAGTGTTTCCAAAAATAAACGTGCTCCTCGATGCAAACCGCACGGAAGACCCATCACACACAGGCATATTTATGGCGGGGGAGAAAAGAACACTGTTTCGTGAAACCAAACCGGAAAACGTGCTGGCAACAGCAGAAGGCGGAGCGGCCCCCTGGGCACAGCGAGCTGTAGTCGCTAAAGCTCCATGCGGTGGAGCCCAGCTGGGTGGGGACTCCCAGCCGCAAGGCCCACCGTCCCCCTGCCTCTCCGCCCACCAGCGGGCTGCCCGCCACACCCCCCAACCCTGGACCCGCCAGCTCCACTGCCGGGCTCACTGCCACCGCCAGAGCAGCAGTCAGCCGACTGAGGTCAAGTGGAAACGAAAACCAACGTTAGCTCTAGAAGGACAAACAACCAGGCCCCCCGAAGGCGCTGCGGGCGTGAACACACGCGCTCTCAGGGGCACACACACGGGGCGGCTGGTACAGGTGTGTATGCCTCGGGGTGGTGCACACACGGCGCTGCGCACGGAGCTCTCAGGTGCACGCGTGGAGGCGGGACCACAAGGTGGCAGCGCTCACCTCCCGAGGAGGTCCACAGGCCGAGGAGTGGACAGATGTGCTTCCGCATCTCCGTGCGCAGCCCCTCCACCCACGGCCCCCGTCACACGGCGACCACCCTGGCGGTAGGAGCACAAAGGTGCGGTGTGGCGGACAGGTCCAGATCCCGGGGCTCGGGACAAGGCCTTCAGGCCCAGTGCTGGCCAGCACCCTCGGGACAGACTTCTATTCCGTGCTGCCACAGTGGCCTCCCCGCCTCTGCAAAGGCCCCAGCCCAGCAGGGCCCGTCACCCCTCCCCACACAGACCCCCAAGGCACCTGTCCCAAGGGGCTGGACCCACTGCTCGGAGCGCCCACCCACCCGCCAGGTCCCGGGGATGAGTGGGGACAGGGAGGCCGTCATCTGGGCGTGCAGCCCCCAGCACGGACAGAGTGGGGTCAGGCAGGCATGTCCTCCTTGTCGGACACCCCATCCTTCATCCACGCAGGCGCTGAGCCTGACGCACTGGTCTCCGGCCACCTCTCGGCCCCGCCTGCACGAGCCCACGGTCCGGTTGGGCCTGCCCCTCCCCACCATCACCGCGAGTCAGCATGCCCCTGCCAGTCACAGAAGCCCAAATCCTCCGCACGGCCACGGGGGGCTGCAGCCTGCCAGCGCTACCTCCCCCTCCCCCTCGCTCATCAAGCCCCCACCCTGCCACTTCACACACGCTGTTCCCTCTGCCTGAAGTGCTTTTCCTTGTTCACTTCGCCAAGTCCGAGCTCAGATGTCATTTCCTAAGCAAAGCCTTCCTGATGCCTGTCTGAGGTGAGGCCAGGCCTCCCTGGGCGAGAAGGTCACCTACGACATTAGGGTGATGCAAGAAGACGCCCACTATTCTTAAAGCCACGCACAGAAGTACTTAGGGGTGACTAGCACGTCAGCTGGGCTGTGCTTAAAATACTTCCACAAAGACAAAGGGGAAAAAGCTTTACGAAGCAAACACGACAGCTGATGGACCCTCCGGCTGATGTGTACACAGAATCTCCTCTGTGTACGCTGGTGAAGTTTAACAGAACTTCTTGGAACCCCAGGTGCCCACGTACACATCTGCGACGTTTCCCCTCCCTGTCAGGCTGCAAACTCCAGGAGGGCAGGAGCGGCGGCGCCCCGCTCTGCAGAGCTCTGCAGCCTGCGTGGAAGAGCACGCAGGCCCCGGGCCCTTCTCCCTCCACCCACCTGCATCCCAGGGCGCCTGTGTGTGGGGGGTTCTCCCTCCACCCACCTGCATCCCAGGGCGCCTGCGTGTGGGGGGGGTTCTCCCTCCACCCACCTGCATCCCAGGGCGCCTGCGTGTGTGTGTGTGGGGGGGGGGGTAGGGGTGGGTGCAGGCACACGGGCCGGGGCAGGGAGGCCTCCCTCCTCTAGGCCCAGGGCCTGGATGGGAGCTCAGGATGCTTCCAGTTTGCAGGCAGCCAGGGGCCAAAGCAAAGCCAAGTACTGAAGCTCCACCCGAAAAAGCGCCCCAGTGACAGGAGGCCCTGCCAGCGGCTCTTCCCTCCGTGGGAGGAGGGGGCGCGTCCTGACAGGGCGGGGCTGGGCCCGGGGGTGCCGGGCAGAGGCTGGCAGCATCACAGAAGCAGAGGTGCGACCCACGTCCTGTCGGGACTTGAGATGCACATGAGGGGATCTATCCTCTAGCTCTGACACTCCTCTCCGATAAGGTTCATTTCATTAAAAAACGGGGGGAAAGGAAGGAGAGGGTGGTGGAATCTGCAGGAGCGCCACCTCTCGCCGCCTCGGGACCGTGGAACCCGCCCTCAGGCGCCGAGAGCCGAGGCAGCCCCGGCGCGGCCCTCACCGTGGAACACCTGCGAGCTGTTCCTCAGCAGCGTCTGCAGGCCCCCGCGCTCCCGCCTCAGCCTCCGCAGCGTGTCTCTGTCCAGCTCCCCGGCCACTTCCGCCAAGGACAGGCTCCCTGTGGAAGACGGGGTTTCCCCCGCACGAGAACTTGAGTTAAACTGAGTCCACGGCTGGCTGGAACTCCGCAGGCAGAGCCATCGCACCTGAGATGCCGGGCCGCGCGCTCGTGTCTGACCCCCGAGGACAACCGAGCCTCCCAGACACGGAAAGCCAGCCCTGCCGCGCGGCCCGGCCGCTGCTCGGGGGAGGGGACTGCAATTCCCCGCACCAAGCCCACCTCGCAGCCACCTCAAACCCCTTCCGAGAGGAGCCGGGAAGTCTGAGGGGAAAATTAAACCCCCGCCCCCCCCCCCGCCCAGAACCCCATGACGCGGGCTCGCACGTGCAGCCCCGCACCGCCGCCTCTCACCCTTCCACGTGTGCGTGTCCCGACCCCGCCACCTCCCACCCTGCGTCCCCTCGGCCATGCCTGGCAGAGGGTAGACCCCAGCCTGGGATGAGTGAGGTCCTGGGGGCAGACCCGCTCACTGACGTCGCGCAGGGCTCAGACACACTGGGGGTCCCGAGCCTGACGCTGGGGCAGGGCTCACTAAGTCCAGCGACCAAGGGGGGAGCGTGCAGCTGCGAGGCTGGGATGGGAGGGGCGTGAGGATGAAGAAGGAGACTCAGCACAGCGCCATCCACGCTGCGGGGGGAGGAGGACCCACTGCTCACCCCTCCCTGGGCCGGCCCACCCACGGGGCCAGCGGGCAGCGTCCCCGACAGGCTGAGGGTGGGGCCTCCATCTCCTCCAGCGACCCCAAAACTCAGAGGGCGAGCGCCTGGCTCTCAGGAAGCCCTACACCCCCTCGGGCGGCAGCCCACCAACAAGCTCCTTCCCTCAGCCCATCTGCACACTCCTAACGACGTGACAAAAATGACAAAGACTCCTCTTGACGTTTAATTAAAAATGACCACACAGGCACGTCCCTGGTGGTCCAGCGGTTAAGACTCCGCGCTCCCAGTGCAGGGGGCCCAGGTCTGATCCCTGGTCAGGGAACTAGATCCACACACATGCCGCAACTAAGAGCCCACCTGCTGCAACTAAAAGATCCCACACACCGCAAGGAAGATCCCGCAGGTGGGCAACTAAGACCCGGTGCGGCCAAATATTTAAAAAATAAAAAAAATAAAAATAAAAATGACCACACAGTTTTAAGTTGGTTCTTAGAAGAGAACAGAGTCACTGCCTGAAACCCAGCCAGTACCCAGGGTGGTCGTTACCTCCTCGATTCCAGGCCTTCGCACTCCTGCTCTGAGAACTTCTCATGTTTAACTGCTTTCCACCCAACAACAAATTCGCCACTTGCAAAACCACTCGGTCGAGAAAATCTCGAGGGAGGGCGGCACAGTTCCTCACGCGCTTGACTTTTTCTCTGGGGTGAAATCCAGACAGCCAGAGCCCTTCAGCGGAGGACTCTGGTGTGTGCCCGGCCCCGGCGTCCAGGGCTCCACGCCCCTCGGGGCCATCGGCACCACCGGCGGCGGCTCCGGGTGGGGGAGGGGCAGGGACCTGGCCAGGTGGGCTCACAGGGCCGCCCGGCCGGCTGTTAATGTAGCGGGTTCTCCGCTCATCCACAGAATCTTCTCCAGCGGGCGGGTATGTTCTGGATTTCCCAATGAGACACACCTGCACGTGAGAAGAGCACAGAAGTATACTTTAGCAGGTTCCAATCGTATTTCAACGTTCTCCAGGGAACTCTCTTGTTCTGGAGAATAAATTCCACGAATGTCTTAGACACCCATCATGAAAGGAATCCTTATTTTAAAAACTCATACCAATCAATGACTTAATATACTATCAGCAAAAGCCCACAGGAAGCTTCACTCCTCAGACTTCCACAGAGCCTAACAGACACGACAGACCAAGGTCACCTCTACTGAGCCAACCAGCCGCACCCCACTGCACCCCTCTTCCGCCCCACACACAGACCCTGACGGTAACCCTCCAGAGCTCTCAAGGGGCAGCGCTGCCAGAGCGAGGAGAGCACGTGTGCACCTAGCAGAGCACTTGGCATGGCGGGGACGTCCAGTTCACGCCGTCCCCTTCCCCGTTCGCACGTCCAGACGAAGGCTGCCCTCAGGAGCCCCGGGGAGAGCCAGGCCCCGTCCGGCGACGCTGCAGTGGGTACAGCGTCTCTGGACGTCCTCTCCGGGCCCGAACCCGATGAAGGCGAATCTGGTTGCAATCAGAGCCACCCCTCACTGCTCTCCAGCTGTGCCACCTGCTGAATGTGTGATCTTGGGCAGGTGACAACTTCTGTGTGCGTGGAATGAGAAGGCGGGGCACGTAATCAGTCCTCAATTAACAGCTGCTGTGTGTGGACACCCGCACTTGCATCTGACCCCCAGTTATATGAAAACTGAGGTTCGGAGAGATTAAGCAATGCTCCATGCTCTCTGGCAACCAGTAACGAATAGCAAATGCAAACATCGAAACTGTAGGCTCTTCGTACCTACGTGACCCAGACTCCAGCAGAATTCCATTCCAACCTCAGAAGGCTGACTTGCCAGAAGAGAGGACATTTAATAGAATGACATGAAGGCTCTGAAGGTGAGCCCTAAAGGACGTTCCAAAACGATCCTGAGCAGCGACAGCAGTGACGTAACTGAAGCCGACAGAGGGCCCAGCGCAGGCAGGGGAGCCCGAGTGAGGGCCCAGCGCCGGCCGGCGAGCTGCTCCCCCTCGTTGGCAGTGAGGACACGGGCAGGGAGTGTCTGTACTGTGCCCCCGAATGCACTGCTAGGAAGTGGCAGAGCCCAGAGTCAAGCTCAAACCTTCGATCCTTTTCACCACTGTCAAGCCATCAAGCTGAGATCGGATGACAGGTTTTTGTGTTTAGTTTTTCACAAAAAGCACTGACGGCCATAGAGTCTCATGAAAGAAAGTTACCAGAGATTAATAAAACCGATGTCAACGGTTCCCCTGACTCTCTCATAAGTTCAAGCCCCCTGCGTGGTGAGCAGGTCGGCCCCGACCACCTGGCAGGGTCACAGGCAGTGCAAGGGTCAATTTCTACCTGGAAAAATTCATTTCAAGTAAATCTGAATCAATGAGTCTTTTAATGAGGAAATGTGAAATCATTTTGAACTTCTGAAGCGATTTCAGCCAGTCATTTGGGACCCTAAGTCAGAAGTTAGAGCGTTCAGCCGCAGGCAGCACTACGGCCAGAAACCTGTAGAGAAGCCAAGCTGACACCCACTCTGGGAGGGTCCCCGAGGGGCAGTCACAGTTTCTGGAAAAGGCATGAAGACCCGCTGAGGGTTCCTGCAGAGCTGCCACAGGGCTGGAGAAGGAAGTGCCAGAACGCCTGCAAAGCAGGGGACGGCAGGCACAGAACAAGCCTCTGGACCCGCCAGTGACGGGGATGTTGGGATCAGCAAGGGCACCTCTGAGACAGTCACACCTGCAACCATCCCAGTGTCGTCTACGGTTCTGTGACAAGGATGGCCCCAAGCTTTCCATCTAAACACCACGTGTCGCCCGCCGAGGACAGCCCAGGTGACCAGGACGCACCCTCTTGGTGGAAGGAATCCTAAGACAATCCTCCTCCACGTGGAAGCCACAGGTCGACCCCACCTCGGTGATGAAATCCAGGTACCCTCGGTACTGGGTCTTCTTGCTCTGCCTCCGCTGGTATTTCCCAATGAAGTCAAAGAAGCAGCAGGGCAGGACGAAGAAGCGGCAGTTGTAGGAAGACCTTCAAAGACAATCAGCGACACGGAAACCCAAAGTCTTAAACAGATTCAATACAGAAAATTCCCCAGAAAGCCACACGGCAATAGTGTGTCAGGGCAAAATGCAAACGATGTGCTACTGGCTAATTTTGTTTTTTATATAAAAAGAAGCGTTATAGCCTTCCCCAATTTAATTTCTAGAAACAATGTAGCATAGTATCTTTCAATAAAATATGAATCTAATTACTTTTATTAAAAATATTTTTTTTCTATTGCAATTATGATCATCAACTGTAATCTAAAACTTTCTGAAGTACTTGGAGATTTCAGCTGTTGGATAGGAAATTTCAGAGGTAAGCACAAAAAAGATTATGATTTGCTCCTTGACCTATATTATTCTAAAAAAGTCCAAAAGAATGGCCCTGGAAGGAATTATGCTTAGTGAAATGAAGTCAGACAGAGAAAGACAAATACTGTGCATTATCACTTGTATGCTGAATCTAAAAAATAAAACGAATGAAAATAACCAAAAAGAAACAGACTCACAGATATAGAGAATGAATTAGTGGTCACCAGTGGGGAGAGGGAAGCGGGGAGCGGCGAGGCAGGAGTAGAGGATTAAGAGGTACAAACTACTATGTATAACATAAATAAGCTACAAGAATATGTTGTACAGCACAGGGAACACAGGAAATATTTTATGATAACTACAAATACAGTATGACCAAAAAAATTTTTAATCACTACGTTGTACGCCTGAAACTACATAATATTGTAAATCAACTGTACCTAAAAGAAAAGGGGGGGGGAGGGCATTAAAAAAATAAATAAATAGAATAGTCCAAAAGAACCTTGGATAAAAGAGACTCGGCAATGAAATATGAAAGGGCAGCAAGGTAACGTGCATCTTAAAGAAGTCTGACTGAGGCAGAGAGCCCAAAATTGAAGAGACAAACATTTCAGCAGAGGGTCTTTACACTGAAAGACAAACCCTCCTGTTATTAGGAAAAACACATCTTTCAACACTGGATATAAACACTGTGGAAGTAATCACAACGAAAATATAATGTGGATGTGTGAACCACATACATAATTTTATATTTTCTAGTATCCGTATCTTCAATAGCAAAATAAAACAGGTGGAATTTATTTTAAATTTAACCCAATATATCCAACAGATTATCATCTCATCAATCTGGACCAGCCACGTTTCAAGTACGCGATAGCCACAAGCAGCCAGTGGCTACGGTTGTGGACAGCGAGGTTCAGGCAACAAAACATCCCCGGACACCACTGTGCTAACACCTCCACCTACTCACCTGGCCGCAATCACAGGTATCCATGGCGTCAGTTCATCAGAATGGTTTCCGATTAACCAATCGACGTCCGGGAAGAGGGTCTTATCATTTGGTGTGATTGCACTTTCCTAAAAGGAAGACACGGAACAAGACTAAACGTCTAGTAAATAAAATCAGAGCACAGAGGGCAACAACAAACGCAGCCACCCCTGCAGAACCGCAGCTGTTCCCGGCCCGGTCTCAGACCCTCTGGGCTGCAGGTCTTCATCTGCAAAAGGCGGAAGCTGGGCCAGGAGTGAAGAAGTGTGTGCCCGGCCCGGCCTGCCCGAGGGCACGGCTACTGACAACTTTTAGCATCATCGCTGCGCCGGATGAGCCAACACTTCTGGGTGCTCATCTCCTTTTGATATTAAAAATAGCCTTTTCACATAAATATAAGAGCAGCTAAAGGAGACAGGGGACATGTGAACCGTTTTACTTTTGGCAGGAGGAGGAGCAAGAAACGGCCTGCAGAGGGGTGAGCGCAAAGCCGGGAGGTCTGATGCTGACTTGACATAGAACCTGATGCACTTACACAACCCACGGAATGAGCGCATCTGTGAAAAGAGAAAATATAGGAAGAATTTACAGAAGTGTGCGCCAGCCTTTGCTATTACGCTATTATCTTTTGTGAACTCTCAGACAGCAAGTTTTTACCCACTGAACAGGCATGTTCACCACTGTGATAGTTTCTATAGTTAAGCTGGGAACAGCTTGCTTTGAGGATTTAAGAACTTTAAGTGAACACCTTATCCTTTCTGCTAATCAGCAGGCCGTCATTAATTATCAAAGTCAACAGTCTCAATGGTGAAGCTGTCAGTGAGAACTGGAGACTACAGCCGAAACTAACACAACACTGCAAATTCACTATACTTCAATGTAAAAAAAAGGGTTAAAAAAAAAAAAACTGGAAAGAGAGACAAAAGAGACTATATAACCACTCAAAATCCTCTAATTTTAGAATTGAAGAATGAACCCCCAAGGCAAGTAAGCAGACGTGTTAGTTCTCGGTCAGAACAAATGGGGAAGACGTGATGTTAACACTCACCTTTCAAGGTCACGGGAGTGTTTTGCAAAGCTGATAGATATAAAAATTGAATTTAAATTCATCTTTTTGGTTCTTGAATAAGCATATGTGCTATTTTCACATATGTTAAAATTCTGAAAACAGTATTTCAGTGAAATACTGAAAATGGTCTATACGTAATTCAAAAGTAGGCAAAACAAACTTTTGATACTATTTATTCTTTCTTCCCACCCAGTCTACATTTAAATTTGCCTGCCTCTTTAAATGGTCTATGTTTACAAAAACAAATTACGCTTAGTAATTATCATAATCACATTTACAGTTTTCTTTCCAACAACATGCTAGACAACGAAGCTCTACCTGTCTTAGAAAAAGTTTTGGGATTTTGAATATGGCAAATTGCAATATTCCTATTTCCTACAGAGCTTCACAAACAAAATTAGGACACTTTGTGCTCATCACAATGCTGTTATCAAAAGCATGTGTTTTTCTTAACTGTCTCTTGCTTACAATCAAATGAGGTTTTTGAAATAAAGGAAAGTTGTAC
Organism: Balaenoptera borealis; assembly: GCF_965194805.1. Taxonomy (NCBI): domain Eukaryota; kingdom Metazoa; phylum Chordata; class Mammalia; order Artiodactyla; family Balaenopteridae; genus Balaenoptera; species Balaenoptera borealis. Next base: position 147,475,752 of record NC_138861.1, on the reverse strand, counting down.
CCCATGCTTGGCCTTCGAATGCCCAGACTGTGCCTATTCGTGGAAATCAGCCATTTACTAGGAAACACACAGCCCCAAGCCCTTGCCAACAAAGGCAGGCTCGCTCCTGGCCACGTTCTTCTAGAGCAGAGGTGTCCTCGAAGCGTGGCCAGCCTCCACCCTCACGTTTAACACCAGAACACGCGGGACTCTTCCAGCTCCGCGACCAGAGGTCCAGGTGTAACGAGAAAAAAATCCACAAGAGGTGAGACACAGCACTCCTACTAGCAGGCCTTGACGGAGTGATGGGGTGGGGTTTCCCCCACTCCACAGGGAACCTCGAATAAAGAACTAGAATCTTCTATCTGTTCTCCAAGGGGCACATTGTGCCAGCCAGCTCTTCCTTGGGGTCATGATTTAAACAGAGCCTATTCAACTGCTGTGTGAACTTTTTACCCAAAGAAATTATCTTGCTTTTTCACCTGGGACACAGGGGATTTTGGAATCAACCACGTTATTCCCTTAGCTTTGATCATCAGCCTCATCGAAATTCAGAGCCCAATTTTATTACCTGTGTAAGGACACGTGGTCTGTACATGTAGCTGCAGAGCCTCCCCTAGTCCTTCATCTGGTTTACCACCATTCCTCAAACCTGAGATTTTTTTTTTAAATGTTCTAATTTATTGTAATGTATGAACATACAAGCAAATGTAAACCCTTGTAGCATAAAGCAAAGTATAAAAATATAATGAGAAACTGAGCAAATAAAAAGCTGTCGGGCAGCTGCAACAAACCTCCCTTCCTCCAATCTTTTTATATTTTGCAATAATATTCTCGACTTTAATAGAAAGGCAAAGAGAAAATATCCAAGTAAGTCTTGAAACTTTCGTTTTCTTTTCATAGATGAAATGATATACCCGAGATCTGCTTCGAAACCACGGCTGGGCGGATGCTGTGGTTGGGGATGGGGAGGAATGAGACAAAAGAATCGCTGAGGCGGGCCGATGAGTTTCTGGGGTTTGGCACGCGCTTCTCTCCACTTTGGTATGTTCCTGACATTCCCCACAATGAAAAGCAAATGCCCTTTTCATTTCTCTGGCCAGCATCCTGCCCTCGAGCAGATGAGACGTGGCGTCCCGGTCACCCCCGCGCGTCTTCGCGCGGGAACGGGGTCTAGAGGCGATGCGGGCAGCTGGACAGCAGAGGCCCCACGGCGCCCCAGAGCCAAGGGTGCGGCCCCACCGCCGCGCTCCCCTGCCGGCTTGGAGGCCTGGGCTCTTAGAGACCAACGCCGGGAAACGCTAGAGCCCAGACCTGCCGTGGGGTGCTGCGGAGGAGACCCCGCTCTCTGATGGCTCGGAGCTGCCCTGGACCACGGCGGGGCGGACGGGGCTCCCTGTAGCCCCGCGGTCACGACTGAGGCCAGGCGTGCTGTCCGTCTCCGCTGGACGGCTGCACGTGTGCAGCCCAGTCCGGCCTCTCCACTGCGCTCCCCTCCCCCGACTCCTCGCCAGCTCGCTGTCTTGCTGGAGGCCACTCTTGGCCACGCTGCTCACAGAGCGGGACCGCCCACGGTGCCCGCCCCGGCCCGGTCCTGGCAGGGTGGGCACCCACTGCCTAGTGGAGGTCTGAACGTGTGGCCTGTCCCAAGCACCAGAGGAGATGCAGAGGAGGGGTCGTCCTCCGCCTCTGCCCCCAAGGCGTCCGAGAGCCCCCTCGGGCACCCACAGGAGATGCAAAGGGCCTGAGGCAGACCCGGGGAAGGAGACACGCCTCCGGCTCCGGCATCCCTCCTTCGGTTTAACCGGAAGGCTGTGGAGGTCTAAAGCTTCATCCGCTTTTACCGTCTCAGAGCACTGAGACGAATGTGGACTGCTGTGGTTATGACCATCTCTGACGGGCCCGTACACAGAGACACCCCTTAAAACAACCGCGCTGAGGTCAAGGGAAGGGACAGAGGAAGTACCTCTAAGTGCGTCTCTGGTCCGTACATGTCCCAAACTTTTCGTCTTCGGACATCAATCCCTCTGCCTGGATGCTGAAACGAGGAATTTCAGGAATCAAAGGTTAAGGCCAGTACACCATAATAAATTAGCAAGAACAAATCAAACTCTGCAGGTATCACCCACTGCGTGAAGTGCAGGAGACCCTCAGCTCCTCGGCTGCTGAGAACAGACACTCGCGTCCCGCGGGGCACAGATGGAACCTGTGCTGCCGAGGCTTCGTGAAGGGGGAACAGAGCCAAGGCGTGGGAATACCTCCACGGCCACACGCAGCCCCGGGAAATACGCCTGCCCGGAAAGGGCGCCGGCTCCTCTGAGCTGGTCAAGTTCAGCTCTCGGGCTCACCTTCTCTTCCAGCCCCCAGACGAGCCTCGTCCTCAGGGTCATTCTCACCCAGCGCACCCTGACCACACGCCGCTCTCCCGGGGCCCCACCCCCATGTCTCCACCCACTGGCTCCTAGTCACCACCAGGTGCGCTAACACCCCACAGACAACCTGTTCACAGGGGCACAACTACAGCCTCACTCCTTTACAAAGCACCTCAGAAAGCCCCGTCTAACAGTCCCATTCCAAAGTCCCACAGGTGAGGACAAATGTGTCTGTCCATAAGGCAAGACGCTATGGTCACAAGAAAACCAGCCTTCGGGTCACCACCATTGGGCTTCAATCCCCACTGTCACTCTCGAGCACAAAGCTCACTGGGCCAGGTGACGGCGCTGCTGTACCCAGGTCACTGGCCTCGCCGGACGCTGCGAGACGCCGGGGAAAAGCTGATGCTTGCGAGTCCTAAACTGCTCCCAGGGCCGGGGCTGTTCTCAGCTCTCAATGCCTCTGCTTCACAATCCAGAAAATGGGTGCAAGACTGACTATCACAGTTTTACATATGTATGTGTATCAATACAATATACGGGTGCCTGACTGTCCTCTGAGCTAGAATCTAAACTTCTCTAGGGCAGAACCCACCTTATCCTTTATATTCCCCTCCCTGTGCCTTGAAATGGTGGGTTTTCCCAAGAAAATACTGACAACAAAAACATCAGAGCTGTTGAAAGTGTGTGGTTCCACAGGCCGAGTGTCTGAGAGCCCTCTTCCAGTCTAACGAGACCACTGTCTCTGGTCCTGTTTACAAGCTGTCTCTGGTCCTGTTTACAAGCTGCCTGCTCCACAGTTCACAACCGGCCACTACGCCGACAGCCAGGCCGCCTCTGAGTCCAGACCGGACCAGCAGAGAAAGACCTCGCGCTGGGCTTGAAGACGCTCTAGCAAAGGTACGAGAAACGGCCCCGGGCATGCTTTACCCCCTCGCTGCTCAGGATGTGGACCAGGAGGCCGTTCCCACAGCCGAGGTCGACAAAGGACTGCCTGGTTGGCTCTCCCCGCTCAGCTCTCTCTTCTTCCCATAGAATCTAAGGAAACAGAAAAAAAAAACCCAAAGTCAGTTTGTGATTCACTCTACGCCAGAGTAATTCAGACACAACCCCACGTGGAACGACAGATCCTCTCGCACACAGGAGGAGCGGCCTCCTCCGAGGCCCCGGGCCTCCGCGCAGGTGGTGCCCGGGTGAGCAGAGGGAGGCGGGATTCGCCCGTGGCCCCAGCCGGACACCGCGCGGGCATCGAAGCCGTCTTCTTCCACCCAGAGTCCACGTTCACGTGGTCGTCTCTGGGCAAGGGCTGTACAGATTACTGTTAGCTCCTTCAGGCGTTCTCTCAACTCTTCAAGCTTTGTGTGCTTTGAGAAGCAATGTTATTTCAAAGACTAAGAGAATTACGGGTGAAAGGAAATTGGAAGGTATCTCCTCTAAACAGCTCATAGATGAGAAAATCAAGACTATGAAGTTAAAGGCTTGCCCAGATCCAGGCGGTCAGCAAGGCAGCCGAGAAGGTCTAGAACTAGAAAGACCGCACACGAGGACGGGTAGGCAGGTGCTTCTCAGACGGACCCCGACGGCAGCCCCCACACGCAGCCAGCATCTCCGTGTTCCACGCTGACTACTAATTAGGAAAGCACTGCTTCAGTTCAGTTCCTGAGGTTACATTTCACAATTCAGACTTGTTCTACATTCATGCAAAAGCACCATGCAAAGTTAAAAAAAAAAATCACTTGTGTAACCAACCTTGGCAAACAGAACTATAAAAGCCCTGAGCTACCCGTAGCAACCTCCCGCCCTTCCACCTGAACTCAGCCCACAAACAGTCTTACCAGCAGGTAGGCAGCAAGGGCCACGTCTTCATACACGAACTTCTCAGGGTCAGTTACTTCAGGCCACACCTACAACATTTTCAAGGGCATATGTAAATTTTCACCGCATCTGTGTGTAACAGGACACATTGAGACCAATGGAGTCTGAAGCAAGACTGTGGAATAAACACATTGTCTGTAAGACATTTAGGTGGGGCCACTGGGCATCAGAGGGAAACGCTGAGCTATGCTACCCTCATCACTTCTCTAGACAAGTATGACAAACAAGGAAATGAGGGGCGGGGCGGGGGGGTCGAGGACGCAAAGGCGCAGGGGTCAGGAGGTCAGTGCTCCACCCTCCGGTCTGTCAGTGAGTTGCTGTCACTTGTCAGGAGTGTCACTCAGCTGTTTTGTCCCCGTCTCCCTATCTGTAAAGCAGGGATAAAGACTTTGACTTAATTACCATGCAGGATGACCATCAAGTACTATGAAACTAGAAAATACTGGCTGTGCAAGCGTGAGGCCTCATTATTAAAATCAGTAACGTGCAGAACGGGAGTTTGGGAGATGAGAAAAAAACCAATGGCCAATGTTAAACGTTCAGATTTCTGTTTCCAGTCTAGTGGATTAGACAGTTTGGACGAACCATCTCACCAAGGACAATTTTAAAAGCTGGAAGAATAAAGAAGTCCCTTCTTAAAGGTACTAAACAGTACGATAATGAAGGACCACTAGGCCAGGACCTGGGAGAGAAGGGGAACCCAGCCGAGGTCAGCCAGCTCCAGTAGGAACGGGTGGTTACTGTTTCACACCTGAGACTCTGGGGGATGCTTTGCTACACAGCGGGAGGGGACTGATACAAAAACACACGGCAACGATGAACTGCGGTTACTTCTAGGAGAAGGGAGGGAGATACGAACAGGAAGAGGACAAAGCAAGTTCAACTCCGTTAGCACAGGCGCCTCGGAGATACTGCGAGTTCAGTTCCAGACACCCCAACAAAGTAAATATTGCAGTAAGGTGAGTCACACAGACTTTTTGGCTTTCCAGTGCATATAAAAGTTCTGTTTACACTATAGAGTAGTCTATTAAGTGTGCAATAGCATTGCGTCTAAAAAAACAACGGACGTACTTTAATTAAAAAATACTTTATTGCTGGGAATTCCCTGGCAGTCCAGTGGTTAAGACTCAGCACTTTCACAGCAGAGAGCGTGGGTTTAACCCCTGGCTGGGGACTTAAGATCCCGTTAAGCTGCCTAGCGCAGCCAAAAAATAAAATACTTGATTGCTAAAAAATGCCAACCATCATCTGAGTCTTCAGTGAGTTATAGTAGTAACATCAAAGGTCACTGATCACAGGTCACCATGACAAATATAATAATAATGAAAAAGTTTGAAATATTGTGCAAATTACCAAAATGTGACACAGATATACAAAGTGAGCAAACGCTGTTGGAAAATGGTGCCAACAGACCTATTCCGTGCAGGGCCGTTACAAACCTTCAATTCGTAAAAAATACAATATTTGCAAAGCACAAAAAATGGAGATATGCTTGTGATACTTTATTTCTTAAGCTGGGTGTGAATACACAGATGTTTGTTGTTACCTTCTTTTTACATCTTAAAGTTAAGGACATTTTACAAGATTTGTCTCCTTTTTGTAAGTATATGCTTTTGTACTTTAATTTTTCATGTATTTTCTTCAAATACCTTTATGTTTGTACTAAAGAATTATGGTAATTTAGTATTTAAATATTCAATTATTTTAAATTAAATTATTTTCCTTTTGTTCTCTTGAAAAAAAATAGTAACGTGCCAAAACAAAACAAAAAAAACCAAATCCTTTTCCACAGCGTAACTCCCAATGTTTTTATGGTCTGCATCCCTAACTATGTCAAAGTACAGGCTGCAATGTGGGACTTCAGGTGGGTATGTTTTGACTTAATGTCTGCATCTGTAGCACACAGGCGAAACAACGTTACCTGCAGTAGCTTGGTATATAACCTCGTTTAAATGGGGGTGGGGGAGGTCACAGACGTCTTTCCCCAGAATTACCTTGACCATGTCTTTATACTTCTCTTTAAGCGCCTGGTAAGCCTTGCTGTACTTCATGATGGAAATGAGGGACAGGGTGCTTTTGAACCCACTCTGCCTGCTCCCCACACACCACCTGGCCAGTTTGGCCAGCAACTCTTCTCCAAGCCAGGTGGGTTTGGGATACACAATGCCATCTGAATGCCATCTTTCTGGACAGAAAATTAAAACAGATATGAACCTTTGAAAATAAGAGAAATATGAATAAGCAGAGCTGGTTTCAATTCTTATTTTTAAACTACACATTTCTTTGCCAAAAGAACAGAGAAATTAAGACAGCTACGATGACAAAATATTGTACCCCAAACACAAGACAATCTGGAACTAGTTACAGAATTTTCATCCTACAGAGAAAAACACATTTAAAAAGCAGCAAGAATTCCTCCTCTCTTGCAAACGTTGTTAAAATGCATTTACACAACTTACGAAGCCCATCAGAAGGATGGCAAACGACGAAGTTCCTCTCACCTCCCACTTCATGCACTGATTAGCTAGATTCTAAAACATCTATGGATTTCTTTAACTTCTCTAGGTTTTATACGTTTCACATGTGCTACCCAGATGTAGAACGCTGGTCCACTGAGTATCTCGCATCCAGAAAGCTGAGTGCTCGGTCACCAAGCTGAGGACACATACACAGTCCCTGTGGCTCACAGGCCTTCTAGGTCACCGTGTGTCCTCTGCCACCAGAGCGCAGAGGCCGCGGCCCTGTCTGTTCTGTTCGCTGCTCGACCCGGGCCCCAGCAGTGCCTGATCACAGCGGGCGCTCACTGTCTGGGCGCTGAGTAAACACGCAACCCGCGGGCCCAGGTCACGACAACACATCCACCGAGGCTGCGACCCAGGCAGTGCGATGAAGGGGAGAAGCATCAAGTTCGCTGGCGCACAGAGAAGGAGGTGGCGCTCAATGGGGGCCCCTAAGAAGGAGCAGAAGCACAGGCGGCTGGGTGAGGGGGCGGGGCTGGGGGCAGGCGTGGGGCAGGGGCAAGGGCAAGGGGTGGCCCGTCTGCTGAGAGTTTGGACTGTCAGGCTTTTGCCACCAGGCACATCAAAGGGACACAGCTCACTCCCGTAAGTAACAGGTGCCGAGTGTCCACTGAGAGACACGCCCCAAGATGCTCACCTTTCCCGTCCCTTCCCCTCAGAAGCTATCCTGCTGGGGCTGATGGCCTCGGGCCTTTCCTCTGCTCTTCCTGGGCCCCACGCTCTTTCCCAGGTGTCCCCGGGGACAGGAGATGTCAGCCGGGAAAGGTGGGGAGTAGCCAGCCGGGCACTCAGAAGCTCATGGAGAACAGGGCCTGGGATTCCACCGCATCAGCCACACTGAGCGCCTGCCGCGGCCGGACTCGGGCCGGGCTTCCCCAACCAGGCGAGGGGACAGCAGCCTCCAGCGCGCACCCCGCAGCTCCGGCATCGGCGCCCCCTGGGTGACCCACACGGGCACACCAGCTTTCCCACAGGGTCTGCCCTCACTCTCCAGGGGAGAGGAAAGGGCCTCGGGGCAAGGCCCCTCGGGGAGCATTTAACAACTGGCAAGAGGCTTCGCCCCAGCAGACCCTGAGTATTCCACCCAGCGTGTAAGCCTGCAACAGGTCCCTGGTAAGCCCAGCCCAGCCCCCTCCTGGGGGGCTCAAAAATGATTAAACCCGTTTCAGAGGTGAGAAGACTGAGGGCCACAGAGGCAACGTACCCAAGCTCAATGCTGGTGGGGAAACCCAGGTCTACATGACTCCAAAACCAAGCTCTTCCCAATGTACCCCTTAGCTCTCTATGAAACCATATGCAAAGCTCATCCCCAAGGTTGTCTTGAAAGAATAGACCCACGTGGCTCTCAGGAAAACATCAGCAGAAGAATAGCGAGTGATTTAACCTTCCTCTGACTTTTTCATTTAAAAAATACCAAATGGAAGTAAATCAAATTTCACACTTTCCAGACAGGCCCAAACACCACACGGAATTAAGGGAACGGATGAAACTGCTGCTTTTATAATAAACATCACAGAATACCCACTACGTCTAAGACCACGTGAGCCTCAGTGGACAACAAAAAAGAAGGTTCCACTTACCACCCATTACCAAGGTGTAGGAAATAACAAAATAACGAAGGGACTGTGTTTATTTGAATTCGGTGCTAGAACCAGGTGCTACGAACCATCAAGGCCACACGGAATGTACGGGCCCTCCAGCCAGGCTATGACCACCCAGGTGCCAACAGGGACAAGGACGCGTCAGGGAAACACCAACTAGAAAACACATTCCCACAAACCTGAACCGCCTGAGACAGAGTCCCTGCTGCTCCCTGATGACCGGAATCTTACAGCCGCCTAAGGAAATCCCTGACTGGGGCTTCCCTGGTGGCGCAGTGGTTAAGAATCCGCCTGCCAATGCAGGGGACACGGGTTCGAGCCTTGGTCCAGAAGATTCCACGTGCCGTAGAGCCACAACTAGTGAGCCTGTGCTCTAGAGCCCGTGTGCCACAACTACTGAAGCCCGTGCGCCTAGAGCCCGTGCTCCGCAACAAGAGAAGCCACCGCAATGAGAAGCCCGTGCACCGCAACAAAGAGTAGCCCCCGCTCGCCGCAACTAGAGAAAGCCCGCGCACAGCAACGAAGACCCGATGCAGCCCCCCAAAATTAATTAATTAATTAATTTTAAAAAATCATCGATTTAAGGCATCAATCGTTGAGAGAAAGGAATAAGTTTTCCAGTCCTTACCATTCTCCTTCGCTATGACTGAGCTGAATTTGATACACGTTGCTCGTCTTGACCTTTAAATTCCCTTCATTGTCTTCTTCCAAAGGTAAAAAAATTACAGTTCCATTGAGGACATCTGGGGGAAAAAAGATAGAGATGATCAATTAAAACTGCTTAGTTCAGAGTCTCATCAAAAGTGGTCTCAAAAAAATAGTACTGAATCCACCGTGCCTTCAACCCCCAGGGCTTTTCCCCACTCGATTTACATCAGCGAATGTCCTGGCCACGGCCGCATCCCCGAGCCTGCACCGCGCCACACGGAGCAGCCGTGTTCAAAGAGCTGAGCGTAGTCCTGAAAGGGCGCCCCCTGTGGAGGAGCGATGCTCACCAAGAGGAAGAGGACAGGCTTAGCCGGCCCCGCTCTTCCGTGAAGCCCATGGGAGTACGCAGACATCCACGTCTGAAGGCCTCGTGGGCAGATGCGCTCATCCCCTCAGGCCGGGAGAGGTGAAGTGTAAAAGGTGATCAAAGCTGGAAGGGCTCCTAAACTAGTCTGGGCAGCAGGGTCAGAGAGGGCCTCCTGGAGGAGGGGACACCTGCCGAGAGTCTTACAGGGGCACAGAGGCCCACAGCATTGGGGGGCGGGGAGGGGGTACGCACCCACCAGTAATTCAGCATCGCTGCTTGTGGTGGACAGAACAACCTCCAGAGACACCCGTACCCTGACACCCAGAACCTGTGACCACACGGAGTTGTTTCATGGCAAAAAGGGACTCTACAGATGTGACGAGGGTTACGGACCTTGGAAGAGAGAGAGGGTATCCTGGATTACGCAGGTGGGCTCAGCCTAGCCACCTAAGCCCTGAACAGCTGAGAACCGTCTCCAGCTAGAGGCAGAAAAGATGCAGCAGCAGGGGAAGCCAACGAGGCTCTGAGCATGAGACAAATTCGGCACGGGTGCGGCTCTGAGATGGAGGGAGGCCTCTACGAGCTGCCCCAGGAGCTGGCCTTTTCCCTTATCCCTTTACCTAGTAAATTCCTCTTTACCACTCATGGTCCAGCGCTCCTTCACCGTCTTCCCCAAGCCTTCCAGACACCATCCCAAACCACAACCCCACCCTCTGTACTAAGGATTCACATTTCTACGTGCCCCCTCCAAAAACAATGAAAAATCTACAACCTCCCTAGGACATGGCAAGGAAACTGGCAGACTAGGTGCCTTTAGTGCCTTTTCACTTACTGGCTGGTTTTTAATCTAACTGCATCCTCTGCGAAAGATTCTCCTCGGGACCAAACTCTAGGCAGGCTCCTCTGAGGCCTGTGTCAATTAGGGTTCAACCTTGGCCTATGAAGACCTGAATAAACACTGTCACAGTTCCCAACAGCTCAAGGCCACATCCCTAGCATGACTCTAGGCCCCCTTAAAGTGCCCACCTGAAAAAACTCAAGGGTGAGAGAAGAATAGACTGTTCCAGCCCACACCTGAACAAGAGCCCCTGTGACCACCTCTGTGGGAGGGGAGGACCGAACATCCACAGGCACCAGTTAGCAAACTAGATAGGTGTCACAGGGACCGATCCCCCACCTTTCCTGCTTCTGGTTAATTTTTCACCTCCCTGACTCTACCGCCCCATCCTCTTCCTTCATTCTCCCTGTAGAAAGCCCAGTCACCTCTGCACAAATCGCAGTGGAGTTCAGTTCACGCTGGACTCTTCTCCCTACTGTGATAGTGCGCATTACCAATTAAAACCTATCCTTGCCACTTTCACTAGTGTCCGGCTCTATGTATCTTTGGCACCTGCCACTATCAGAAACACTCTTACCCTGCACGACAATTTCTCTCCTCGGAGCACTGAGCGGGCAATGCGTGTTCGTTTTCGGGATGACGGTTCTGAGAATCACGTCGAGCTCGTGCTGAGCCTCTAGCTGCGATTCCGCCCAGGAGCGGGTGAAGAAGGCTAGCATCTCTCGATTGCCGCTGGCGAGGCTTCGGGAGAAATCGTCCCAGAGAGAATCCAGGTCCGAGGCGAGGAAGTCGCCCTCCCCGGCTCCAGCCTTGTCGGGCTGCCCAGGGGCCCCAAAGAGCAGAGGCGCTTTGGCTGCTTCCCGCTGGTCCTCCCCTTGCTGGCGCCGGCCCTGGGACTCCTGGGGGCCTTGCTCGGGGCCTGCGCTCGGCCGAGGGCCGGGCCCCCCCTCGGGGAAACGCTGGCCGTGTCCCGGCCCCTCCTTGGGCCCGCATTCCGCCGGGGCCTGCTCCTCCCGCTCGGGGCCTGAGCTCGGCCGGGGGCCGGCATGCTCGGCCCGGGGCAAGGAGACGCTCCGCCGGGCCTCTAGGCGAGCGCCACACAGCCGCTTGTTGGCCACCTGCGGCCTCTCCACCCACACGGCCACCGCCGCCCAGAAGCCCCCAGGGAGCAGCGAATCCGGGTCGCGCACAGCAACCCTTCCCAGCTCCGCCATGTTCTGTCTCTGCCGAGAACCTCGGCGGCGCGCCGGGATGACGCACGTTACGGCGCGGCGTGTTTGCGTCATGGGGGCGGGACGCTGGGGCCGGAAGTGAAAGGGAAGAAGACGGACTCACTGCCTTTCCTGCTTTGGATTCATTGGCATCATTTGACTGGGGAGTTCAGGGCTGAGGAATTTTTTTTTTTTAATTTTATTTTTTTTTATACAGCAGGTTGTTATTAGTTATCCATTTTATACATATTAGTGTATACATGTCAATCCCAATCTCCCAATTCATCACACCACCAGCCCCATGCCCTCCCGCTTTACCGCCTTGGTGTCCATACCTTTGTTCTCTACATGTGTCTCAATTTCTGCCCTGCAAACCGGTTCATCTGTACCATTTTTCTAGGTTCCATATATATGCGTTAATATACGATATTTGTTTTTCTGACTTACTTCACTCTGGGGGCTGAGGAATTTAACCTTTGCTTTATTCTCTGGGGAAACATCCAAGGGTGTCGGTGCCGGATAGTAACATGACCAGAGCTGAGTTTTGGAGAATTCTGGAGATGGTGTATTTATGGAATCATAAAGGTCAATCCTGCATCTGACATCTGATTGTCTCCGTATTGTTACCGATCAAAGTCATAGAGCCTACGTTTGTGAATGTTCAGGGTTGTGCTCTTATGAAAGCTCGCGCGTCTCCATGTTTACTCTGGCGTGCTTTCTCGTGTGGGAGAGTTGCAGCTGGTGCGTTCCTGCGTCTGACCACTGCCCTGGGGTGTTTATTAGGACAGGTGAATGTCAGCTGTCACCTGCGTGTTCCCAGGAGGAGCAGAGAAGGGCAGGTACTGTGGGTTTAGGCCAACATCACCTGCACAGTCTGCAGAATCTAGTGATATCCCGAAAACCTCAAAGATTCTTCATTCTTTTTGTACATTATAGTCCCTCAGTTGGGATTTTCCCTAAAGGGTCTCTGTCAGAATCAAGGAGTGAAAACTAACTCAGATGATGTGATTTATCAGAGAGAAGAGCAAAAACCAAATGTCTGTTGAATTACGTAAAAGATAAATGAATACTAAACCTCATAGTCTTTGACAACGGAGTTGATTTTCATGCCGTCTGTATTGCTTTCCCAGGGCTGCCATAAAAAATTACCACAAACTGGGTGGTTTAAAACAATGGAAATTTATTCTCTCACAGATCTGAAAGCTTGGAGGGGGAATCTATTTCTTGCCTCTCAACTTCTGGTGGTCGCCAGCAATTGTAAGTGTTCCTGGGCTTGTGGCCACATAACTCTAATCACTGCCTCTATGATCATGTGGCCTTCTTGTGTTTCTCTGTGTCTCTTCTCCTGCAAAGACCCTTTTTCCAAATAAGGTCACAGGTATGGTGGGTTAGGACTTTGGCATGTCTTTGGGGGGAGACATAATTCAACCTCCGCCACTATCCAAAGATGTTTAGCCAGGTGGGGCAGCCAAAAGATTAATAATTACAAACTTTATTAGTTGCTAACATGTGGAGGGACCTGGGCTAAGTATTGAGGATGCAGGGTGAAGTAAGATCCTGCCCTTGAGGAACCTTCAGGCCGACAGAGGAGGCAGACAGGTAAGACAATGATCAAGGAATATGAAAAGTGCAACAGTCAAGATATACGGGGTGCAGAGGCTGCAGAAGGAGGGGAAGATTTTTTACACTATAAGGCTCCTCTGGGACTTTCCTGGTGGCGCAGGAAATCCGCCTGCCAATGCAGGGGACACGGGTTTGATCCCTGGTCGGGGACGATCCCACATGCCGCAGAGCAACTAAGCCCGTGCACCACAGCTACTGAAGCCCGCGCACCTAGAGCCCGTGCTCCGCAACAAGAGAAGCCACCGCAATGAGAAGCCCATGCACCTCAACGAAGAGTAGCCCCCGCTCGCCGCAACTAGAGAAAGCCTGCGCGCAGCAACAAAGACCCAACGCAGCCAAAAATAAATAAATTAATTAATTAAATAAAAAATAAAAATAAAAGCCCTTGCCCACTGATTGGCAGTGGGTAGTTGGCCTTTGGACAGGAGTCCACCTTTTCCCCTGGTTGCTGACTCCTGAATAAAGCAACCTTTCCTTTATACCAACACCTGCCTCTCAAGTATCAGCTTTCAAGTGTCAAGCAGTTGGACCTGAGTGCAGCAATGTGAGGTCATAAATCCAGAGGCCAATGTTTAGGGGGAGGTAGAAAATTCCAGTTCGATGGGGGCAGTATCCCTGCATAAGCTCACGCCGGTTCCCTGCCAGAAGCCCACACATTGAATCAAAATTGCAGGTAACCTGACTCTTGGGCACCTGCCTCCGACGTCCCACACAGGCTGGTTCCTGCCTCCCTTGCCACCTCGTTTCCCTTCCCTCACCTGCTAAGCCCTGCACGGGGCGCTTCTCGTCCTTGGAACTTGGAAGCTCATTCCCCTCTCTCCCACTCTGTTCCCTCTGCCTGGAATGCTCGTTCCCTATCTTCTCCCAATTAAGAGCTCAGATTAAATGTCCTCTCCTGAGACGGGGCTTCCTGAACGCCCCCCCCCCGCCCCCCGCCAAAAAAAGAGCCCTCCAGACACCTCATATCTTATTGCCCTGTTTTGTTTTCTTATAATTATCCAAGCGTTGTAGTGTGTTTTGTTTCCTTCCTCTGAAACACAAGCGTCCTTAAGTCAGGAACTCTGGCTTGATTGCCACCATAGCCCTAGCTTAGTTTTTGGCACACTGGATACACCCAGTGATAATTTCTGAGTGAAAATGTCCGTGAGGGAAGGCAGTGTGTCAGAGCCAGGCTTAGGTCAAGGTTGTAAGCCGTGGCCTGGGGTTGGGAGTGGTCTCAGGATACTGCTAGCCTAGAGAACTTCCAGTGAGGATGGAAACGTTCTGTGTCTGCATTGTCTGAAACAGTAGCCACATGTGGCTCTGGAGCATGTGAACTGTAGCTAATGCAACAGGGGAACTTAATGTGAAATGTATTTAACTAATGCACATGTGAATTAAAATAGGCGCATGAGGCTAGTGGCTACTGTATTGGACAGTGTGGCTCTAGAGAGACCCAAGTGGGACTCCCAAACACCCTCCAGGCTGGGTCCTCAACATCTAAGTGCTGGACGCCGGGTGGAGCTCAGGGAAAGCAGCGGCTGAGGCTTCAGCGGGAAGGCTCTCTAGGCTCTGAGTGTCCTGAGTGCCAGACCCATCATGCTGACTGAACGTGGGCTTCACGCCACTTCAGTAGGAGCCCATCCTCCCCATTACTTTCTAGGTCCTCAGCCAGACACTCCCCTGATGCCAAGCCTCCTTCAGTGTTTAAACCCTTTGGATTGAACTGTTGGGTTTATGGTTTCCAAAAATAAATTCTTTCATTGACTCATGCCTGTAACATTTGCCATGAAGATCAAAGCTTCGGCCCTTTGTGTGTGCATCTCATACAAAACCATATTGCATTGCATAACTCTTTCCCAATACCATTCTCAGCTGCCTAGTACTTGATGTAGGTTTACTACGGGGAAGGAGGTTGATGCTTGTGGTCCTGGCAGAGCTGTGACAGGACCATACTTGGCACCAAATCATCACGGCCCATCCCAACCCAGTGACCTGGTGACTCCTTTCCAACCACTCTTCTGCGGATCCTGAACTGGTAAGGGAGGTGGTGGTGGTGAGAGAGAAAGGAGGAAGGGGATAAGGAGAGACAAGTGGCCAGAGTTTTGGAGGAGACTTTAGTGTTAACAATGTGTTCAAATAATTGCAGTTACCGACAATGGCCAAAAGAGCAAATGACTCAAAATGAGCAGGGAATGGGTGCACCCAACAGGGTGGAGTGGGACAGATGTCAAAAGGACAAGAGTGGGCGGTTGGGGACTGACAGCAGAGCCCCAGCAGAGGACAGCCAGATCATCGCCAGCTGAGTTACCGAAAGAGCTCGCACCCTGCCCTACTGCTCACACCAGCTCCTGGCAGTTTACCAGGAAGCAGCTAAGAAAACATGTGCAAAATAGAACTCCCTTTCTCTTCCCCCAAGTGGCTCCTCCTATGTCGGTCTCCATGGCATCTCTATCTACCCAGCAAAACAACCCTGAGTAGTGTGTGAACCCTTCTTCTCTCCCCACCTCGCCGCCGCCCAAAAAGTCATTATGTCCACCCAATTCCACCTAGAGATGTCCAAAGCACGTTCCCTGTCAAATGCACGTCAAGCAGTGCCCTAAAACCAGGGAGGGAACAGAATCCCGGGATTCTTCTGCAGGAAGGTCCACTGGGAAGAGCGCCAGGGACCGTCCGAGTCAAGTCCCCCGTTTGCGCGCAGCCTCAGCGGCCTCTGCGCGCGGACGCGTCCTGCGTTTCCCGGGCGACGGGGCGGGTGGCGCGGCGAGATGACGTCAGGGGGCGGGGGAGGAGAAGCGGGGCGGTGCGGACAGCAGGGCCTGTCTGCGGCTGCGCGCGCTTCTCTTCGTCTGGGACTTCGGCCTCCGTCCTGGGGACGAGCGTTGAGTGCCTGCTGTGTGCGCTGGGCGGTGCGAGGACCCGCGAGGCGGAGGGCCTGGCGAGTTCCGAAGGTCCAGCCCGCATTAGCGCGGGGGCGGCACGTGCAAAGGTCCGGGGGCAAATGTGTGTCCCGCGCGGGATTGCTGGGCGCAGAGGCTGCAAGGGCCGGCGGCCCGGCGGGTAACTGCGCGAGACGTTTTGAGGAGTTACGACATTGTCCCCTGAGGTCACCTAAAGGGAGAATGATCGGATCCGCATGTTAGGGCCATCTCTGAAATTGTCTGCAAGCGGCTATTGCCACAGTAATGGTATGGACATTCCATGCGGGGAACTGCTCCAAGTGCCCCCGTGAATGGTAACAGCCTGCAGACTAGATACAGGACTAGCCTTACCGTGTTGTCATCGCCCCCGAGAGGTGAAGTGACTTTGCCAAATTCGCCCGACGCGTAAGCTCTAGAGTTGGGATCTGACACCAGGCGACTGGCTTCAGATCCTTGTATGTAACAGCTGAACCATCATGCAGTACTGTTGGTGACCTCAGGCGGCATTTTGCTGCTTAGGATCCTGGCATTTGGGGTGGGATGTGCCTGATGACAGCGTTAAGACCTTGGACAATTTACTCCACTCTGACAGGCTGCGGTTTCCTCACGTGGGAAGTGAGAGTACTGATTATACTGGGGTTGCCAGCACCATGGACATCAACTATTCAATCTCTGTTAGCAAAGTGTGAGATTAACACACCCACCCACACGCAATGTTTGCTCAATAATTGGAGGTTATTATGATAGATGTAATAGGAGCAACGAGAAACGAAAGGGTTCGGTTGGCATTAAAGAGGTGCAATGGGGGGTCGGGGTGGGGGGGAGGAGGGCTTGGAAACTAATTGGATTATGGGGCACAAGGGAGAGGGGAGTTCCAGGATGACACTTGGGTTTATAGATCAACTAACCCTTGGGCCACTGGCAGCAAGGAACTGGCCCTGCAGGGGGACAGGTAGAGCCGGGGGCTGAGGGTGAGTTCCGTGCTGAACATTCAGAGTTTGAGGACCTCTGGAACATGAGAGGAGAGGGGTGTCCAGGAAGCTGCCAATGAGCACATGGGGCTGGAGGTGTGGAGTTGGGAGCCCTTGGCGAATTAAGTCAATGTAAACGGATGAGATGATGCAGGGCGAGAGTGGCTGAGGCCCAGTCTGCAAGGAGACAGAAGAGGAGCAGCAGAGGGAGAAGTGTGGTGTCTGGACCAATGAACAGGAGGGACCCTGAGGAGCAACAGGGATGGGGCCACCTGCAGGGAAGTCCAGAAAGATACAGAGTTCCCTTGGACTTTGTAGCTTGCATTTGGGGGCACTTGGTCTCTGCCAAGAGCTGTGCCTTACTTTTTTTTTTTTTTAATTTAACCTATTTGTTGAGCTATAACTCACTGTACAATTCACCCATCTAAAGTGTACAGATCAATGGTTTTCCCTATCCTGTATTCACAGAGTTGTGCAACCAACCCCACTGTTTAATTCCAGGACATGTTCATCACTCCAAAAGAAACCTTGGACACATTAGTTGTCACAATCCTTATCTTCCCACCTCCCCAGCTCCTGGCAGCTGCTAACCTACTTTCTGTCTCTCTCTTTTTACCCTATCTGATCGTTTCACTTAAATGGGATCATGCAGTTCTGTTATGTTTCAAGTCTGACTTCTTTCACCCAGCATCATGTTTTCAAGGTTCGTCTACATTGTAGCATATGCCAGTACTGCCTTCCTTTTTGTGGCAAATAATATTTCATCGTATGGAGAGACTACATTTTATTGATGAACATATGGGTTGTTTCTACTTTTGGGTTATTATAAATGCTGCTGTGAATATTCTTATACAAATTTTTGTGTGGATATTTATTTTCATTTCTCTTGGCTATATACCTAGAAGCGGAATTGCCGGGTCATGTGGTAACAGTATACTTAAGCTTTTGAAAAATTACCAAATTTTCCAAAGTCACTGCACCATTTTACATTCCCACCAGCAATGTATAAGGGTTCCAGTTTCTCCGCATCCTCATCAACACTTGTTATTATCTATCTTTTTGATGCATGGCCATCCTAGAGTATGCAAAGTGGTATCTTATTTTGGTTTTGATTTGCATTTCCCTGATGGCTGATGATGTTGAGAGTCTTCTCATGAGCTTGTTGGCCATTCGTATATCTTTGGAGAAATGTCTATTTGAGCCCTTTAAATTGGGTTATTTGGCTTTATTATTAAGTTTTAAGATTCTTCATGTAGCCTGGGTACAAGTCCCTTATCAATATATGATTTTCAGATCTCTTCCCCCATTCTCTGGGTTGTCATTTCACTATTTTAAAAAAAATTTTTGTTGGAGTATAGTTGATTTACAATGTTGTGTTAGCTTCAGGTGTACAGCAAAGTGAATCAGTTATACATATAGCCACTCTTTTTTTTTTTTAAAGATTATTTTCCCAGATAGGCCATTACAGAGTATTGAGTAGAGCTCCCTGTGCTATACAGCAGGGAACTTATTAGTTATCTATTAGTTATCTTATTAGTTATCTATTTTATATATAGTAGTGTGTATGTGTCAATCCCAATCTTCCAGTTTATCCCTCCCTCCCCCTTACTCCCGGTAACCATCAGTTTGTTTTCTACATCTGTGGCTCTACTTCTGCTTTGTAAATAAGTTCATTTGTACCCTTTTTTTTAGATCCCACATATAAGTGATATCATATGATATTTGTCTTTCTGTGTCTGACTTACTTCACTCAGTATGACAATCTCTAGGTCCTTCCACGTTGCTGCAAATGGCATTATTTTGTTCTTTTTTATGGCTGAGTAATATTCCATTGTATATATGTACCACATCTTCTTTATCCATTCTTCTGTTGATGGACATTTAGGTTGCTTTCATGTCCTGGCTATTGTAAATAGTGCTGCAATGAACATTGGGGTGCGTGTATCTTTTTGAATTATGGTTTTCTCCAGGTATATGCCCAGGAGTGGGATTCCTGGATCATATGGCAACTCTATATTTAGTTTTTTAAGGAACCTCCATACTGTTTTCCATAGTGGCTGTGATAGTGACCAGGGTTCTTGGCCTTCCCCAACCAGTAGAAATTGATCAGAGGCCAGACAAGAAATTCAAACAAGGCTTTATTGGGACCCCTGCTGCAGCAGGGGGGAGCAAACAACAGGTTCCCTTGCTGGCTCGCTCCCTGAGCAGGTGTGAGCTGGTTCCTTATATGGGGTGAGGGTAGGGGTGTGTACAGGGGTCGAGCCGGAGGGGTGGCTTAGGTGGGGTTGAGTGCAGGGGGCATGCGCAGTACCCTGCTTTTGCTCCCGGCTCTTCGGAAGTGGCATTTGAGTTTTTTGGTCTTTTGTATATTTTGTCCAGAATTTGCCCCAACTGCCCATGCATGCAGTTATTTTTAGTCCCATATAGTTTCTTTGTCTTTTGTTGCTCAAGGAGAGGTGTGTCCATGTGCAAGCACTGCAGCAAAGGGTCCCAGGTCCCAGGCCTGTCTCAGCTGTACCAATTTACATTCCTACCCACAGCGTAGGAGGGGTCCCTTTTCTCCACACCCTCTCCAGCATTTATTGTTTGTAGATTTTTTGATGACGGCCATTCTGACCGGTGTGAGGTGATACCTCATTGTAGTTTTGATTTGCCACTTTCTTGATGGTGTCCTTTGTAGCAAAACATTTTCATTTTGATGAAGGCCAATATGTATATTTTTTATTTTGTTGCTTGTGCTTTTGGTATCATCTCTAAGAAGGCTTTGCCTATCCTGAAATTATAAAGATTTACTCATATATATTTCTAAGAGTTTATAGTTGTAGCGCTTACATTTAGATCTGTGATCCATTCTGAGTTAATTTTTGTGTATGCGTGTGGAAAGAGTTCAACTTCATTGCTTTGCATGTGGTTATTCAGCTGCCCCAGCACCATTTGAGAAAAGACTGTTTTTCTCTGTTGAACTGTCTTGGCACCCTTCTCAAAAAGCAGTTGACCCTACATGTTAAGGTTTATTGCTGGACTCTCAATCCTATTCCATTGGTAAATATGTCTGTCTTTATGCCAGTACCACAGTGTCTTCATTATTGTCACTTTGTAGCAAATTTTGAAATCAAGAAGAAGTGTGAACCCTCCAACTTTGTTTTTCAAGGTGTTTTTGTCTATTCTGAGTTCCTTATATTTCCATATGAATTTTAGGGTCAGCTTTTTAATTCTTGCAAAAAAAGCCAGCTGGAATTTTGACTGGGATAACACTGAATCTGTAGATGAGTTGGGGAATATTGGTATCTTAACAATGTTAAGTCTTCTGATCCGTGAACAAGGGGTACAAGACTTCCGCCACCAGGGCAGTCTTATTTAGGTCTTAGATTTCTTTCAAAAATGTTTTATAGTTTTCAGAGTACAAGTTTTGCACTTCTTTTGTTGAATTTATTTCCAAGTATTTTATCATATTTAATGCTGTTGTTGATGGAATTGTTTTCTTAATTTCATTTTTGAGTTGTTCATTGCTAGTATATAGAAACCAGTTGAGCTTTGCTTACTGATCTTGTACTCTGCAAACTGGCTGAACTGATTTATTAATTCTAATCGTTTTTTGGAATTTCTATATACAAAGTCATGTCATCTGCAGATAGAGATAGGTTTCTAATCTGGATGCCTTTAATTTCATTTCTTGCCTAATTATATTGACTCGCACGTCCAGTATAGTGTCGACTAGAAGAGGTAGTGGACATCCTTGTCTTGTTCCTGATCTTAGGGGAAAGGCATTCAGTCTTTCATATTTAAGTACAATGATAGCTATGGGGTTTTCGTAGATGCCTTTATCAGGTTAAATAGCTTTTATCAAACTATTTCTAGTTTATTGAGTTTTTATCATGAAAGGGTGTTCGATTTTGTCAGATGCTTTTTCTGCAACTGTTGATATGACCATGTATTTTTTGTCCTTTATTCTGTTGATATGGTGTATTACATGAATTGATTTTCAAATGTTGAATCAGCCTTACATTCCTGGTATAAATTTCACTTGGTCATGGTGTATAATCTTTTTTGTATGTTGCTGGATTTAGTTTGCAAGATTTATTGAGGACTTTTGCTATATTCATGAGGGGTGTTGGTCTGTAGTTTTCTTGTGATGTCTTTGGTTTTGGTTTCAAGGCAATACTGGCTTAATGGAACACTTTACAGACATGTTCCTTCCTCTTTTTTGGGGGGCAGGGGATGGGGGGAAGAGTTTGTAGATTACTGGTATTCTTCTTTAAATGTTTGGTAGAATTCACAACCGAAGGCCTCTGGCTTTTCTTTGTGTGTCGTTTATTGATTCCTAATTCAATCTCTTTACTTGTTATAGGTCTATTCACATTTTCTATTTCTTCATGAGTCAGTTTTGGTAGATTGTGTCTTTTGAGGAATTTGTCCATTTTATGGAGTGTATCGGATTTGTTGGCATACAGTGGTTCATAGGATTCCCTTAGAATCCTTTTTATTTCTTTAAGGTCAGTAGTAATAGTCCCTCCTTGGTTCCTGAGGTTAGTAATTTGTGTTTTCCCTCTTTTTTAACTGGGTCAATCAAGCTAGAATTTTGTCAATTTTGTCAGTCTTTTCAAAGAACCAACTTCTGTTTTTGTTGATTTTCTCTTTTCTATTCCATAATTTTGGCTCTAATCTTTTATCTTCTTCCTTTCTGCTTGCTCTAGGTTTAGTTTGTGCTTTTTTCCTAGCATCTTAAAGTGGTGCCTGAAGAGCTTGCCTTGGGGTCAGACTCTGGGTTCAGGTCCCTTCTCTACCACTTCTCAGCGGTGGGAGCTCCCAAAAGACAGCAAGCCTCTCTGAGCTGGGGTTCTTGCATCTTTCGAGAGGGAGAGTAGTACTTGGCTCACAGTTTGGGGGGTGAAATAAGCTGCAGTCTGTCGCGGTATCATCCCTGACACACAAGTGGGTGGTCAGATGTGCCCCTTCCCATCTTTTCCCCTGTCTCACACACAGAAGACAGAGGTGCTTCACCAGTAAAGAGACCACTTTCCCATTGTGTATCAGCGACCTTGACCATCATACTCAGAGTCCGACATCCTAGACTATTCTAATGTTTAACTAGAAGGATTTAAAGGTTCCCTTGGGCCTTAGAGAGTTGAGCTGGGGGTTCACGCCCAGGACTCTGCTCTCCTGGTGGCCCTCTAGGTCTGTGTTCACAAGCCTCTCCCGTCCCTGGCTTCATTGGCCCAGGCACTGTGGAGAAGGAGCCAGTCTGCTCAGAAAATTCCAGATCGAACCTTTGGTCAAGAGAGCTGGGTTGCTCTGTTAGTAGAAGCCAGACATCCCCCGTCCAGGCTCTGGGCAGACATCCCCCGTCCAGGCTCTGGGCAGACATCCCCCGTCCAGGATCTGGGCAGGCATCCCCCGTCCAGGCGGGCTCACGGGCACCCTAGGGGTGTGGCCAGAGTGCACTGGCCAGCACTGGCTCGACTCCAGGGCGAGGCTTCCTGGGCCGCCGGTCTGGATGGCCCGGCGGGGGCGAGGTGTCTTCAGGCCAGGCTGTAGCACACAGAGCCCTGGACCTTGGTGCTTCACAGCACCGGCCCTGGGCTGCCCTTTGCCCCCGTCCAACTCCTCATCACCTTGGTTCAGGAATAGAAACGCGGAGCACTCACCTTCTCTCCTGGGAGAATGGCTGTCAGCTCTGTGGTCCCCTCTGGCTGTCCCTTCAGAGTCAGAGCTCGTTTGTCCTTCACGTCCTGCCGCACACATGCCGTCGTTGGTGATGGTGTGAGTAGGACACGAGCTGACTTGGCTCATGTGTCTGTGCAGGTGGCGGGAGCGATGGCGCCCCTTGGGGAAGGGAGCGATGACCCCCTGCTGCCAGACCTGCCCCGGGGGCCCCTGCATGCGGCCCGCGCCCGCGCCTCCTTCCCCTGGAAGGAACTGGCGCTGTTCTGGGAAGGGCCGGACATGCTGCGCTTCAAGGTGAGGCTGGGCTGGGCGGCGCCGGGGGACCCTCGCGGTCGGGCAGGGTCTGCTGGGTGGCTGGTTCCTCGGCAGGAAGGTGGGGCGGGCCCTCGGGGAATCATAGGGAGCTGGGAACGAATGAACACAGACAGGTGGAGCTTCCTAAGCCTGGGGCCCTCCGCTCCCCCCTGGGAAGGACTCTCACCTCTGTCCCTGCATTTCTGGGTTAGACTGCACGTCTGAGGCCATGAGACGTGGCCATGAGAAATCCACATAAGCCAGAGCATAGCGACTTTCCATGCTTTACCTCCAAATCAGCCATTCCGTGCCCCCTGCGTTTCCAGAAAAACATCTTCTCGGCTCTGGAGAACGACCCCCTCTTCGCCCATCCCCCCGGCAGTCTCTCGCTGGAGAAGTACCGGGAGCTGAACTTCCTGCGCTGCAAGCGGGTCTTCGAATACGACTTCCTCCGCGTGGAGGACTTCCTGGGGAGCCCGCAGAGGGTCCTGGCGCTGATCCAGTGCCTGGGCATGTACGACTGGTCCCTGGCCACCAAGTTCTTCCTGCACACGCTGGTGAGTCGGCCCCAGGAGAGGAGAGGAGAGAGATCCCCACTCTCACCCTGCGCCCCGGGGCCACGACGGCTGTCTGTCCACGTGGACCTAAGGCACACTCGGCCCGTGAGAGGGAGACAGGTGCCTTTGTGGGTTCGTGGTTGTCAGCGTTTGCCTGCTTCTAAAGTTTTGGGAGATCTGTGCGTTGGGGAAATGTTCATTTAGAGCGATTTCTAGAAAATAAGATAGGAAACAAAAGCAGAGATGAGAACGTGTGGGCAGATCTTGTGACTTTTAGTGAGAAGGCCGATGTTTTTTCAGCCATTTATGCAAATATTTACGCGTTAAGTCCTTGGATAAAGTGCAGTGCTGTGAAGTTAAAGCCCCATAGGAACAGGAGCTTTGGGACTTTTGCTTTATACCAAAAAAGAAAGAAAGAAAGAAAGGGAGGGAGAGAGAGAGAGAGAGAAAGAGAGAGAGAGAGAGAAGAGAGAGAGAGAGAGAAAGTAGGTCAAAGGTGAAGCCCGTGTTTCTGCCTCAAATACATGGGTAGAGCTGAACTTGAGAAGGCGGCCTCATCCACGTGCTGTGTGAAGGAAAGGTGGGCTCACTCTGCCCTTCCTGCACCCTCATCCCTCACCCAATCCCCATCTCCTTGCTGTTCATGGACCCGCACAGTTCTGTGTAACTCACGTGAACTGCTTGGGACAAGGACCCAGGTCTCGCCACTGCACGAGCTCAAGGCTGTGTCTCAGGGGACCCTGGACCTTGGACGCCAGTGCCCTTACCTCTGGGAACCTGGTGACCTCGCTGTGGGACGCTGTGGTGCTGAGGGACCGTGGTAGGGTGGGTGTGAAGTCCCAGGGGGGCAGCACTCATTAGCTTCCACCCTTTTACATCATGATGTTATATTTTCAGACCTTTGGATCAGCGATCTACAACTCTGGTTCTGAAAGGCATTTCAAATATCTTCCAAAGATCTTCAATATGGAGGTCAGTGGAGGTTCGTGGTAAGTCGCGAGCTCATATCCTGTTCCCTGTTCCCCTTAGAGGTTTGTGGAAGGGGCAGCTTGCAGCAGAGGGTAGGGATGTCCGTCTTATTTCATGATGTTCTCAGGCTTTTCACCAAATAGCTAAGGCTGTTGTTTACCACACTGGGGTGTGCCAGATTCCCAGCGTTATAGGAATTTAGGTTTTTGTTATCGAGGTAAAGCCTCCCGTTCTCTCCTGCCGCCCGGGAGCCGTTCTTGCCGCCGTGCTGACTTAGCGAGGCCGCCGTCCGCTCATCCAACCTGCTGTTCTCACAGGCGGGAGCTGCGGCCAGCGGCCGGCACGGCGGGATGGCTCAGTAAGGTCACTGGTTGTTAGATAGGAAGTGGAGATTTGGGGCTTTGATGGGTGGTTTAGGCCGTAAGGGAAGGGTGTTGGCAGGGTCCCTCCACGAAGGGGACCCTCGCCTTACATCGTTTTCTGTTTCCACATTAGATTTTTGGATGCTTTGCTCTGACTGAAGTGAGTCACGGGAGTAATACCAAGGCCATGCGGACGACCGCTCACTATGACCCCACCACTGAGGTAGGTGATACCCGCCCGTCTGTCTGTGGGCTTCGAGCACATGAAACGTGGTGTTGTCATGTAATTAGACCAAGAAACCCGTCTTTCTACGTGAGTGCACACTGAGATCTGTCACGCAGAACAGTGGAGCTTAGGAGATAAAGGCTGTGAGAGGTGAAACCCAGTCCCACCCGGAAATCTGTCCTGGTTTGGATTTGGGTGGAATTTGAATGTGGTGAAGGCACGAGCTATCGTTTGGTAAAATTTATTTCTTTGTTTACCAGGTTTGGTGTATGATTTGTAAACTGTTCAATCTGCTCCTGCTTTGTAGAACAAACAGTAAAGAAGATTCTCTGTGACCCCTGTCCCTCTCTAGCTGTCTGTCTGCATCCCCTGCCTGTGGCCAGGCTCTTTCGGGCAGTGGCCCGGCCCCTCCGGTCCTGGCACTCCTCCTGCATTCGTGGATTCTCGTGGCACGTGTCCGTGGGATCCCGGTGGTCCTTGCTGTCAGGGGGCACGTGCTCTAGAGGAGGCGAGCCTGTGAACAGATGGGGTCGTGGTGTGTGGGGCGGTCGGCACTGTGGACAGCAGTGAGGGAGGCGGAGAGGACGGGGCGTGCGGGGGATCTGTGACCTCTGCTGCTCGCATCCTGCGGCCCCTCTGCCATCACTGGCGTCGGGCCCCTTTGCCCCCTTGTCTCCCAGAGGCCCGCGTCCTTCTGCCACTTTCTCATGGTTCTGGTGTCGTGGGACCCTTTGGCCTTCACCCGCCCGGTTGGTCGTGTGGTTCGGCAGAGTGAAGCCGTGTCCCGTGCGTCTGCTCACCACGTGGCCAGTCATTCACGGGGCAGCGCCGGCCGAGTGTGGGCTGTGTGCCTGCCGTGCTGCAGGCTGGGGGCTCAAGAGGATGAACCCGAGGAGCCCCCGGCGGAGCAGGGGCAGTGGAGGGGGTCACAGCGGGCGCCCGCAGGCTGCCGGCTGGCGCCTGGGAGCAGAACCGGGGGCCAGCCACGCTCTCGGGGCTGAGAGCAGGCCGCGTGGCCTCTTGGGTTCTTACCTGTCATTTAAGCCACGACGTACCTTTGTCTGAACCCAGGTCTTTCTGGCTCTCGGCCTTCTCTTTCCTCGGCTCCCGTGCCCCTGGGCTCTCGGTGGAGGGGGAAGGGGGGCTTCCAACTCCGGCACAGAGAGGTCAGTGCCTCTTTGGCTGGTGGCCTGGGCGGAACGCGACAGGCAGTTGTTTCTGACCCCGTTCCCCTTGGCGTTTGTCCTTAAGTGCAGATCGGTCAAGATTAGGATCCCCGAGCCTCCCACGGGCCGCGGGTTGTGTTGGTCTAGACAACGGGTATTTGTTGAGCACCTACTGTGTGCTAGAAGCTGCGGCGAGGGCCTGGACTCATAGCGGTGAGCAGGCCGGTGGGCCTCTTATGCTGGAGGGGAGATGCCGACGGTCACCGGCGTGGAGAAGCTGGGTGTGCCCGGGCTGTGGAGACGCGGGGGGTGAGGGGAGAGTGTGGAGGGTGCGGGGACGGTGCCTGTGTAGTGCCTCGTGCAGTAGCACACGTACAGCTTATAAAATCATACACACCGCCGGCTACAGAAGGAAATTCTCCCCGTGAGTCCTGCAAGAACAAGGAAAGCTGAACTGGAGCTGGCCTCCAGGGGCCTCGGGAATTTATGCGGGAGGTGACACGCTCTCCTCTGCCCGCAGGCGCTGTCCGTCCAGTGACCAGGAGGCCCTCTCCTTGGAGTGGCTCAGTCTTTCCCGGGCCCTCCAGTGGGCGCCTCCCCGGGGGCAGCCCCCAGCCCTGCTTTCCTCTTGCTCTCCTGCTGTGTCCTGCCTCCCCAGGGCCCCGGCTGTGTCCTCCTGTCTGCTCCTTCTTTAATTCCTGTGCTTGTCTGCCTCGTGCTCCTGGGCTCGTGGGGCGTCATCCCCCCGTCATCTCCCCCAGCCTGTAGGTGGGAGAGACAGGGCGAGCAGAGGGACAGAACGTCGTGGATCAGAGGCGGATGAGGGGTCAGGCAGGCGTGAGGCAGAGGAGGGGACCCGTCCCTCCTCCCAAAGGCCGTGTTCAGGGGAGGCTTGCTGGGAAGGTAAACGTTGTCGGGCGTTGGCAGCTTCCAAGGTATCTTGCGTATAGTTTATTGTTCGACATACTGGTCATCGTTTTCCATAGGAAGGTGCTTCTTTAAGTCATAAGACCCAGGATATGCTCTGTTTAAAAGCAGGGCTACCTGTGCCATGCAGGAGATAACCTTCAGCCCGTTCTTGCTCTTTCCTCAAAAGATTTTGAACAGAGAAAATTGAGTGTGTCAAAGAGAGAAAGAAATTCCGTGTATTCCCCAGTCTCCAACTGTAACTTTAATTTTTTTTCCTCGTGCAGGAAATCATCATACATTCGCCTGATTTCGAAGCCGCCAAGTTCTGGGTTGGCAATATGGGCAAGACAGCTACGCACGCGGTGGTGTTCGCTCAGCTGTACACGCCAGGGGGCCAGTGCCACGGGCTGCACCCCTTTGTCGTGCAGGTAGGGGCAGGTTTTACCCGGGGGTGTCTGGCCAGTCTGGAGACATTTTCATCACAGCTGGGGACGGGGTGCTTCTGGCATCTGGGGTACAGACCAAGGGTGCCTTAAACACCTTGTAGTACCCACGACAGCCCTGCTGCCACCCCCCGCCAGAAGCCTGATCAGCCCCAAATGTCAGTGTGCTGCCGCTGAGAAACCCTGAGCCCAGGATCATCTGGGGGAGAATCCCCATCCTCCTGGGGGCCACACTGGCATGGTGGGACACCTGTCCCCACCCCCCAGGCTCTGGCAGCCGGTCTCAGGGGCTCCAGGCGTTCCGACGTGAAGTCTGACTTGGGGGCTTTCATG
This sequence comes from Balaenoptera borealis, assembly GCF_965194805.1. NCBI lineage: Eukaryota > Metazoa > Chordata > Mammalia > Artiodactyla > Balaenopteridae > Balaenoptera > Balaenoptera borealis. The sequence goes on along the minus strand of NC_138861.1, from coordinate 147,447,925 downwards.
TAGCCCCTTCCTGGGTCACAAACGGAGCTTTGGCCATCGGGGGGTGTCTGGGATGGCCGGCCTGTTTCCCGCTGCCAAGGGCGGCTGCAGTGTCCCTGGACTTGGAGCTCTGGGAGGTTCTCCAGGACCTTTCTATCTGGGCTGACTGGATACTGAATGACACCCTGCTTCCCCCGCCCTCAGACCCATCCTGGCATTTTTTATTCTCAAAGGCTTTTCTGATGGGGGCGGTGCTCTCATGAGAGAAGAAAATAATCATTTTTTTTAAATTGAGCTGAAATTCATGTAACATGCAATTAACCATTTTATTTATTTTTAAATTAAATTAAATTAATTTATGTTTTTGGCTGCGCTGTGTGGCTTGCGGGATCTTAGTTCCCCGACCAGGGATTGAACCCCGGGCCCACGGCAGTGAAAGCACAGAGTCTGAACCACTGGACCGCCAGGGAATTACCAAAATTAACCATTTTAAAGTGAACAATTTAGTGGCATTTAGGGAATTCACGATGTTGTATCTCTCTAGTTTCAGAGCGTTTCCTTTCTAGAAGAAACCCCGCCCTCATTCAGCACTGCCTCCCTGCCACCCTCCCCAGCTCTGGCAACCAGTGGTCTGCTTTCTGTCTCTATGCATCTGCCTCTTCTGGATGTTTCATATAAAACGCATCATGCACTATGTGACCTTTTGTGTCTGACATCTTTCTCTTCACGTGTTTTTGAAGTTCATCCACGTCGCAGCCTGTCCCAGGACCCCCTTCCTTTTTAAGCCTGAATGATCCATTATATGGATGGTCCACAGTTTGTGTATGCATTCGTCCTTTGATGGATCTTGGGTGGTTTCACCTTTTGGCTGTCGGGAGTAATGTCCCTGTCAACATTCATGAGCAGTGTCTGTTTGGACACCAGTCTTCAGTTCTTTGGGGTAGGTACCTAGGAGTGGAATTGCTGGGTCGTATGGTCATTCTGTTTTAAACTTTTTGTAGAATCCCATACTAGTTTCCACCATTTTACATCCCCACCTGCAATGCCGAGGGCTCCAGTTTCTTCACGTCCTCACCAACACTTGTTATTTTCCTTTTTTTCCCCCATAACCACCCTAGTGGGTATGAAGCTGTATCTGGTTGTGATTTTGATTTGCCTTTTCTTAATAACCAACGATGTAGAACATATTTTCCTGTGCCATTTGCTTATCTTCTTTGTCAAAATGTCTATTCAAATCCTTTGCCCTGTGGAACCAAGCAGGGACTGAGAAAGCAAAGGCTGTTTGCTCAGAGCTGGCTGAGCTGGGGGTCAGCCTTCGTCATTGTGCCTGGCAGAGACCCAGAGGCAGGCAGAGGAGTGGGTGAGCTTCCCAGTGGGGAAAAGGGGGCTCAGGGTGCCTGATGGGGCTGGAGGCCTGGTTGGGGGGAGGGGCTACCGGAAGAGGGAGGCATCCCATGTGACTATTCAGGGGGCAGGTTGGACCTTCTGGGGTTGGTCCTGAGTTGGAAGCAGGACAACGATTAGGCAGGCTGTCAGTATTGATCGAGTCCTGGCCGATTGTTCAGGGGTGGCTGTTTGGCTTCCTGGCTTGTCACTAGAGACAGCAGTCTGCCCTCCTGCAGGTCTGACTCCCACCAGGCTGGCTCCCGGGGCTGGCGGCTGCGGGCCGAGGGTCAGAGCCCTGCTTTCACACGTGGTCTGGTCATCGTCCAGTTGTATGTTCAGACTCTCAGTTCATTTCTTAATCGGGTTGTTTGTGATTTTTGGTGAGTCACAAGGGTTCTTTATATATTCTGCATACTAAGCCTTATCAGATGGATGGTGTGCAAAATTTCCTCCTGTTCTAAAATTATCTTCACTTTCTCGATAACGTCCTCTGTGCACAAGGGCTTGAATTTTGACAACGTCCAGTTGACCCATTTCCCTTTGGTGCTCATGTCCTTATTTTTCAATTTGCAATGAACCCCTGCAGACCAGGTGTATTTTTTGATACCTAAGGCCACCATACACTGTTTCTGGAGTATAGATTTGTACCCGAAGTGAACTTCCTATGGAAATTGGACTTGAATGCAACATCTTTCAGTGTCTCTGGTTCTTAGACTATAGAGCCATGGTGTTCTGGATTCTGTTACACGTTGTGCTTTAAACACTCGGTAGGATGTTGTCGCCCCTCCATCTGGCATATCCTCTCTGTGTAATTAGTGCATATCCAGTGCAGGCTCGAGGGTGGCGTGAATCCTGTCCTCCTGGAGTTTACCGTCTACTCAGAAAGAGAGGTTGACATAAGTCATCACAAAACTATTTAATTAGAATGTGATATGTGCCATAGGTCATTAGCTGATACAGTGGAGGGGTATAGTTTTTTTTATTGGAAAATTCAACAGGATTAGTTTAATACAGTGTAGTGGCTTACACTACTTAGGTACCAATACTTCTTTTTCTTTAAGTAAAAAAGTTTTTTTTTTTTATTGAGGTATACTTGATTTGCAACGTTATATTAGTTTCAGGTGTACAATACAGTAATTCAAAATTTTTATAGATTATACTCCATTTAAAGTTATTATTAAATATTGGCTATATTCCCTGTGCTATACAACGTATCCTTGTAGCTTATTTACTTTATACGCAGTAGTGTGTACCTACCGGAGGGCATAATTTATTGCAGGTTTATTATCATATCAGGTGGACAGTCTCCAAATATTGTGGGAAATGTTATATGTAAATTGATACAATTAAATACTTTTGAGAAGAGGAGACCGTTAACTTAATTCTGGTTTTGACTTTAGTGAGCGTCCTTTCCTTGATTTGAGAGGTTAACATGAAGTTTGTAAGGACTATGTTATCATTTCTTTCTAGATGAACTGAAAACTGGCATTAGCAGTATTTTTCTGTTTGATGACTTGAAAATCACTAACTGTTTTTTATATCTCTTCTCCTCTCCATCTTTTTTGTAAAACTGTTTTTTTCTGTTTCCTAAGGATTTCAAGAGTTTTTATCTGAATCTTTACTGAGCCTTATTGTTTGTCGCTAGCCTTCAATTTTATTTTATCTGTATTATAAAGTTCAACTAAATTAGCCAACTGTTCCACTGAAAGAGAGAAAAACTAGCAATTCATCCAAACAGCTAAATTTCTAATAGTGCAAATTCAGTAGTTCTTTAACACGGATGTTTTTGTCAGCCTTCGTGCCGTTGGCATTCGGGGCTGGAAAATTCCAGGCTGCGGGACCACCCTATACAGGATGCTTAGCGTTGCTGGCCTCTACCCACTTGACGCCTGTAGTACCCGCCACTCACGACAACCAAAAATATCAGCAGACATCGGCAAATGACACTGGGAGGGGAGGGTGGCGCAATCACGCCTGGTACAAATCACTAAAAGTCTTTGAGAACGAAACTCCATGCTGTCCGCTTAGGGCGCACGAAGCGAGGGCCAGTCAGCTAGCTGTCTGTGTGTGTGTTAGTAAGTATATTTACTGGAAACTCATTTGGGGGAGCAGAGATTTACAGAAATACTCCACAGCAAGTATGCGCACAACCGTTTTGTCATTTCATTAAAAGCCAGTGGAAAGTCCTCCATCTAAAACGTGACTGGGACACGCCTGGCATTCTCCAGGCAGCACGTACTAATCAGCTCCTACGTCAGCGTCCTGGGGCCACCATAACCAAACAAAGCACCACAGACTGGGGGCCTGAAACCACAGAAATTTACTCTCCACAGTCTGGAGGCCAGAGGTCTGAAATCAAGGTGTCAGAAAGTCCACACTCCCCCCGGAGGCTCCATGGGAGGGTCCTTCCTCTGTCTCTTCCAGCTTCTGGTGACCCCAGAGTTCCTGGGCTGTGGCCGCTTCCCTCTCGTCTCTGCTTCCGTCTGCACGTGGCCCCACTCTCTCCATGCCCTCTCCTCCCCTGACTCTTGGAGGACAGCGGTCATTGGATTCAGGGCCCACCCAGATAACCCAGAGGGACCTCACCTCCAGATCCTTAATTACATCTGCAAGGACCCTGTGTCCCATCAAGGTCACATGTTTGGAGGACACTTTAACCCACGGCAGCTACACGGAGGGAGCCTGTGGCTGGGTCACTGGGGGTTTCGAACATTTTCATCTTGATATTCGTGTGGTCATAAGAGTTGCCATCTGTGGTTTGTGCAGATTCGGGACCCGAAGACCCTTCTTCCCATGCCAGGGGTGATGGTTGGCGACATCGGAAAGAAGCTTGGACAGAACGGTCTGGACAATGGGTGAGTGCGTACCTTGTGCTTGACGGTCACTCCTCCAGGGGTCGTTCCTCAAGGCTGCCTGCTCAGTACGTCCTACCTGTGAGCCCACCGGGTCCCTCAGTGCTGTCCCCGTACCCTCCCAGACTCCTGCGGGATGCGCCTCACCTCTGCACCTGAGATCATGCTGGAAAGGGCCGGGTCCTGTTTGTACTCCCAACTTCAGGAGACATAAGTGGCCCCAAGTGCAGAGCACACAAACTTCTCCCCGGCAGCTGGCCGCTCCAGCTCTCAGGCCAGGCTCAGGCTGGACACCTGTCTCCCGTGGGGCCTCAGCCTGTGACCCGGGCCTGCTCCCCATCCTGGAGCTCAGGCACCCAACAGGTGTCCACGCTGCTTCTGGGGATAGAGCCGGGTTCCGGGTAGCGGGGGCAGAGTGGTCTGAGATGAGACCTGGGCTTGGGGAGCTGGAGGGGGGCGGGTGGGCAGGGGAAGCCACGTCAGGAAGGGCCTTGGAGTCTCCCTGAGGGATTCCTGGGCTCATTCTCGGCATGAGGTTTGGAATCAGACAGATCTGGGTTCAAATCCTGGGTCCACCTCTGCCTCTTTGTGTTGTCTCGACCAGCTTTCTTGGCCGTCTCCTCGTCTGTAAGGTGGGCATGATGTCTGCAAGCCGGGCCCCCGCGTAGCCCTGCCTGGGGGCCGGGCACGGTCTTACCGACCTTTGCTACCTGTCAGCGCTCCCCGACCTGCGCCTGCGGGCGGGACTCACATGCCGTCTCCCGGAAAGCCTGGCTGAGATGCTTTGTGCCCCTCTGTTCTCCTGAGATGCTTTCTACCTGGGGGGGAAGCACAGCCGGGGGTTCCTTAGTCGTGTACCTCACACTGTGTCTCGGGAACGTTTGCATACCTGCCGCTTCGTCAGGGGGCAGAGAACAGAGGAGCCCGCCTCGCCGTAGTTTGAGCTGGTTATCCTGACCCCGGTCATCTTGAGTGTAAATCAGGAGGCAGTTCATCTCCGAGACAGAAGCTGGGCCAGGTGGTCTCCCACCACCCTAAGCATGGAGAAACCTCCTTTCAGCTGTCGCCCCTCCCCAGAGGTAGGGGAGCTGGGGGCACGGAGAGTGTCTCAAACCTCTGCTTGGACCCTCAGAACAGGTGGGGCCCCAGCCTGTACCAGACAGGGCGGGAGAACCATCGATTTTCACTCTGTGTAGCTGGAGGAGAAAATGGAAGGATGTCGCTAAAAAGTGAAACCAGAAACACACACACACACACACACACACACACACACACACACACACACACACACACACACACACACAGCCCTTCTAACCTATACCTGTCTAGAGCTTCGAGTGCCTCTCTCGCTGGCCTGTGAAAAGAGCCTGTTAATTAACGCTGGAGCCCGGGGTGGGGGGAGGAGGGTGTCAGTTTCCTTCCATCACTGCTTTGTGCGGGTGCATGGGGCCCCCCCGGCAGGGACGGGCCATGTGGCCTGTGGTCCTTGGGGCAGGGGAAGCTCTGCAGCCCTCAAAGCGAGGCCGCCACGCGGCTCGGTGTGTTTGAGAAGATGCACCCGATCTGGCCGAGGTGAGCCAGCATCAAGGAGGACCGTGCGGGAGGTGGAGGTGGAAGGCCCCGTCTTGCTCTGCACTCTATGACCACCAGCGTCCTTTTATCAGATCCACGCGTCCCAGTGTGGGTCCCGGAAAATGCGTGTGTGGTGACTCCGTCTGTGGAAGGGTCTGTGCTCACACATAAGGCCGGGCAGGTGTATCTCCAGGCGCCTGGCGGTGGGAAATGACCCTCCAGCTGTGAACAAGTGCTTCCGGGTCACTGCCGTCCAAGGAAGGCCTTGGGCGAGGTCACAGATCTCCAGTCCCCGTTCGTTTGGTTTTACGAGTTAGAACCTTTAACACCGTTTTGGGACATCCGTGAAAAACCCTGCACTTGGTTCTCCCAAATCAAGTCCCGTTTTAGAGCCTGAGTATTTGTCTCTTATGGCCATGGTCCCAGGGAGTCACACCGACGTCGCCAAGGCCCTCCTAAATAAACATGTCACGTCAGAGGAGCCAAGCTCTTCTGAGACTCAGCAGTGCCAGCCCGGGTGCCGCCAGGGGGCAGCATGGTGACCACCCTGAAGCCGGCTCAGAGCGGCCCCCCCCCCCCAACCAGAGCCGCCGTTCCCACGGGGCCACTTGGAGGCCGGCGGGCGGGACGTGGAAGCAGCCGTACCCGGTCCCTGAGCCTTTGAAGGTTCCGTGGTGCCTGGGGTCCCTCGGCCCCTGGGCCGGGGCTGGGATGTGGGCCAGGGGCGGTGACGCAGGCAGTGCCCGCCCCGCCAGAAGCGCAGCTGTGCCCGCCAGCTTCGGGGCGCACGCCCACCAGAGGGCGCGCGGTTCTGGGTGCCCGGCTTTCCCTGCTTGCCTGCTGCGTGCGGAGCAGTGTCGCGACTGAGTGAGTTCTGTCCGAGATCTTTTATTTTGAAAAAGTGGTTAACGATTCATAGGTAGGTCACAAGAATTCGCGCGTCTGTGGGAACACTGTCTGGAAATCAGAGGCAGACGTAAATCGCACGGATTACTTTTAGCCAAATAACTCTGAAAGCAAACCAGTAAATGATCCCTCAAGTGAACTGTTGAACCTCACCTTCAAGGTGGGCTGCAGGGCTTCCTCACACTTGCTCAGAGGTGAGGCGGGGAAGCATCTCGAGAGCGGCTGGGAGGACGTCCCACGAGGCGCTGGGGCCCCGGTGGGGCTGGGGCAGCAGTGAGAGGCCCCAGGAGCAAGGAGGTCACTGGGACGTGGAGCGAGAGGCCCGGGAGGAAGGGGGTGCGGCGCCTGGGAGCAGGGCCTGCCGCCCGCAAGCTCCCCAGCCCTGCCGTATGCTCACACTGTCGGGTCACACACCCCAAGTCACGCACACCCCATGTCAGATACAGCCTATGCGGCCCCCGCCCCCCCCCCCCCGTGCCCTCTGGGGACACTGGGGATTCTGACCAGGCTGGCCAGCGTCGACTGTTTCTGGAACAGCCTTTGCCACATGGCAGTGCTCAGGAGAATGTGTAAAATTTTGATTTCAGTTAAAGTCCAGCGAATACTTTCGCAACTATAAATATATTCAGCCTTGTTGCATCCCTGTGCGGCAGGGAGGGGTGAAGATTTTCCACTCCTTAAAAAGGGCGCTCTGAGCTGACAGCATCAGACTTGGAGGAGCATTCCTTGCCTTTCAAGTGACGAGCTGGACCAGACCAGGGACATCGGCACTGAGGCCGGGCGTTCTTGAGACGTGGGTGTCTGAACCCCCCAAAGGCTCCCGGGGCCAGTCAGAGCCACCCCACAAAGGCCCTGACGAGTGGCTCCCTCCAGGCAGTGCCTTCGGATGCTTGGGCCGGGCCTGCGTTTCACACGCCGGAGGGAGACCCTGGCCTGGATGCTGGTGGGGGCCTGGCGGCCTCGCGTGCAGAAATCCTAGTCGCTTCCGAAGGAATTGGGGAGGGGCCCCTCCAGCCGCCCCGCGCCCAGCCCCGGGTCTCAGCTCTTCCCCAGGTGCACTGGCTGTGTCACCCCTCAAGGCTGCCCCGGGACTCGGGGTTCTGTGGGGGTGCACCAGCGCCCTAAGGACAATGTCTCGCCGCTGTTGACTCATCCCCGGCACTTATTACGTGTCTGCTAGGTGCCAGGCACGTGGCCCCCTTCTAACAGGGTCACTAACTGCCACCGAGAAGCAAGTGGCTCAGTGGGCAACGTGGCCAGGACCGCCATCTAATGGTGCTGTGGGACCCCTGGGTGCTCACCTCGGGGCAGGGGTGGGAATCGTGGCAGGCATCTTGGAGGAGGTGGCAGCACTCTGAGGGCCGTCGGCCCAGAGGCCAGGAGAGGGCCTGGCCGGCTTGACGGTCACAGGCAGATGTGACCCAGCTGCGGGCTGCGGGCTACCAGGAGGCCGGTGCTGTCGCAGCAGCTGACAGGGGTCCCGCCGGAGGGCTTACCACGTTTTCCTACGGGTTTAGATTCTGTTGGCCCCAGGGACCCAAGATTCTCGTGCCGGGTGTGACCGTTCCGAGCTGAAGTTTAAAGAGGCCTCTGCTCCCGTGTGCGGGACAGGGGCACGAGGTGGGGTCTGGAGAGAGCCAAGGGGAGACTGTGGCAGGAGATGGGGCAAGAAGAGGTACAGACCATCGAGACACAGCTCGGGGTGGGGGGGCGCCGTGGCTCGGGACGGTGCCTGGGAAGCCGCACAGCCTGGGATCCAAGGAGGAGCTGGGGGGTGGCACGAGGAGCTGCCCCCCTTCTCCGCAGGGCGCCGCTGCTCTTCCCAGAGCCGCTTCCCGTGGTTCCGTAAAAGAATGTTCTGTGTGACATCGAAACTGCTTAGAAATCAGATAAGGCACCATCGGAACTATTGATATTTTAAGATGGTTTGGGGTTTTTTTTGCACAGTTTCTGTACCACCCGTTACTTCGCATAACCTTGTTCCCTGCACTATCGTGAGACAGATTTTCCTTCCTGACAACCACAGAAGATACCTTCGATTACTGACACACGCGTGATCCCCAGGGATGCGTGTGCACGCGTGTTCTCAGCTGCTCAGGGGAGCTGACTCGCCTGCCTCTGGAGCCCTAATGGGATGGTGCGGTTCTCCTGTTTGACGTGGGACGTTTAAAACCTCAGATTGCTGACTTTGTCACTCCGTGCGTGGGCTCCGGCGTGGGATTCAAGTGTGGGAACCGGAGATTCTCGTCTTTACGGAGACGGTCCCGCCTTTTCTGCTGAATGACCGGTCCTGGGTGTTCTGGCCGCAGCGAGCGAGGACGCTTCCTCCCAGCGTGCAGTGTAGCGGGAGCCCGCGTGCAGCCCTGAGGCCCGAGCGCCGGGGGTAGGGCCGTGGGAGGGCTGGCCTCCATCATTACCGGCAGACGGCCGCTTTATCTCACGCAGAGCCCATCACTCACACCACCTTTTGCTTACGCCTGCTTTCTTGGATAGAACAATTTGTTGAAATGTCCTGTCTACTGGTGCCTTCCCTCTCCTGCGTTTTTGTCTTGTTGGGTTTTTTGGGTTTTTTGTGGGGGGATTATGTCACCTTTTGAGCTGTCCTTTGCTTTTATGTGACTGAGTTTCAGGAGGGAGAGGAGATAAGCCCCGGGGGCCGACCCCAGTTTAACCAGAAGCGCTGTGTCTCCGCACAGATTTGCCATGTTCCACAAGGTCAGGATTCCTCGCCAGGACCTGCTGAACCGCTCAGGAGATATCACCCCCGAGGGCACCTACGTCACCCATGTTAAGGTACAGCTGCCTCCAGGCCCACAGGACACCCACCCTCGGTGCTCAGAGGGGGATAGTCACCACAGGAGCCGTGGCCCGTGCAGACCTGCCTAGGATCAGGTCCCAGTGCCGCCAACAGGGACGGGAGTGCTTGGGTCGGCCACACCCCCAGGGCCCCGAGCACGATGACCTCCCCCCACCCCGCCCCTGCCAGCCCCCCGGCACTTCAGTTAGGGAGGTTGCCCCCGCCAGTTCTGTTTCCCACCAGGGGCTTAAGAGTGAAGGGTCGCCTGGTGGGCTGTGCATCAACGGGGGTGACAGTGTCCTCTGGTGTCTGGGGCTGACCACACACCTAAGTTCATTGAGTGTAGACATGCAGTGGCACGGCCCCGGGCGCTTTCCAGACGTGGCCAAGTCAGGGTAGCTGAGCCCTCCCGGTCCCGAACCCACGGCCGGGATGACGCGTCCCAGGAGCACGTGTGCGTGTGAGATCCCTGCCTGACATTGAGCGTCGGCTGCTTGGAGCCGAGAGAACAGGGCTTCAACGAGTGTGACAAGTACCTTCAGATGACGAGAGAAGCTAGAGGAGACACAGGAAGCCGTTCAAGAATGGAAACAGCGATATAAAAAAATGAACGAAAAGTACGAAAGTAAGTCGTTGAGAGAACCCAACAGATGGGGTACATACAGCGGGAGAGTGAATTAGCGGTTGGAAATCAGAGTGAAGGAGGCGGCAGGAAGGGATGGAGAGAACCACGGAGACAATGTCTTGCAGAAACGATGAAGATAAATGTCTCTAAAGTCAAGAAGGAAGAAAACCTTGACGGAGGGGCGCATACAGGGGGAGTCAGGATCTCCCATCCCACACTCACTGTGGAGAAATGGCAGAACCTCGTAGAGAAGATGCTGAGGTCTTCCGGAGACAGGGCGCTGAGCCACCTCCCACGGAATGAAACCCCGTTTCGTCTCAGAGCTCTGCGGCGCGACGCCGGACGCAAGAAGTCAGCGAGATGACATTTCAAACCACTGAGGGAAGACAACTGTAAACATGCTTCTTCTAAATCCAACTGGACTGTCATTCGTGCGTGGGAACATAATAAATATTCTCGGCCAGAGGCTTGAAGTGTTGCCATACAAATACCAGAGTGGACATAATTTTGGAAGAAAAGCCCGAATAGTAAAATAAGTGAACCCAGGAGAAGCAGCAGCGGGTAAGGGAGGTGCACGTGATCGAATAATTTGGTGAGGCTTACGGGCGGATGTACCCAAACGCCGCCGATGGCCCTTAAAGCACAAGCCACTGTTGGAAACAGCGATAAGTGCATTGCGATTTACCACACATTAAAAATAGATGCACACAGGCAATTACCCAGTTTCAAAGATCACAGAGGACAACAGATGACCATCACACCCCTTAGAATGGTGGTTTGATGGGCCGGGAGGAACCCCAGGTGGGGGGTGAGGGGGTGGGGGAAGGAGCCTGTACTACAAACGAACTGTCGGTGCCCGCCGTGCCCTCTGCCCTCGGCTCCTGCCTCGCTCTCAGCACGCTGTCCGGTCCTCGGTGGGGTCGGGAGCAGGGCTTCGTACTTCCAGGGGGCAGCTTACAGGTCTCTGCAGGTGGTGCATCTGCCCGGGGCCCCGTCCTCCTGTCGCTAGGCATCCTCCGGGCCCCCCCACAGCCTCCCGTGACGGGGACGCCGGCCCCCATGCAGCTTGGCCTCCTGGGCCCAGGGGCCTGTGTCTGGGGCGCCCCGGGGGCAGGGCCTGGAAGGGTTGAGTGAATAAAGGAGCGCCCGTCCACGTCTGTGCCCGTCCCCGAGGCAGCTTGCGGGTCCCAGGTCCGCGCCCGTCCCCGAGGCAGCCTGCGGGTCCCAGGTCCGCCCTCACCTGCCTTCCTCCTGCAGGACGCCAGGCAGCACTTCAGCGACTCCCTGCGCAGCCTATCCTCCGGCCGGGTCGCCATCGCGGGCATGTCCGTCGTGAACCTGAAGCTGGCCGTGTCCATAGCTCTGCGTTTCTCAGCCACCAGGCGTCAGTTTGGACCGACAGACGAGGAGGAAGCACCGGTGCTGGAGTATCCGACGCAGGTACAGCTTGCGCAGGCGTGAGTTCACTTCCTTTCTGCTCCGCGTGCAGACATAGCTTCTCTCTTAGGTCGCTGCACCGGGGTTACTGGTCGCTGCTCAGCCCTCTTCGGGAGTTAACAGCGGGAGTGACAGACGCTCCCAGGGAAGGAGTGCGGCGTCTGGGGCCCCGCGTGGTCTCGATGAGTGGTCTTTAGTTGAAAAGGAGCGTGTACGACCAGCAGGAGGCGCTCTGGTGAGGCCGAGGGAGCAGGTGTGCACGCTCAGCCCACCTGCAGGGCCCTGCACGTCCGGGCCGCGCTCCAACGCGCCCGTCCCGTCCCTGGGCAGTGACCCCAGGACCCAGCGGCTGCGTGGGCAGCACTGCTCGTGGTGACGTCCTCCTTAGGCAGAGGGGATGCTCGCCTCCCAGGTCCTCCGAGATGAGGCAGCCCTCGATGGCAAAGGTGCAACCCAGGCTGAGCTTCACCTGGACGCCGGGGCGGGGCGGGGCATGCATTTTATCACAGCGAGCCCCCACCGGTGCCCCCAGCCCCCAGCCCTTCCGTGCACACCGCGCAGCCGCCCTGCACACCAGGTGGGCTGGTGGTTGTCCCCGGGCTCCAGGTGGGTCCCCGAGGATCGAGTCGGTGGCTCCTGCCAGAGTCAGCAGCTAAATCGGACCCAGGTCTTGGTCAGTTAGGCGTGAGCAAAGGTGTATCTGAGCGAAAGTTTCAGGAAATTGTAACTGAATCGAAGTTGTTTCTTTTAACACTTCTTTTGCTATGGCCGTGAACCTGTTTTAATGCCAAATAAACAAGTAAGGAAAAGCCCAGTGCCTGGTTCATGCCTGGCTGGCACAGTGTCCACCACACCACTAACCCCGTGGCCTTGGTGAGGTCACGGCACGTCCGACTGCCTGGGCATCAGGCCTGGCTCAGCGGTCACGAGAGCCCACCTGAGCCACATGCTTGGGCTCCTGACCCCAGGTCCACCCCCTCCCTGCTGTGTGTCCTTGGGCAAGCCACTGAACCTCTCTGTGCTCTAGTTTTCTCCTTTGTAAGTTGGGACTGGTGATAATACGTCTCTGTGAGTGGCTGTAAGGATTAAATACGTCAGTGCATGAGAAGCAGTTGGCACCGTGACCACACCCAGGAAACGGCAGGTGACCATGGTGCTGCCGATGGTGGCACCTGTCTCCCAGGTCCTTTCAGGCTCTGCTCCCTCCATCCACGCAACAGCGGATGTGCGCTGGTGAAAGAGACACCCTCACTCGGCTCTCCGTGAGCCTGTTTCCCCGTCTGGCTCGGGGGGTGGTCGCTTCATTCCCCATAGGCTCCCAAAGCACAGGCATCGCCGGGTGGGCCCCGCGCTCGGGCACGGCCGCCTGGCTTTCTTAGTTCTCTTGTAGATCGGCATTTGCTCTGGCTCAGGGGTCATGTGGATGGGAGAGCGGTGACGGGGCCGTGCAGGGCGGTGCACACGGCACAGTTTCTCCTTGAGTGGGGTCATCAGGGTGGTGCGGGAGACCTGGCCGCACTGGAAGAGCGTCGGGGGGCAGGTGTCACGGGGGTGGGTCCGGGAGACGTGCAGGACCTTCTGCAACAAGTGGAGACGGTGGGCAGCGGGTTCCTGGCGCTCCAGCCCTGTCGCCCACCCCGGAAGGCAGGCGGGCCCTGGGGGCACTTGGAGGTCTCCAGGCAGGGATTTGTCTGTTTCAGCAATGGCGCTTACTTCCGTACCTGGCCGCGGCCTATGCCTTGGACCACTTTTCCAAATCGCTCTTCCTGGATCTGGTGGAGCTTCAGCAAGGCCTTCTGGGGAAAGACCGGAGCGCCAGGCAGGTGAGGGTCTCTGCTTTTCTCCGCAGCGTTTATCATCCTTTAAATTTCACTGGGGTTGGACAGCACAGATTCAGCCTTTCTTTCAAAACAACCTCGGTGCGTGGATTCGCGGGGATGAAGCCTCCGTCCGACTTGACCCCTGGGCTGTGTCCTCTCGGAGCCCTCGCTGCGATGGGAACGTGTCAGGCACGTGTCCACATTCCCGATTCTCAAGGATGTGCTGACACGTCTCCTGGTTCCCGTCTGTGAGTTCAGCTGCTGTTCTCCTCTTGAGAACATGATGGTTTTGCAAAATCCACATTACCGGCCCCTCCGTCGATTTCACGGTTCTGATCTCTCTGTAAACAACCCGACAAAGGTCTGAATCCAGCTGACTGGATTTGACTTGACAGGCGAGGCCTTGCTCCAGAAACGAGCGTGCAAATCCACTGAGATCGGCCCCTTCGTAGAAAGGGGTCCTCCGCTAATTTCTATGTGGATGGTTCACGTGTTGTTTTTTTCCCCCCTTATGCTGCCTCATGGGCAGCGGTGAAATGTGAATCACACCAAGGGCGTCTGAAAACTGATTAGGAATGCTGCAGATCGGGGTTATGTACCACACCCTGAAAAGCCTGTATCGAATTAGCACGTTTTGGAATATTCAGCGTAAACATCCAGGAGTCAAGAGGTGGGTGGGGGGTGGCGGGGGGTTGCCGGCAGTGTGCACTGCTGAGCACACAGGCCAACCGCGACGACCGTGACCCTGAAGACCGTTTCATCAGGAGTGCAGGGTTACGCGTGTTTTTTCTCCCAAGCGTGAGTCATTGAAACTTTTGCCAGCTGACAATGGAGTTGTCCTGTTAAAAATGTTTTGAAGTGTCATCGAGCTCTGTTCTTTCTGAAACTCAGTGCTTCAACCCAGGCACAGGTTATAAAGTAGCCCTCCTCTGAAGCTGAAGATGCTGGTGAAACACATCACGTTATTTAGCGGGTGTGCGTGTGTGTCTTTCTTGTAATTGTTCGCATTGAACATAGAGTCGAGGCGAAAGGGTATTTACTAGACGTGTTAAGGCTGGGGATGTTGGCTGGGCCCTCCGCGCAGTGTGGACCGAGTGGCCATGTCTGTGCAGTCCTCTGGGGCCGCCTGCCACCCTCTCCCCTGGGGGCAGTGTCTCAGCACCGCCTCCCACCCCTTGGGTTTCCTCTTAGTCTCCGCTGCAAACTTCGCGTAAACCGAGTCATAACGTTATGTTCTCCTGCGATCAGCCTTCCCCGCTCCCCCGCACTCCCACCCCGTGTTTACCGGCTAGGCAGAGCTGTGGTCGTTTATTTTCACTGTCATGAAGTTGTGTGACTGTACTGCAGGGTATCTGTGCTTAGCTGAATCCTGTTTTTTAAACTAAAATTGGGTTTCTTTCCTTTGTAGTTGTCGGGTACCTCGGATTAGACTGGAGGGGATGTAAGCCTCTGAGGCTGTGCTTGAACTGACCCCTGACCTCTGGGGTCGGAGCCTTTTTTTCACCTGTTCTCGTCGGCTTCTCTCTCCCAAGGCAGAGCTGGGACGCGAGATCCACGCCTTGGCGTCGGCCGGCAAGCCCCTGGCCTCGTGGACGGCCCAGCGCGGAATCCAGGAGTGCCGGGAGGCGTGCGGAGGACACGGCTATCTGGCCAGTAGGTTCTGGGGACACGTGGGCTGGTCTTCTGTCCTCGCCCGCACCATGCGGCTCACGGCCAGGGGTCGGCAAACGACAGCCTGCGGGCCAAAGGCTGTCTCTGTGGGTAAAGGTTTTCGTGAATAAAGATTTATTGGCCCCCGGTCACGCCCATTCGTTTACACACTTCCTGTGGCCGTGTTCCCGCTCCACTCGCCGAGCTGAGCCGTCTCAGCAAAGCCTAAAACGTTTACTGGCTGGAACTTTCTAGAGCAAGTTTGCCAACCCCTGCTCTAGTCCAATCCCTCGGCTCGCTGCCACCTGATGTTCCTCTGTCGAAATCCGGGTGTCACGAGGCAGCGTGGAGACCGAAAACCAGAACAGAAAGGAGCTTATCTGTTCATCTGAATTGGAACTTTTTAGTTAATGACTTTGGCAGTAAACCGGCACCAAGTTTTGTTCTGAAGAAAAATTCTGAAACTTAGAAAAAGAGAGTTGGCTTTTATTGACGCTGGCAGCTGTTCGGTCAGCTGGTGGATGGTGGAGAGAGGGGTGACCGACAGAGCCGGGACCGGATCCCGGCTCTGCCGGTCACGGGCTTCATAGCCGCGGGCAAGCTGCCCACCCTCACCGCCCCTCAGCTTTCTTCTCCATAAAATGGGACTAATGATAGGATAGCACAACGGGGGTTTTTGCAACGAGTAAGTGAACTAACCCACGTGAAGGGTTTAGCACAGTGTGGGCATACGGCGTGTGCCCGGTTATTTTGGTCTGTTATTATTATCATTATTATTGTGGTCATCATCATTATTGCAGCTTACCTGCCTAACTCCCCATGTGCTAATCTTCAGTAACTGACTGGTTGAAGTCTGGTTACTCAGAGAAGGCAACAACAGAACTGGCAGAGACCTTCTTGACAGTTTATTCCTCCGGAAGCCTTTTAGGAGCTTTTAGTAACTGGGATGTGTCCCAGTTACTCCTCGTGCGGGGGCAGCAGGCAGGGGGGCCCCTCCCCTCCTCCACACTCCACGTTTACTGACGTGTGGGTAACCGTGGGGCTGCAGAAGTTACTCATCCATGTGTTTTGTCCTCTGTGCAATGCTCTTTGTAGTATTTATTTGTTGTTATAGCTCATAGAGACACTATAAATAGTTTAGAAGGAGGAACTTGAATCATGCAGCCCTGCAGACAACAAAAATGACTAAAGGAAGTGTCATCACATAATACAAACAGGGCTGAAGCCAGTGAGGCCCAACTCAGCAGGGATAAACGTAAAGCCGTTTATCTAGATTTAAATATCAGTTGCAAATCATTTCTCTAAGGGCGCTCTTAGCCCTTCATGTTCAGTGGTCTAACTGTGGCATGGGCAGCAAGTCAGAGGAAGACGATCAGCGTGTCATAGGTGACCACAAGCCTCACGTCTGCTGCAGAACATCTTACACCCTCTTGGGCTGTTCATAGCAATAGTGAGTGTGAGCAGTTAGGGTTCTACTCTTTCTCCCGTCTCAGCCTCACGTTTGGAGAATATTCTCTGTCAGAGGATGGAAACCTAGGTGGTGAGGATCTGGGAAGCATACTTTATAAAATCTGCAAAGGAATTGGGTTATTTCACTGGTAGGAAAGACAAGAGAAAAACGAGAGTTGTCTTCAGACATTTGAAATGTCTCGTGTCAAAAGAAGGGTTCCTTCAGTTGGAAGAGGAAGAAGGGCACCCTCCCGCCGCTCAGGTAGTCAGCTCTGTCAGTGACCCCACTGGAGGGCGCTTTGCCAGGTGACCTGAGAGGCTCATGATAGGGACAGGGAGGCTGATGCCAGCGGATGCTTCTCGAGCGCGGCACTGGGACTTCATGTGGAGCCACCCGCTTCCCTTCCTGGGGACCTTGCGGGTGTCACCAATATGTCCTTAAAGAGGGAGCAGCTGGATCGAGAGGGCACACCGCGGGTCGGGGGTGGAGTCGGCACTGGGAGCAGGGTGGGAAGTGCTTCATCCGGTCCAGCCGGGCCTGGGACCTCAGAGTCCCAGGTGGCAGTTGGGGGTTGGGGGGCACTTCTCACATGTGCACCCCCAGTGACGAGAACGCTGGGGCCTCCTTGCAGTGAACCGTCTGGGAGACCTCAGAGATGACAACGACCCGAACTGCACATACGAAGGCGACAACAACGTCTTGCTGCAGCAGACCAGCAACTACCTGCTTGGCCTGCTGGTGCGCCGGGACCAAGGTGAGGAGGCTGGCGCCCCTGCAGCCCAGTTGGGGGCGGGAGGGTGTGGTTCCCAGGCCCCCTTGAGCTAGCTCTTCTGTCAGGATGGACCCTGGGTTTGCAGGAAGGAAATGTGTGATCAAATGGGGATGGACCAGCTTCTGAAGTGATGGGCTGGGCCAGGTGGGGTCCTTCCGCCAGACGTCCCCTGGGGTTGGGGGGGGGGCGGTCCCTGGCTCTCCTGAGTCACTGGCTGTGCTCCTAGGTGGTGCCCGCATCGAGAGCCCGCTGAAGACCGTGGACTTTCTGGAAGCCTATCCCAACATCCTTGGCCACAGGTTCGAGGGTTGCAGCCCTGAGGACTGCTTGAACTCCTCAGGTAAGTACACTCCCTCCGTGTCTCCAGGTTGCACTGTGCCCGGCAGAAGCCGGAATGGCAGCCCATCTGCCAGAGAGCAAGGGGCGCTGGGTCTGCTCCTGGCCCCCCACCGTGTTAACGGTTGTGATTTTAATCGCAAAAACCGCTGTCTAGATGCTGTGTGGTCCACGGAACGCTGTTAGCAGAGAGCCTTCGGCGTGGCAGGAGGGCACCTGGCTTTACGGAGTGTTTGTGTCCCCTGGGGGCGGGTCGCTGGGTCCTCCGGGTGAAGGAGCCGCCCCCCTCCCTTACTCGGAGGATGGAGGGCATGTGACACATCGCAGCATCGGCAGCTGCGGGCACTGGGCGTGCCGTCTCTGGGGCACCCCGCCGGGCTGCACCGCTGCTCACGTCTCCAGGAGAGGAGACCACGGCTGCCCAGTCCACCCCAGCGCGTGCCCGCGGCCGGAGCAGGCGTCAGACCCCGGCTGGGCTGACTTGCCAGCCGTCTCTCCTCCATCTTCTTCATCGCCATCATCAGCCAGAAACGTTTCTGCTAGTAATTGCTTCGTCTCCCTCACCACACTTTGTTACAGCTTTTCTGACAATAACTCACCTCCTTCATCTCCCTTTTTAAAGCGCTAAGAGGACGCAGGGACACACCTGAAGATCTCTTTCTGATGGTTGCAGAGCTCCCCAAATGGAGCTCCAGGAAGCCCCCGGAATGACCTAATCATTCTAATAACATCAACCCCACCGGAATTTTTTCCCCTGATACTGTCCCCCGCTGTAAAATCAGAATGTAAGCACGTGGTGTGCCAGCTTCAGGATGTGTCCGCTATGCCTGCTGTGTCCCTTCCCCGCTCGCTGGAACCGTGGACGCAGAAGCTGTTTTGTGCACCGGCATCAGGAAGCACGCCAGGGCAGCGTCATCTGTTTTTCCTGTGGGTGCTCTAATTTCTGCTCGTTCCAACAAAGTGAAAACATTTTCTGGAGCAAAGAACGCAAACAAAATTCATTTGACAACAGGGGCTTGGCGTCCAACACTGACGATCTTCCCCACGTGGAGAAGGGAGCCCACGGCCAGCCGTTGGTCTCCAGGGCATTCGATCATCAAATCCCACGTCTCGGGGCCAGCCTTTGTCTCAGCTGCATCTTTGGTAAAAAGTCCGTAAATGACATATGACCCTGGGGCTCCGTAGGGCTGGACACTCAGGACCTTTCCAGTATTGAGCGAGGGCTGTCTGCAAGGTCAGGAGATTTTTCCTTCAGGGATTAAAAGGTTTATTTGGAGAGGGAGGGGCCGGGTGGGGCACTTCTCTGTCTGGTTCCTCTGATTTATGTGCTGAGGGTGCGTGTGTGCTGAGGATGGGTGTAACAAATGGTCCTGAGCGTTGAGGAGCTGCACGTCGCTTAATAACTGAGGCCCAGTTCTTTCCTTTAGTTGGCTTATTTGCAAAAATATTAAATAATTGGAGTTCAGCGTGTTGGCTGCTCTGACCCTTGTGTACGTACACAGGACAGTAGGATTGTGTAGCATCACGTGTTCAGGGGGGTACATGACGCGGTCAGCACACCGCCCAGAGGCTGGGAGCTCAGGGTCTGGAGTCAGCTGTGTAACCTCGAGCTAGATGCTTAACCTCTCTGAGCCTCAGTTTCCCCTGTAAGGTGTCAGGAGGGAATGCGGTACCCCCCGCCCTCGAGGGGGGCTCGCCGCCATGAGCTGGGGCCCTCCCTTGGGAATGGTGGGTGCAGAACGACCCCTGCAGCGTGAGCTTAGCTGCTTCCCAGGAAGGCGGCTCGCAAGGTGGGTCTTGGAGGTTCAGAGCGGAGTGTTTGGGGGGCCGTCAGCCACACGGGAGCCGCGGGGTGGGCGTGGTGGGAGAGCAGGTGGCTCCCACACCTGGGGCTGTGTGCCAGCCGAGGATCTGGGGCCAGGTGGCCAAGCCTTGCTTTCTGGGGCGCACCTGGGCCAGAGCCCCACTTTGGAAGGCATGCTCTGGTGCCGACGCAGAGCAAGGCTGGACTCGGGAGACCAGCCAGGAGACCAGAACCCGGGCAGGGGCAGTGCAGGAGAGAGCTGGGAGAGCTGGGTGAGGGCAGGGGGGATGGTCAGACGGAAAGGACGGCTTGAGTGGTACGTTCGATGGAGGGCCAGGTGAGACCCCCCCCCCCGGGGGGGTGGGTGCTGGTGAAGCTGGGAGGTCAGGTGTCCCACGTTGAGTGCCCGGTGGGCGTGTCAGGGAGCCGCGACGCTGAGAGCCCATGCAGGTGGGCAGACCTCGGAGTGACTGACGGTAGTGGCAGTGGCCGCCCTGGGAGCACGCCTGGGTTGGGGGGGCCGGCATGGGGAGACAGGCGGCGCTCAGGGCCTTCGAGGGATACAGGGAAGCAGCCGGGGAGCCCCGAGGAGGCCCCGTGTGGCAGCGCCTCAAAGGCCACTTGTGACCCAGGAGACCGGCAAGGACTTGAGGACTGCAGTTGAGGCAGCATTTGTCTTGGGCCTTCAGCAGCCCCCCAAGCAGCAGCGTTACCGCCCACCTGTGCCAGTTTTCCCGTTTGTTCCCGATGACTCCTCACGCCCAGACGGACTCTCCGAGTGGCCCACACGCCGCCCGGCTACGACTGTACCTTTTGTGTGCTCGCTGGGGCCTCCCCACTTCCGTGTGGGCACAGAGCAGCGTGACCCACTTCTCTGTGAAGAATTAAGGGCTAAACGTGGAATTTCTAAAGAAAAACGTTCCAGCAACTCACGTATCAAGCTTGCTTCTCACTCGGAGCACAGAGCAAACTGAACGGGTTGCTGACGTCAGGCACGGTGGCTCCACGTGGTGCGGGACCCTCGGGGAGCCGGGTCACTTCTGCAGAGGGTCGCCTGCCCGGGCAGCGTCTGGGAACAGTCTGGAGCAGCCGCGGTTGCTGCGTCCTGGAATGGTGGGGCCTCTGGCTGGAGTCAGGAATTAGCCTGAGCGGCTTCTGGCCTTGGCGACTTCCTTGGGTTTTGTTGCCACGTCAATAAATCATGGAAAATCTGAGTCCCCGTGGCGCCCACCTGTTACCGTCTTGGTGACGGTCCATCCGGCAGGAAGAGTTTAGCCACAAAGACCCTGGGACACACATGCGTCAGAGTGGGCCCCGTCGGCATCAGAGCTGGTTTCCAGCGTCCACCTGGCTTTTCAGGGATGTCCTGAAGGGCAGCGCCCTGGGCCACTGGTTTGTGGACGTCCCGTGGCACAGGACCGGGTGTGAAAACAGCAGGAATGTGTCCTGGACCGAAGCTCAAAGTCCCAGTGTGGGCGGGGCCGCACTCCCTCCGGAGGCTCCGGGGAGGCTCCCTCCTCGTCTCTGCAGCTCATGGGGGCTGCAGGTGTCCCTAGGCTTGTGGCCGCATCCCGTGTCTCTGCCTCTGCCCTCGCACGGCCTCTCTTCTGTGTCTGCGCTTCTCCTCTTTCTCATTGGATTCAGGGCCACCCTGATCTAGGATGACCCCGTGTTGTCACGTCATTCCGTCTGCAAAGACCCTGTGCCCAAGTAAGGGCGCATTCACAGGTTTCAGGGGGTTAGGACATGGATGTGACTTCGGGGGGCCCTGTTCCAGCCACCCCACCTGGCAGGCCTCTGGGAGGGGTGCCTCGTCCCAGGTCCCCGCCCCCACCTCACTGGGCTCCCTGAGAACAGCTGTGTGAGCTCGGGCAGGCTGCTTGCAGCCTTGGAGCCTTCAATTCCTCAGCCCAGTGAGATGGATCGTTTGCTGTTTAATGAAGTTCTCAGCTGTGCTTTGAGGTAACGGATACGACAGCGTGAAACAGTCGGGGGTCTGTAGCAGGACCCCAGTGGGTACCATGTGTCATCTTCCCAGGGAACGGGCTGTGTGACATCGAAGGAAATCCCAGGTCCCCTGTGTCCCGCCTTTGTGCCCAGACCCAGTTCGGCCAGATCCCACCCGGGAGCCCGGAGCCGAGAGCAGCTGCAGGTCCCGCAGGCCTGGGCGCCCTGGCCCTGGGCCCTCTGCCTGGGTCGGGGGTGAAAGCGTGGTGGCTTCAGACTCCTAACCCCTGCCCCGCTCACTCGCCATGTGCCTGGGCTCCTCCTCACGCCCTGTGTCCTTAACGGAAGAGGCGGTAGCAGTCCTGCTGGGCAGGGTGTGTGTTCTGAGGTCGCCGAGGCCTCGGAACTAGCGGAGATGTGACAAGAAGGACCCGCAGATGCGGGCGCAGCGCTGGGGGATGGGGAGGAGGACGGCGGTCTCCCTCCAGCCCCTCCCAGCCCGCCCCTGTCTGTCTACACCCCTGCCGTGGTGCTTCCTCTCTGCCCTTCAGGGCTCTCGGGCGAGGGGGGCGAGGCCTCGGGGGGGCCGGTGTGAGGCCCAGGACCCCAGGGCCGGGCTGGTCAGGTGGACAGGGAGCCCCTCCTCCTACCACCTGCTGGAAAGTCGTCCCGACGTCCGTGCGGATCCGAGCTCCTTCCAGACTGTGTATCCTCATCGTAAACCAGGTGGCTGCCCCCAGAGTGACTCCGTGGCCCTGTGGACTCCGTGGCCCTGTGGACTCCGTGGCCCTGTGGACTCCGTGGCCGCTAGAACCGTGTAGAACACGGCTGGCCTCACAGCAGAGCCAGGAAATACCCTCACCTGCGCCTGTCCCAGCCCGGCCACCCCCCGGGGGGGGGGGGTGCCGCGGGCAGTCCCCCGTCTCTGGGCCTCAGTTTCCGCACCTGTAAACTGGAGAACTGAGTTCTCGACAAGGGTGAGGCGCCCTGCGGTTGCATCGGTTACAGTTCTCTCTGTTTCTCGTTTTGAAGTCCCGCTGGCGGCCTACGAGTGGTTGGTCTGTTACCTGCTCCGCGAGAGTTATCAGAAATTAAATCAAGAGAAACAATCGGGAAGCAACGACTTTGAAGCAAGAAACAACTGTCAGGTATGTGTTGGTTTTAAAAGTTGCTTTTCTAACGATTCGCTCCTAATTCCCGCACTGTCGTGTCCTTGGTGAGCTGCACGTCCTGGTGGTGGCAGGCCCTGGTGCTCAGCCCCTGTGACCTCGGGCACTTGGCCTGACCTCTCCGCACCTTGTTTTGCTGTTGGGACGGTGGCGCCGCCCTTGCCCCGTGTGGAAGAGGTTGTGGGCATCATACCTAAGGTGCCCGACAAGTGTGTGGCCCGTCGGCCGGAGCTGTGCTGGTTGGAGGGGGGACCCGGGGCCGTGGGAGCCTGAGGTGCACAGTGGAGCCCATCAGCCACCAGGGTCCCTCCCGACCAGCAGAGTGACGGCTCAGTGACTCCTGTGAGGTCCCACCCGCGCTCTGTCTGCATTTGCTTCCTTAGTCATCGTGCTTCTCTCCAAGGAGGCTTGGTGAGATTGGCCCAAGGGCAGCTCTGGTTCTCACTCCGGGACAGGGCTGCCTCTCGTGTCTGGAATCCCCACCACGAAAACAGCCGCTCTAAACGCCTCTTTACGCGGGATCTGGTCCTGCTGTGGTCCGTGGGCCCCGTGCCTCTACAGTGACGGGTGTCGTTTGGGAAAAACGTAGCCCAGGAAGCTTCTAAAACTGGTGTCACCCCTTCTCCTTGGACACTGGGCGATGGAGCCTCCCCCGGGAGCCTGGGGCCGCGTCTGCCCATCACCTCCGGGGGCCCCGCCCCCTGTGCTGCGAGGGGCAGCCTCACGCCCTTGAGCAGATGCAGCCAGAGCAGAGCAGGCGTCCAGGGACCGGCTGGGCATGCCTGCCCCGGGGAGGGAGAGGGGCTCACAAGGATGGCTCTCGACTGGAAAGGCTCCGACCGAGGGCGAATAAACCAAGATCACACCTGTGTCTTAAATGAATTCAGCAGACGTCAAGGTCGGTGAAACCCTAGTTCAGTCCAGGAACCCGAGAGAGGAGGTGTGAACATGATCCTTCCATGTGGGCTGGGGCCACGGCACACTCGGTCACTTGGACACGGATGGCTGCGGAGCTCCTCCTTTCTCTGCATTGTAACCCAAGACACCGAAGAGATGGAGGACACAGAGGCCGCCCATTCCCACAACATCCGCATCCCGCAGAGCTGCCCAGAAGGTCACCACAGGTCTCGTCTGAGCCGTTCTGTGACACCGTCGTGCCCGCCGGCCTGTGCCTGGCACCTGCACACACAGAAAACAGAACCCGAGTGTGTGGCTTGGTCGTTTGAGAAGGAATTCACATTTAGACCTTCGACTGGTAAGGGCACTTCAGTGAGCCTCGTGGCAGAGGATAGGAGGAGCCAGCGTACCCAGCCTGGGTCCA
Organism: Balaenoptera borealis; assembly: GCF_965194805.1. Classification (NCBI taxonomy): domain Eukaryota; kingdom Metazoa; phylum Chordata; class Mammalia; order Artiodactyla; family Balaenopteridae; genus Balaenoptera; species Balaenoptera borealis. Next base: position 147,424,102 of record NC_138861.1, on the reverse strand, counting down.
GCCAGACGGAGCGGCCGTGATGTGGGCTGGAAGGCGGCCGCGGGGCCTGGAGGGGAAGGTGACCCGAGAGGGGGGCTGCATTCTCCAGACCTGGTCTGGATCACGGAGCATTAGGAGTCAGCGCTGGGTCATCTTGCCAGCTGAGAGCGCCTCAGAGCCCTGGGCTGGACGTTCAGGGTCCTGTGGAGATGTGGTCCCTGCCCGTATGGTGATCGGAGCAGCAGTAGAGCCTGAGAGGGAAACTTCAGCGAGTGTTTACGTGCCCTCGGCGGGCCGAGCTGCTCAAGTATGACAGGAAACTCAGAGGCTGTGAAAGAAGAGAGAACCGTCAGCTCTGACTACACACACGTTCACCCTTTCTAAACAGCAAAAGGTACTACAAGCGAAGTCAGGAGACAGATTCCAGTCTGGGGAAGCATGGAACGTACGTAACCGACGGTAGGAAAGAGTCCCTACAGACTGAGGGTCAGCCTGGCCCGGAAACCAGCCACTGGCCCGAGGTGGCAGCCAGAGCAGTCGCTGACCGTGAACCAGGGCCAGGGATGTGCGGGTCAGAGGACAGTGTCTGACGGACAAGGGCGGCTCCATGCGCCATCAGCCGAGGGTGTGAACTTCTGTGCCCTTTGGGGGAGGTAACTGGCTGCTTTTGTGAAAATATAAAGCGTGTTCACGCTTTGACTCAGCGGGGGGCGGGGGGGGGGAGTTGATAAACTTTTCCTTATCTGCTGCTGCTTGTAAGAACTCCCAAGCATTGAACCCGAGCCAGCTGACCCCTGAGCCCAGCTCTTTCCCCACACTGCACGGCTGATGTCCACACTTGGATAGTTCAGAGTTTGTTTTCTGCCTAAAATATTTATTACTTGTTAAAATGCAAATATACTCAGAAATCAGAGCACACCAGAAACTGATACCTGGATCCGAATCTTTTCCCTGGGGCTGTAGGTTTATTGGGGGCGGGGATTCACGAGAGGAAGGAGCCTGGCACTGGGACCCGTGTGGGGAGAGGGGAACGGACCTTCCTGGCCTCACACGTCAGACTGCTGGTCTCTCTCTGGAGCTTTTCATGATGACAGAGCGGCAGAAACATTGAGTATGGAGCGGCTTGTGCCACGGGGGGCAGGACCACCCCTGAGTGTTTCTGTCCCCACCACGGCCCCAGAGTGGACACCATACAGGACCCTTTGTGGGCACTGGCCCACGTCTGTTAATAGTGCGGTCAGATCTGCTGGCGGCAAGGACAGGCTGTCCAGGAGAAGTCAAGGACGGGCACCGTGTGTAAGGATTTGGGAGGGAAGTTGACGGCACGGGAGCTGGAGTGAGGCCCTCACCCCTATGCATGTTTGGGCGGTGTGATTTTGGGGGACCTGTCCGTGCATTGTGGGGTGCCCAGCAGTACCCCAGGCCTGTACCCACTAAGATGCCAACAGCACCCCCGAGTTGTGACAACCCAAACTGTCTCCTGACGGTGCCAGATGCCCCAGGGGGCAAACCGGCCCCAGTCAAGGACCCCTGAGTCAGCGGAGCCTCCTGTGTGGAGCGGGGAGCTGATGGGAAGCGGAAGCAGGTCTGTTCTCTGTGGCTCGTGGAATCTCGGCTCTGCCATGTCTCCCTTCAGACACTTCCTGCCTGCCCATGGCCTGGCGTGGCCGTCACCCTGCATCCACGTGACCACCCAGGCCCAGCACATACTGCCCGTGCACTGTGTTCTCCACGGCTATTCATTTAGGTTCTCAGGCAGCAGGTCAGGTGGCCTGACGGGCAGCCAGGAGAGCCAGCCAGCCAGCCCCTGGCGCCCAGTCCGCGGGGTGGGGAGTAGACGTGGGCTCCTGAGCCCGCTGCTGCATCGGGCGTCCTGGGCACGGAGGTCACGGTGGGGCGGACCCCCAAAGCCCATGTCCCCCAGGCAGCTAGCTGATGGCCTCATCTGAACATTTCCAGAAGCACACGTAGCAGCTTCGTGCGTGTCCGAGCCCTGGGATTGAGACAGAGTAGAATAGCAGCCACTATCACAGAGCAGCTTCTAGGACCCTGAGCAGGTGCTGGACACGTGAGATGCTGTCTGATGGTCCTGCCGGCAGCGCTCGGAGGCTGCACCCTGACGCTCCCTCTTCTCAGACCAAGAAGCTTGGGCTTGGGGCGGAAACCACTTGTCCACACGTGCACATTTGGAAAAGCCGGGTGGATTTGGAAGCTGGTCCCCTCGACCCTGAATCACTTCTGCGTCAGTGACTCAAAGCTCAGCGGGGCTCAGGATGCGTTTTTCGGGTGGCGAGGTCAGAGGTGGCGCCGCCTTTCCAGGCCTGCACCAGCTGATGCCATAGCTGAAATAGACGTGCGCTGCTTGCACGGGAAAATAAGATGAACGCAATGCGATTTAATACTAGAAAGTCCACGTGGTTGAAAAGGAGAGAGTAAAGTGGAGAGCATGGAGAGTTTGGATTCAGTTCTGAGCCCGGCCTCTGGGATTCGCAAGGGTCCCCACGCCGAGCGGAGCCCACAGCGCGTGAGCACGTTTAGGGGTGCTGGTGGTTACTGTAATGACATGCTCTAGCGACATAGTGAAGGGGTGGACATTGGGGCCAGCCTGCCTGGGTTCAACTGTGTCTCCACCTCTTGCCCGTTGCGTGACCTTGTTTCATCCGTGGGGTCCAGGGAGGATCAAGGTGATAAACTGCTGGCTCTTATTAGCTTAGTGCCTGGCCTGGGGTGAGGGTGGGGTACTCCCTGCCCACCTCCGTCATCAGCTTTGTCAGCTTCCCTCCTGTGAGGTCTCCTCACCCAGCCTCCCCCAACGCTCACCCTCCAAAGCCAAGGGCGCACACACCACGGCGTGTGCGAGAGGGAAGGGGACAAAGCCGCTCTGAAGGCCCCGGGCTGGCCCTCCAGGCAGGACACGGGGACGCAGGATGTGTGCCCTCGCGGCTTCAGAAGCCCAGCGGGGTCTTGGGGTCGGACCAGGCAGACTGGCACGAGGCCGGGGAAGCTTCCTCCCCTTGAATTTTCTCCTGAGGGCGCCTAGTCTCGGGCAGGCCCTGGGAGAGCCTCGGCCTCGGAAGTGACCAAGGGACGACCCAGTGTTTGCTCTGAAAGTCGAGAGCAGGCCTTGAAATCATAGCTCCTGCCCCTTGGTGACTGCGCCCCCTTCCCCCCGCCGCCCCCGGACCGCACTCTGGACCGCGCTCTGTTGATTCTGGCTGATGTTCGGGGGCAAAGTAGGCAGGCACCGAATAAAGGTCTTCACCCTGCCCCATCCCCGGTCACCTCCTTGCTGGATTATTTTTTTAATTACACAAGCAACACATGCTCATTATAACAAATCAGGAACGCATCTATAATTGTTCTAATAAAAAAACAGTAAACTGATAAATTAGAGATGGGGAAAGAAAAGCTGACAAGCAAAGCTAATGATTAGCAGCAGATGTTTTGGATATTGGTCACCAGATCCGTGGTGACTTCCTGCTTCCACAAACAAAGCCAGCATCAGAACTCACACGCAAGTAAAACTCGGCTGGGAACGGCTGCACATCTTGGCCCCTGTTCAGCGGTTCCCTTATTCCTGGACGTGATAGGAGAGTGGGAGACAAAGGCTGATCTTTAGAAACTTGCAAGGCAGGGGCGCAGCCACACCCTTGGACGAGCTGACGTCACTTTCAGGTATTCCCCGGAGTAGCCTTGTCTGTGGCCCCGGGTACAAGAGAATTGACCTTGTGCTCTCAGGGAGCCCACCTCCTGGAGACGCCACTGCTCTGCAGTGCCAGGCCGCACTGGACAAGCCCGCCGTGCCTGTGTGTTGGCTGTGGGGTCACCCCGCATCCCAGATGGGACTGAGCTGAGAGAGGTCGCCGGGCCTGAGGTCCAGAGCCGCTGCAGCTGGCCTTTCCATGGTGCTTCCCCAGAGGCACTGCCCGGCCCCGTCTGTCCCCTGCTGCACTAGTGCTGCTGGCACGCAGACCTTGGTGTGCGTTCCCTAACGTGGTGCGCTGTGTTCTGTTGAAGGTGTACTGCTGCCGCCCCTTGGCCCTGGCATTCCTGGAGCTCACGGTCGTGCGGAGGTTCCACGAGCACGTGCACCAGCCCCACGTGCCACCCTCGCTGCGGGCTGTGCTCGGGCGGCTCAGTGCTCTCTACGCCCTGTGGTCCCTGAACCAGCACACGGCCCTGCTCTACCGAGGTGAGCCCCCTGCCCAGGAGCTGGGCGCCCTCCGCTTTACCCAGGAGACTCTGCTTTGCCCGTGTGGTGCTCCTTCCATGCCATTTACTGAGCACTCGTCACATGTTGAGTGAGGAGCAGAGGAGCCCAGAGGCCACAAGAAGACAAGCACAGCAGCAGGATGGCGCCCACAGGGCTGAGCCCGGGCTGCTGGGGCAGCACCCCCAGGAATGCCCAGACTGGGGATCCGGGAGGGCTTCCTGGAGGCGGTGATGAATGGCCTGATTCCTGGAAGATTGGTGGGAAGGGGGTAAATCTGAGTTTCTCAACCTTCGTTTTCATTATTATCCCCCAAGGAGCCCTTTTAGACGTTTTTTCCTAACCACCCCCATGACGTGTTAACACTACAGCTATTCTGTGTATCTGTTCCCGTTCTGTGTGTACATCTGGGCTGTGTGAGGAGTAGATTTTTCCCCTCCCCCTTGCCAAGAACCCATGTTTTCCCTCTTGGGGCTGGTGCTGCCCCTGGGAGGTGATGCCCGAGGGCCCCCCGGGTGGAGGGAGCAGCGGGATGTGGCGCGAGGACCCCACCCACTCTGAGTGAGCAGGCGCCATTCTCTGCAGCAAAAGTCAGACAAAAGCCAGTCCCGCAGCAAAATCGGGGCCACCTCTTTAGGCCTGTTGGACGGCACGGCACAGCCCGCCGCAGTGTAGGAGGTGAGGCGGAGGAGCTGGGTCTCGTGCCCAGCCCCTGGTGGCTACAGACGCCCACATGCCCGCAGGTGCAGCTGTGTGCCTGCAGCCCCTGTCGGCCCCCAGCCCAGCCTCCTGCCACCGCCCGCGCTGCGCTCTGCCTGCCGCCCGCCCTGCCCCGCAGGTCTCCCCCCAGCCCCCCGAGGCCGCCCTTCCTGGGCTTCCACCTCCCCAGCTCCCGGCTCTGACCCCCAGCACAGGCTCAGTGAGCTGGCGGGAATGGGGACACAGGAACCCAGCCCTGGCCGGTGCCGTTCTGTGAAGGGGTCACAGCGGGGCTCGGGCAGCAGTAGCGAGGCATTTTCACACAGAATGGGCTATTTTGGAAAGCTGTTTCAGCATGTTTGCAATTTGTGGGTAATTTGGGAGTTAGGGTAGCAGACCCCAGAGTAACCAGCGCTCTGCTTACAGGTGGCTACTTTTCTGGTGAACAAGCAGGTAAAATGGTAGAGAACGCCATCCTGGCCCTGTGTGCCCAGGTGAGTTGAAATCCCCTTATATCCTTATACGATTTCCACATTACATGCAATCACCTGTATGTCAACGTTCACTGACCTTAGTTTCCCACTCGTTTGTGTGCGTGCAGCTGTTAGCGCAGCCAGGAAACTTACAGAGAACGTGCTTATGTCAGAAATTTCAGGAAGCGTCACTTTCAGGGACTGTCATAGAATCTGTACACGTTCAGCTCGCTCTAATAATATTTTTTACAGCAAAATCGATAATTCTCTACAGCATTTCAAGTTAGCCTCCAATTTTAGTTCATTTCATGGTATTTTCCTTTTTTATTGCATCCTTCTACCTTTGTCGCCCAGAAAAGTGAGATGGCCTCAGCCCCACATCACGTTCTGGCGGCACTCTGTCCATTGGAGCTTTCTCCTAGGGTGGACGTGTTCTGGGGCGGCGCTGTCCCATACCATCACCACTGGTCACCTGGGGCTGTTGGTGGTAGAATGGCGGCCGGTGTGACCAAGGATATTTAGTTTTCTTTAATTTTTTTTTAAACATATTTATTTATATTTTATTTATTTATTTTTGGCTGCGTTGGGTCTTCGTTGCTGCGTGCGGGCTTTCTCTAGTTGCAGCGAGCGGGGGCTACTCTTCGTTGCGGAACACGGGCTCTAGGCATGTGGGCTTCAGGAGTTGCGGCACACGGGGTCAGCAGTTGTGGCTCGTGGGCTCTAGAGCGCAGGCTCGGTAGTTGTGGTGCACGGGCTTAGTTGCTCCGTGGCATGTGGGATCTTCCTGGACCAGGGATCGAACCCGTGATCCCTGCATTGGCAGGCGGATTCTTAACCACTGCACCACCAGGGAAGTCCAGTTTTTCTTTAATTTTAACGAAACAGTCATGTGTGTCGTGGCTGCCATATCGGGCGGTGCAGTTAGAGGCATTTCTCTACTTTTGATGGTAAGACATGAACCAAAGTCCCCAGCATTTTGCCCAGTGTCTCACACGACGGGCGACAGGCCTCTCTGTTTCTCCCCTTTCAGGGCTTTCAAGTTGATGTAGTTCCAGGTGATGGCTCTGTGGTTGGCATGAAGGCTCTCCCCCGGTGTGTTTCCTAAGCGCCCGTCTCTCCCCACGTGGGCTCTGGGTAAGGGCGTCTCTGTGATCGTGCTGCGTACACAGGCCACGTTTACTTAAACAGGAGGGGGTTTTCCTTCGTGTGTTCCACAGGTGGTGAGTTGCCATTATAAAAAGTACAGCCATCATTTTCCTTGCTCTCAAACGTGACACACCACGGAGCTGGTGGCTGGCGGTCCTGGGCCATAATGCAGCCCGAGCCGCCTGGCAGATCCAGGCTCGTCCTGACTCGGGGAGGCCGGGGTCGGCCGGGTGGAGGGCGCCAGCTCCTTCCCTGGTCCAGCCATTCCCTTGTGCATCGTCTGTGGGTCTGTCCACACCGTCGCAGCAGTGGTGAGCGTGAGACAGAGACCCTGCGGCCCACGAAGCCGGGCTCTTTCCTGTGGGCCCCTTACATTAAACGTTGGCCGACCCCGGTCGAGACCAGGACCCTGCTCTGCTGACGTTTCCCCCTGCAGTGGGGCAGGCTCGTCTCCCCTCACCCACCGTGGTGCCAAGGGTGTGCGGGGGCCGTGGAGCAGCATGTGAACCACGAAGCGGGCTGCGTTTCCTCTGTTCCTGTGACTCTTTGCTCAACAGTTGCTGTAATACATCGTTCAAGTCGCCTCCGTTCCAGCGTTCTCTTCAGTTCAGCCACGGCATTTCATAGTTATTTTAAGAAAATTATTTTTTGCATTTCAAGAAAATTCTTGGGAGTCTTCTCATATAAATTCCACTTGTCATATTGAAGAACAATTTGTATAATGGGACGGGAGGGTAATAAAACTACTGGGAACCGAAGAGCGTTGGAATGATGGCTTTTCCAGGTGCTCATAAATGCTTTTTCTCTTACATTTTTTTCCGGACATATTTTCCTCTGTTGGAACAGTAATTGCCCAGATGAGTCAGGGTTCAGAGACAAACCTCTGAAGACAGTTGCCAATTAATGAGCTACAGAATCATCAGTTTTACGAGCGGTCCGTACCTTGTTGAAAAAAAATAGAACACTGGAAGTCTTGAGTGGCTAGCAACATGGTGAAAATATTCAGACACACACTCAGGGAACCTAAAATCCAGGCCAATGAAAAGATAATGCTTTAGTAATCGAGCCGCATGCGCCTGCCTGCTGGAGTTGCCGTTGCTAGTGGGTTGTAGGCTCTGTTGCTCGGTGGTCGCCATGGAGACGCCGGGAGTTGCCAAGTGTACGGACTTTGTTTTCCCACAGCTGAAAGATGACGCTGCTGCCCTGGTGGATGTGATCGCCCCTCCTGACTTCATCCTGGACTCACCGATTGGCAGAGCTGACGGCGAGGTAAAGGGCAGCCCGCTCCCGTGGCGCTTGGGGGCACTGCACTCGGGACCGCGAGCCGGGGGCTCTCTGGGGCCTGATGGCGGTCGTTGCAGAGCCTGAGATGATGGCGTGGCTCGGGAGTCTCTGGTCACACGTGGGCAGCAGGGAGGGAGTGGCTGGGAGAAGTGGGGGTGGTCATGGGCGGGTTGGCCGTCCCCCAGCCTGCCCTCCTCCGAGAAAGGGGATGGCACTGCCGCCCCCTTGGGCCGTGATGCCGAGGTCAGCCCGAGCCTGTGCGAAGCTCGGGGCCCTGCAGCTGTCTCGCTGTCTTCACGCTCTCCTGGGAGCCTCTCCGCTCCTGGGTCTTCTGACCGTCTCACAGCACTAGCTCGTAACCCCTCCCCCTTCTCCCTGTGCTTCCCCCGCAGCCCGCATGTGGCTCCCAAGCTCCTCTCTTCCCCCTCCTCCCCACGCTCCGCAATGATGGCTTAGAAAGCAGACCTTGTCAGACCGCTGCTCTGATGCAGCCCTGCACCTGCACATGCCCCACACCTGAAATGGCACCCAAATCCCTTCCTGCGTCCCCAGCCCACGCGGCCTGACCTCTGCCCGCTTCTCCAAGGTCATTTCACACCGCGCCCCTCCCACCCTCTGGACTGAAGCCTCACTGTCCTCCCGTTTCTGAGTCGTACTGGGCTCATTCCCACCCCAGGGCCTTTGCACCTGCGTTCCTGTTGCCGGAGCACTTCTGTTCATTCTAAGCGGAATGCCGCCTCTTCAGAGAGGTCTTCTCCGGCCTCCAGCTGAAGTGCCACCCCCAAGAGTGGCCCCACTTTGTCCTGCTGTGGGACCCTCACAGTGCCCACAGGTATCCCTACCTGACCTCCTCCACCACGTGGAGATGCCCGTGCTGGACGACACCCACGCGTCTGCTCGATGCCGCCCACTACCTGTGGGTGGTTGTCCCTGTGTTTCCATGGAGACGTGGCATTTCAAAGTGTTGAAGTCCCGTGCTGGGGTTCCAGGGCTGTCGTGTTCTTTCTGCCGAGACTTCTGCTGACCCAGGAGACTGAACGTAGGGTGCTAGGAACCCTCCGTCTGTCCCCAGGGGACACTGCAATCAGTCCGGGGGAGCAGGCGCCTGGACCTCTGACCAGCCCAAGCCACACCTGGGGTTGGGACAGGAGTACCAGGCACTGGGGTGGGCAGTTCGGACGAGTCCCCCATCGAATTCAGGACGGCGGGGACCGTATATCTGTGGACGGCCTGCTGTCCTCTGGCTGCGCAGCTGGGCGGGGCGTCCCCGCTCACCGTGTGTGTTACCACGTCCACTTCGCCAGGGAGAAACCCAGCCTCCGGAGGGGCCGGGCGGGTTGTAGCGGAGCCAGGATTGGGGTTGAGGTGGACCGTCTGGAGGGAAGGCAGGAGAGGGCGAACCTCGCTCTTGGCCAGGGCCCCAGCAGGAGCACGAGGAGGACGTGCTCACAAGGCCGTGGCAGAGGGGCCGGCCTCTGCGACACGGGGCTCCCAGCAGCGGGCAGCACATACGGGAGCATTAGCGCCGAACAGGCGGCGCCCGGCGGCCCTGACTCACGGGCGGGCGGCGGAGGAGTAGGGGAGGGCCGTCCCATCCCATCCTGCCCCGAGACGCGGGCCCCGGGTTCCACGCTGACACCAGAGACAGCCCGAGGCTTCACCCAACAGGGTGCCTTACACAGCACGTGTTCCTCCTGGTGTAAGGGCTGAGGTTTGAACTAGGTGCTCCTGGGTAAGAAATTCATTTTATTTTCAATGTCAGGCATTACTTTTTATAAATTTATTTATTTACTTATTTTTGGCTGCGTTGGGTCTCCGTTGCTGCATGCGGGCTTTCTCTAGTTGCGGCGAGCGGGGGCTACTCTTCGTTGCAGCGTGCGGGCTTCTCATTGCGGTGGCTTCTCTTGTCACGGAGCACGGGCCCTAGGTGCGCGGGCTTCAGCAGTTGTGGTGCGCAGGCTTCAGAAGTTGTGGCACACGGGCTGTAGAGCGCAGGCTCAGTACTTGTGGAGCATGGGCTCAGTAGTTGTGGCTCGCAGGCTCTAGAGCGCAGGCTCAGTTGTGGCACGCGGGCTTCAGTAGTTGTGGCACGTGGGCTCAGTAGTTGTGGCTCACAGGCTCTAGAGTGCAGGCTCAGTTGTGGCACGCGGGCTTCAGTAGTTCTGGTGCGTGGGCTCAGTAGTTGTGGCTCGCAGGCTCTAGAGCGCGGGCTCAGTAGTTTTGACATGCAGGCTTCAGTAGTTGTGGCGCACGGGCTCAGTAGTTGCGGCACACGGACTCTAGAGCACAGGCTTAGTAGTTGTGGCGCACGGGCTTAGTTGCTCCGTGGCGTGTGGGATCTTCCCAGACCAGGGCTCGAACCCATGTCCTCTGCATTGGCAGGCCGATTCCTAACCACTGCGCCACCAGGCGAGTCCCAGAAATTCATTTTAGATGAACAAGCACAGCTGTAGGAGGTTGAGATCATCAGTAAGTGAAGCATAATGCTCCAGGCCTCGGATTGATGACCTGTGGAGACAAAGCCTGTCTCTGTGTCTCCCTGGGAGCCAAGAATAGCAGAACCTGGGCGGAATTGCTGAGTGTGTTTAGCAGGTGCAGGGGAGGGTGGCTTCTTAAAAGTAACATTTGTCAACATCAGCCAGATACAAAACCGGCCCCTTCCCTGTCTCCACGGACCTCAGCCTGGACGCTGGCCGTGCCGGGAGCAGGGAGGTGTCAGGCGGCTGCCTGCCACACTCAGGACCTTCCTCTAAGATAACAACTGAGAGCAGTTCCGCCTGGGGGGCCCCGAGGCGACGGCCAGCTGGCCCAGTGGGCACAGTCTGACGGGGCAGGCAGAGAGGGGGCAGTGCGTGCCCAGGCCCTGTGGCCCAGGGGACAAGCCGTCATCCTGCTGCTTGGCTGCACCGCCGCCGGCCAGCCAGCAGCCACGTGGGTGCGAGAGAAACGTCGACTTGCAGAATCCACCTTCCACGAGAATTTCCAAAGCAAAGGGCAAGCAGGATGTCTTCATCATTAAGTGCACATTATGGTCCTTTATAGTTGCATTTTCACAGTTGTTCTCTACTGACAAAGACTGGTTTACGTAAATTAAAGTTAAATCATCTTAAAATGTTTCCATGAAGTGACAGGAGAGAACTTCCTGGGTTTTCACAGTTGCATTGGCACACTCAAAGTCTTACTTATTACGTACGTTTGTGTTCTGTATGTATTTTTTGCAGCTCTATAAAAACCTCTGGAGCGCTGTGCTTCAGGAAAGCAAGGTGCTAGAGAGGGCATCGTGGTGGTCGGAATTCTCTGCCAACAAGCCCGTCATAGGAAGTTTGAAATCAAAGCTGTAGTCGCACTGGCCAACTATGATGAAGCTGTGAAGACATGGACCTCGAGTTCAAGTTCCGGAGCCCCCAGAGGTGGCTGCCGCTCTCCGAACCCACAGCTCTGCCCTTGCCCGGCTGCTCGTCCTGTCGAGCCCAAGGCGGGACTCGCTCATCCTGGCCTGCCCCCCACCCCGAGTCCCAGCAGGATGGGTAAAGCCTGAAGGGCAGGGCTGATTTGGGTCCATCCTGATTTGCTGGGTGAAAAGAAAACCTGTAAGATCATTTCTTCCTGATGGACTGAGCACTTTTTGATAATTAGAGCTTTGTACGTTCTATTTTCATATGCTAATTATGAAACTGGCCGCTGGTAATTCGCGTTAGGCAATATTCTGCCTTCATCTGAGATTTCTTACAAGGCTCTGCTTCAGTAAGCCCTATACGATGCCAGTCTGATTCTTTGTTCACTCTGGTTTGACTTTCTCATGTAATTAAATTATAACCTTACTAATTTGCACCATGGACCACCCGAATGACATAGTTGAAGATTTTGAAGGAAAAGAAAATCAGTTTTATTACTTTGTTGTGTGGAACTGGAAGCTTCCATCAAAGAAATGTTTCCAAAGGAAAAAAAAATGCATAATGATTTGAACGTCTGGTCATCCTTAAGTTCTGACCTCCCAGTTGTGTACTTTGTCACTCTGTTACGTGAATCGGTTTGTTCCTACAGGCAACGGAACACCCATTGCTGCCTGGCTCCGCTGGGGGGGGGGGGGGGGCGTTGGCTCCGCGGTCCTGAGCGCCCTGATGGGGTGGTGGGGGGAGACAGATGGAGGAGGTTGATGGGCGTCTCCACCAGTCACTCGAGTGTCCCAGGTCAGGACGATGGCTGGTGGGTGAGTTCTCACTCGACACCCCGTCTCCGTTCCCCCCGGCCTCTGGGGCAGGGGAGGGGCTGTCCTGTGGCCGTACGAAGTGGCTGAGATGGAGGATGGAGGCTGGCCAGGTGCGGCCCCCCCCACCTCCTGCGTGTGCCCGGGACTGGCTCTGCCCTCGGCCTCCAGCCCTCTTGCCTGGGCGGAGGGTCTTGTCTGAGGACCAGGGGCCAGTGGGGCCACAGGAGGAGCTTCACGTGGCTCCAGGCCGGCCCTTCTCTGCAAATACTGAGCTGCACAGAAGCCTGCCCTCCGGGGGAGCCCTGGTCACGTGGTCTTTGTCTGTGAGCGCCCTCAACACCTGGCTGTCGAGGGCCAGGGGCCCCACGGACGATCTGCTCTGTCCCAGGGCTGACCACGTGGCGTCCCATCCCCGGCTCCCTCCGTCCTTCCTTGGCGTGTCCCCCTTCCCTGACCAACCAACGGCCTCTGTGTGGACACGGATGTGGTGTTGGCAGCGGACTCCCTTCCCACCTGGTATCTGAGCCAGGGGGGGCCTGTCCCTTGCCCTGCTGAGCTGTCACTCGTCTGCCAGAAGGAATTACGTGACATGCTGCCTTTACCGCATGAGTAGCCCAATTCCCTGGACAGCACAGCACTGACTGGCTTGTAGTCAGTCTTCCCATTGGTCTGGAAGCTCTTTGAGGTCAGGGACCAGGACTGAATCACCTGTTTCCAGTTCCCAGCTCGAGGCCACACACACGGGAAGTGCTTGGCAAGTGCTGGAGGGAGGCGTGGATGCGTGGATGGGTGGTGGCATGGGTGGATTGATGGGTGGATGGATGGGCGGGTGGATGGATGGATGAATGAGTGAATGAGTTGCATGAAAAAACTCACGAATGAATGAGTGAAGAAATGAATGAATGAATGAGTAAAAGAATGATTTGGGTGGATTTAGATGCTGCTGAAGGAAGAAGGACCATTTTGGCCCCAATGCCCAGCGATGGCAGGTACAGCTGTGGTCCCAGTCACTCCATCAAGTGGGGCTGCTCGCCTTCTTGTGTGAGATTCGGGCCTTCCTGTCTCCATCCTGGGCTTGTGCTGTTGCTTTGAGCCCATGCTGACCCCTGCCCACCTTTCCAGCTCCAGTACTGGCAGCAGCTCCTGGTCAGCCCCATTCCAAGGCAGTAGCCAGGGGTCTCTACCCTGGGTGGGGCTGCCTCCCCTCTAGATCCCCGGGACCAGGGATGGTCTCCTAGCTCTGCCCCTCACAGGGCGCCACCAATGAGGTGCTCCGTGGAGGGAGAGGTGAGCAGAGGGGTGGACACGTCCTTCACACTGAAGACCAAAGGCATCCCGTCTACAGCAGGCAGGATGTGTGAACCGCCGTGGAAATAATGCTGGAGTACAGTATGACCAGACGGAGCCCACCAGCCAGCGAAAAGTCCATTTTTCATCTTGCAACATCATTGCAGTTGCAATTCTTTAAAAACCATCACAAGGAAAAAAAAGCCAAAGCCACTGCTCCCCTCCAGCCCTATTAAATGAACAAATGCTATTTCCAGAGCTACTCACTTGCCCGTCTCAGTAACCAAGCGTTTTTTTAACGAGTGTATTTCTACTCCTATGTAGAAAATCATGTATCAAATGACAGAACGCTGGATAAAGGCTTTGTGAACACGAACTCGACTTGGCCAGGGAAGCAGCAGTGGTCATGCTCAGGCTTGGTCATTCAGCGAGCGGATGCTGACCTTCCACGAGAACTTACAGGATGGGAAAAGCAGAAGGGAGGTCCAGGTGGGAAGAGCAAGCCCAGGGAAGGAGCATCCTCGGCATCTTCTGAATTAGGGGAGCTCAGCAGGGAGGACTTGGAGTCCGGGGGATTCCCTTGTGACCACAGTGCTACGGCACCTTGGATTTGATGTCCTTCTTCCCCACAGTAATGACCACACAAGATGTTATGGCTGAACTGTGTCCCCCCAAATCCATATGCCAAAGTCCTACCCCCAGCACCTCAGAATGTGACTGTACTTGAAGACGGGCCTTTAAAGAGGCGATTAAGGTAAAATGAGGTCATACACATGGGTCCTGATCCAGTAAGACTGGTGTCCTAATGAGAAGCAGGGATCAGCACACAGACACACACAGAGTGGTAACCACGTGAGGACCCAGGGAGAAGACGGCCGTCCACAAGCCAAGGAGAGAGGCCTCAGAAGAAATCAGCCCTGCCCACGCCTTGATCTTGGACTTCCAGCCTCCCGGGCTGTGAGGAAATCAGTTTCTGTGGTTCGGAAGCCCAAGCAAGGAAACGCACAGGACCCATTCCCGTATGATCTCTGCAAGCCCAGCCAGGGGCCAGAAGATTCCACCTGTTGCAGCGGGTGGCCTGGTGGCTGGTCCAGGGCTCCTCTGACAGCGGGCACTCTGCACCCAGAGTGGGCAGATTTCAACCTGTGTTTCCGCTGCCCAGAGGGAAAAGGCTAAGGGGACAGGGACTACGTGTGTGTTTCCAGGGAAATCGTGGGCATGTGGGCGCTGGCTGGCGTGGGACAGTGAAAGGGAAGCCAGGAGGAGACGTGTGCAGGGCTGGCCTGGGGACCGGTGTCCAGGTGGCACCTCACAGCCGGCGTTCCCCTGCCTGCCATTCTCTTCCACCAGCCCCGGGGGTGGTGGCCACAGCGAGGAAGTGGGCTCTCGGGTCAGGCAGCCCACAGTCGGGCTGGGATGCAGACTCAGGTTCCCCGGCTCCAGAGCGCACTGGCCTGCCACTGGGGAGAAACTGCAGGCCGTGTACATCTGATTCCAGAGGTAGGAATCGTCCCCATTTTCCAGGTGAGGACACTGCTGCTCGAGAGCTCAAGTGACCAGCCTGCAGTCCCAAGTGCTTCCACCGTCCCTCGGGGAGGGGCTCCCGGGCTGGGGGCTGCAGCCCCTCCAAGGCTAACTTTGTGAGTCCAGAGGGGGCAGCAGAACCGTCATGTGCTAAGAAGAGTGTGGAAGAGGAAACCGGCTGCCTTGCGTTCTGTCCAGGTGGTCTGCGGTGAAATCGTCCTTCCAGAAGGTTCCTTCGTCCATAGCAGGGGCCTCAGGACCAGTGTGCTAGTTCTGTCTGGAGCGCTGGGTGGGCGGGTGTTCAGAGTCACGCTAGTGACCGTGTTAGGAGTGGAAAGCAGAGGGGTTTGGGATGATTGATCCTCCCCAGGATGGCGAGGAACCACAGGTATCCGGCCGGTCCCCAGGGCGTGCTCGCAGCCTGAGGTCGGGAGAGCCGCACGTGAGGAGCCCAGGTCTGGGGCCAGGCAAACATCCTCCCGGAGAGCGTGGGCATTTCCAGGAAGAAGCTCTGCACCCAGGGATGCCCTCGGGGAGGCGGGAGGCCTGGGGGCCTGGTGGCGCCTCTGCAGGACCCTCACCTCTCCGTCTGCAGCCACGATGACGGTGACAGCTCTGCTGACGGTGCCTGCCCCACCCCTGCCTGGCTGGCCCACAGGCGCCAGAGGCAGCAGAGACAACACCGCTCAGAAAGCGGTGACACCGCTCAGAAAGCGGTGACACCGGCCCAGCCAGGGGGACACAAGAGCCCTTTGTGGGGACGGGAGGGAAGAAGGTGCGGGCATCCTGCCCAGCTGCTGGCCTCAGACGGTGTCTGGTCTGTGTTTGCACGACGTCTTCCTACAGCCAGGCTGGAGAAGCACCCCCGCAGTCCGGTCACCAGAGAGAGGTTTCCTTTCCTTGCTCTGCTCCAGGACCACAGTGGTTTCAACAAATCTCAGCCTTAGACCAGGTCCCACGCTTCCCTGAAGCAACCTTGAAAACTCCAGGGTGATGGGCTCCGAGAGGCATGAGCGGGACTGGGGCAGCCAACAGCCATAGGCACCTCACCTGCCAGCCCCCACCTCCACCTCCACCCAGGCCCTCCCCATCATCCACCCAGCCCCGCCCCCACCTTCATCCAGCCCCTCCCCAACATCCACCCAGCCCCGCCCCTTGCACCACCAAGCATTTATTTAACAAACACCCACTAAGCGTCTGCTGTGTGCTGGTCTCTGAGCAGGTGAGGAAGTGGAGGTGCTCCGTGGTCACCGTGCTTGGAACTGCCCAGCAGGGGGCTGGCCGCTGTAGTGCTCTTTGCTGCGGCTCCGCATCTCCGCTGACTGGCTCTTGGGTGCTGTGGAGACAAAGTCTGGGGCGCAGAGTGTGCGCCCAAGCAGTGGGCATGGAGGAGATGCAGCACATCTGCCACCGGCCCGGTCGCCTGGCACTTCCAAATCTAGCAGAGCCACACACAGCCCTTGACCCGGGGCGGCCAGGGGAGGCTGCTCCTCCGTGCCCGGCTCCCCTCGGCTGTGCCGCGCACTCCTGCACTGCGGCATCCGCTCTCCAGCCCCGGCGGTCTCTGCACGGCCTGACCCGGGGCCCGCGGCCTGTCCAGGGCGGCTGAGCCATCCCAGATGCGGGACCCTGTCCGTCCCTTATCACCGAGCCCTGGGCACTGTGCGGAGTCGCCCCGTGAGGTCACGGCTGTCCAGCTAATCGGCCCGACCGTGGGTCAGGTCCAACCCTGGGAGCTGGGCAGGGGCGCCTGCAGGGGGGAGCTTCTAAGACAGCCCAGGCCCCCAGGGCGAGCGTCTTGGGAAGAGAGGCCCCCTGGTAAACTCTGACAACTCCTTTGGCGAATTCCCAGCCTCCTGCCAGGCAGTACATTAACCACTCAGGTGCCACCGAGCTCCGGTCCAGAGCTGAGCTGCAGCAGTCGGTCTGCCACCTGGCACGCCGAGGCTGTGCCAGACCCCCGAGCTAAGTGACCGCTTGAACCCCCCACTCCCCCAGATTTCAGTAGGTATGCTCAGCGAGGTCACGAGACTCACCCCGGGTCACGTGACGAGGCCTGCTGCCTCGGGTCCCCTAGTCAGCGAGGTCACGAGACTCACCCCGGGTCACGTGACGAGGCCTGCTGCCTCGGGTCCCCTGCTCAGCAAGGTCACGAGACTCACCCCGGGTCACGTGACGAGGCCTGCTGCCTCGGGTCCCCTGCTCAGCAAGGTCACGAGACTCACCCCGGGTCACGTGACGAGGCCTGCTGCCTCGGGTCCCCTAGTCAGCAGCCTGGGCAGACCTGCCGGGTGCTCAGCCCAGAGCCAGCGTCAGGACGGGGTGGGCAGGGCCGGGCAGCCTGGGTCTCCCTCCCGCCTAGCGCCAGAAGGATGGAGGACGGTGGTGAGTGGGCAGGCGTGCCTCCACCCCGGGAGCCTGCAGAGGCAGACAGGGGGCCCCACGCAGCAGGACGGGGACCTGCAGGGAGCGCCACTGCCCTGCAAGGCTGGCACCATGGGGCCTCTTAAAGCAATTTTTAAAAATTTAACTAAGCCACGATGACCGTGCGTCCACTCACGCCAGATGTCTGGGCGAACCCGCCCTGCCTCCCTTCTCACTGCAGCCGCTCATGGTTCTTGCCCAGTGTCCCTCTGTCCCAGCCTCACGCCTCCACTCCCCACGGCACCTCTGTTCAGACCTCGCCCCGCCCCCACCACCTAGCCCAACTCCTTTCTCCCCCGGGCTCCCCCTGCCCTCAAACCAACGCCCCTTCCAGCCCCTCCGCAGACTGTTTGCACGAGCTGCTCCCCCTGCCTGGAACACCCTTCCCGCTGCCTCTGGACAGCTCCCGCTTACCCTGGACCCTCGCGAAAGCCACCCTCAGGGACCCTCCTCTGTGCTCCCAGCGCTCCGCCGTGCCGGGCACAAGCTAGGGGCTCTGTCAACAGCAGCGGAGTTTCAGAAGCTCTGGCTGTGAAGGAAGCCGATGGAATTTCACGACTTGCTACCTTTGTGCAAACTTCCCACCGCGGCAGAGCCCATGAATACAGTCGAGCTGAAACCACGGCATCGTAACAGAAATCTTAGCCTAAATGGATCAACAGTAAGCCTTGGGCACGAAGGGTCACACAGACACGCGGGGCCGCAGCTCCCTTCCTGATTCTCGTGTGCCTTTCACCAGACTCGGGGCTGGTTCACAGAACCACGTGTGCGTGATTTACAGCTGTCGTCTCCTCTCTGTGGCTGGGCCTGACAGGCCTACTTTCCCAGCCTCCCTTGCAGCTGGGGATGGCCGTGTGTTCCGGGCTGAATTCTGTCCCGAAATCCATATGTTGAAGCCCCAGCCCCAATATCTCAGAGTGACTGCATTTGGAGTTAGGGCCTTTAAAGAGGCAATTAAGGGAAAATGAAGTCCTGAGAGTGGGCCTGAGTCCAGTATGACTGGTGTCCTTGTAAGAAGAGATCAGGACACAGACAGGGACAGAGGGATGAGCCTGTGCGGACACAGGGAGAAGGTAGCCGTCTGCAAGCCAGGGAGAGAGGCCTCAGAAGGAACAACCCTGCCCACACCTTGATCTCGGACTTCCAGCCTCCAGGACTGTGAGGAAATAAACTTCAGTCTGGTTCTGTGTTACGGGGGCCCCGGGAAACCAGCACACCGTGCCTGGTGGGTCTGGGCAGTGAGGTGTAATCAGAAGTTTGGGGGTGGGGTTTCTGGGGGACGTTTTAAGAGAGGGATAGACTCTGGGAAGCCCCTCTGCCTAGCCCACCTGCCTGCCTGTCAGCGTCGGGGAAGCACGTGGTTCCGGGTCGAGGAGAGCGGGTCCGCGGGAGTGCTCATCTCCCCCCCCCTCCCCAGGGCGTCTCCTAGTCCCTCCCCCACCCCATCCCTGCCTCCGGGTCGGGCCCCCTGGAGGCCCCCACAGCTCCTGGCCCAGCAGAGGGTCGGGGGCGAGAGGGGGGCCCTGGTGCTGGAGCAGCACCCCTGGCCTGGGCGGACCTCACCTCCCCTCCGCACCCCAGCTTCCCCGTCTACCAAAGGAGCGAGTGTGAACTCAAAGCTCTACCCTGAGCCTTCCAGCTGACATCATCTCTCTCTGTTAAGGGTACTTACTTACTTACTTACGTACTTACTTACGTACTTACTTACTTTACTTACTTACTTACTTATTTATTTATTTATTTATGGCTGTGTTGGGTCTTCGTTTCTGTGCGAGGGCTCTCTCTAGTTGTGGCAAGCGGGGGCCACTCTTCATCGCGGTGCGCAGGCCTCTCACTGTCGCAGCCTCTCTTGTTGCGGAGCACAGGCTCCAGACGCGCAGGCTCAGCAGTTGTGGCTCACAGGCCCAGTTGCTCCGTGGCATGTGGGATCCTCCCAGACCAGGGCTCGAACCCGCGTCCCCTGCATTAGCAGGCAGATTCTCAACCACTGCGCCACCGGGGAAGCCCAAGGGTTCTTTTTAAAATCAGAAAAACAATATAAACACATCATATAAAATTCTCAGCTCAAGGAAGAGAATCACCCACAGCCTGAGCCACACGCCTCCAAACAGCAAATCCTTCATCGTGGGGAGCTCTACCCTGCACCTTCACCTGCAGTGGGTTTTCTGGACGTCATTACACTCCTGGGCTCACGTGGTTTTTCTTGTTTCCTCTGTTAATATTCGATTCTAAGTATTCTCCATGGCACCGTACAGCGCTCACACCCATCTTTTCAAGTGGCTGCATGATATTCCATCAAGCGAGCAGAGCCACGGCTGCTGTAGCCATTTCCCTGTGGTTGGATGTGAAGGCTGTTTTCTGATTCCCACTATGACAAATGGCCCAGCGAGGGGTGGACAAGGTCATGTGCGTGTCCTCCCCTGTGTATTTGGGATTATACGGTGCCCTCCCAGAGTGGGACTTCTGGGTCGAGGTCCATGCACATTTTTGATGTTTACCGGCTCATATAAGTTTGCTTTTCACACTTGTTAAACCCCAATTTGTCAAGTCAACAGTGAGGCTTGGGGATGCGGCTGTCAGCTTACCCCCCAGTGCAGGCACTGCTACTGCAGGACATTTAAATTTAGTAGGTGGGCCAGGACTAGAGGGAGGCAGGGTGGACGTGGAGAGCGCTGGGCAGGCCGGGAGCCCCGGGGTCCCATCTCACCCACCCCAATGGCTATGGTCAGCTTACACCTCTGCTCCCCAGGTCCCGCCCCAGGGAAGGGCACAGCTGTGGGAGCCCCAGCCAGACACCCTGGAGTCACCGCTGGCCCCTAGCAACCTGGTCCTGACAAGGCCCCGGGGTGCCCCCTCCCTCAGAAGCCCCTCCTCTCCGTGCCCACCCGTGAAGCTCTCTGAGCCAGCGCCCATCACCTGGGCCTGATGGAGAGGCCTCCCCGTGCTCCCCGCCCCTGGGGGCCAGGGGGGAGCTCCTTGGACGGCATTCAGGGCCCTTCATGGCAGCCTCCACGCCCCCCACCCCCCACCTGCTCCCCTTCTTGCCCCTGCAGCCTAGCACCAGTCACCTCAGGCCACTCACCAAGCCCTTGGCCAGCCTCGGCTTGGACCCTCTCTGAGACCTTCCCCTGCCTCTGCCCCCACGGCCACCATAGCCCCTCCCTCTCCGCTTCACCTCAGAGGCACATGGGGACCCTCTTTCCCGCACTGGTCGTGGGACGGCAGAGGTGGAGGGTGAGGGAGGTGGGGACTCCATCCCCAGCCTCTCCGGCGGCAGTGACGTCAGAGCCCAGCCTGCAATCCCAGGCTCGGACTTCCGGGCCCGTGCCTCTTCTCGTCCCTTTTCTAGGCTGGATCCAGATACCCGGAGGGGAGAGAACTTGTGTGTTGACATCAGGGGTCCCGACCCCTGCTCCCGGGATCAGGCAAGCGACACAAACTGCTGGTGCCTCAGTTTCCACACCTGTAGAATGGGGCGGCCCGCCTACATGGCAGGGCTCCTGTGAGGGTTTGAGGAGATAGTGGGCCGGGCTCCCATGAGACGTCTAGCAGGTGGTGACCACCTGCTGCTGTGCAGGGTCACGGCGGGGAGGATGGTGCCGTCTGGGGCTCTGGGGGCATGGAGGGCAGCCCCAGGCCCGGCAGGTGCTCAGGGTGGAGCCCCGGCTAGGGCGGCCGCGCACGGGCCCTGGGCTCAGCCCGGCCTGGCGAGCTGGGCTCCGGAGAGCACGCTGAGCAGCTGGTCTGGGCTCCGCCCAGAGGGAGGCCCTCGTCTGAGAAAGCTGAAGGGAGATCGATGTCGTGCAGGCCTGAGCCCGAGGCCTGAGGGGGCAGGGCTGGCATCCTGCTGGACGGGGGAGCCCAGTGCCCAGGCCTGTGGGAGGGGGTGGCTCTGGGGCCTGGCCCTGAGTGTATAAGCCAGGCCCGCGGCATCGGAAGTTTCTCCAAAACGGCCATTCTCTCCTGGCCTTGCAGCTGTTTTTCCTTAAAAAGAAAAACACAAACCCAAACCAGAACAACCAAGTGGGGTTTCAGCGGCACGTTTGCCAGGCCGCTGGCGGACACGTGAGCAAAGCCAACAGCTGTGCTGGAGAAAGTCCACCTGACAGGGCCCTGCACCCACCCCTAGAGCTGCAACTGCGGTATGGCGGGCCCAGCGCTGTCCTCCCACAATCCCGCCAGGTCCCTGGGAGGACAGAGAGGCAGCTGGGGCCTCCTGCTCAGAGCTTTTGCACAGGCTGTTCCCTCTGCCTCCAACACCATTCCCTTCGTTGTCCTCCCAGCAGCTCCTCTTCCCAGACCGACCCTCACTCTGCCTCCCCGTCTCTGTGCCCCAGGTGGCCTGCCTGCGTTCCAGAGACGGCTCTCTTGCGGAAGCCGTGCTTTCTCGCGGAAACATACTCTCGCGGAAGGCGTGCTCTCGCGCGGAAGACGAGCTCTCTCGCGGAAGACGTGCTCTCGCGCGGAAGGCGTGCTCTCTCGTGGAAACGTGCTCTCGCGCGGAAACGTGCTCTCGCGCGGAAACGTGCTCTCGCGCGGAAACGTGCTCTCGCGCGGAAGTCGGCTTTGTGGTTCCCCTCCAGGTTCCTCTAGCCTCGCATATAAATGACAGAGTCCTTTTAATACTTGCGGGACGGAGTCCTACCGCATTGGGTGCCTGCTGACTCCTGAGGCACAAAGCTGAGTGGCCAGGGCCGGGCCTCTGCAGATGCTCCTTCAGAGCTGCGTCCTGATTAGCAGGGAGGTGAGGCGTCCTTCTTGAGCCTCTGCTGATGTAAGTCACTGAGCGTGCACAGCCAAGCCCACTCGACTGAGTCACACCTCCTCCAGGGAGCCCTCCTGGGCCCCTGGGTCAGCACCCCTACTCTCTCCATCAGAACTGCAGCCCCCCAGCTGGCCTCCCTGCCTGCGCATGCGCCCTCTCTGATGCTGTTGTAGGATGGGGGCACAAAGGGAGAAAGCAGAGAGCACTGCTCCCATGGCGCTGACATCCCCATGGGGAGAATTAGATTAAAGCGTAAACAGTAAACAGAGCACGCCATGTCCTCTGGGGAAAGTAAAGACGGGGCAGGGCTAGGCCGCGGGCAGCAAGGGCGGAAGCAGGGAGATAGGCAGACAGCCACCAGCTGATGGTGGCTCCGAGCGAGGTGGTGGGAAAGTTCTAGGTCTGCGGGTGGTGAGGCCTTTGGGACTTGCTGGTCAGATGCTTGAGATGGTGGTAGACAGAGGGGTGACAGCCGGTCAGATGACAGTCTCCAGGAGGTAGACCCTGAAGGGGATAGATTGACTTTGAAGGTGGCCAGGAGGCAGATTCGGATGGGCCTGAACCCAGCCGTTTGTTACCTTGTGACTTGGGACAGGTGACAAGTCCTGAGTCTGCTTCCTGACAGTTCAGGAGACACACGTGCCGCTGGACAGGTCTGGGCGCATCCCCTGCGCGGGAAGCCTTTCACCTACACGTCCGTGCTTGGTGCCGTTCCTCTGAAGGCTGGTCATCTGCCCCATCCCTGGGCACCGTTTCCTGGAGCTCCCAGGGGTCACTCTGGTCCCCCAGCTCCACCACCGCGGCCCAGCTTGCTCCTGCATGACCTCCCTGCCCCTGCCCAGTCCGGAGCTTGTGTCCTTGGACCTCGGGACCCTTCACCTGGGCATCTCCCGGTCCACCGGTCCACACCTGCCCCACCTGGGAAGGAAGAGAGGCTGGGAGGGGTGCCCAAAGAGGGGGTGCCCGTAATGGAGTGTGGTTCTGTGCCCACAGTGGCCTGGGATCCTTCCCGTGAGCTGCGCCCTGGGCTGCAGCCGTCAGCAGTCCAAACCCAAGCCCAGCGTTCACTCCTGGCAACGTCCTTCATTCAGCTCTTTCTACAAGACAAAGGAAGCTCTTTGGAAACATCTCACTTAGGGGTCGGGCATCGTTTCTGACTTTGAGGACCTGGTATCTCACCCCCCAGGTGGGCACTGGGTCCAGCAGGCCCGCCTTCCCTCATCTCTCCCCACCTGCCTGGGAGCCTGTTCCCACCCCACTGGGACCAGCCAGCTCCCGGGGGTGCATCCCATCCCCGAGGGGCCCCTGGTCTCCTTTCTCTCCACTGGACCCTCACCCCTGCTCCTTCTGTCCCAGGTGATCTCAGCCTGGGGGTCTCCTCCTCCCAGAAGCCTCCCCTGATCCCACCTCCCTTCTGGCTGTTACGTACCACCCCCTCACCCCCCGCTCCTTCTTGCCCCTGAGCTGAACTTGGCCTAGCGCTTTTTTTTTTTAATACCTGTTTAAGAAACAAGTGTAGAGTGCTTGTCAAGCCAGGCTCCCTTGGAAGCACCCTACAGGTAGTAAAGTATTTCATCTCCAGTTACTCTCCATTCACAGAGGAGGAAACCTGAAGCACAGAGAGGGCAGGTCGCTTGCCTAGTGTCACACAGCCCGCCGGGAGCAGAGTCAGGATGCAGATAGGCACCTGGTGCGTGCATCTGGCCGCCTGGGTCCTTGCCCGCCCACCGCCTGTCTGCCCCGTGCCTGTGTCTGGCCCCTCGGAGGCTCTGGCCGGGCCTGCCTGGCCCACAGCGGAGTGGGGTTCATAACCGTGTGTGAAATGAAGGTGCCCTTAGATCCGATCCTCCCCACCTTCCAGCTGAGGAAATGGCCCCAGACAGTTGGTGTCCCTTGTATGTCACCAGAGGCCATGTCCAGACCAGCCGGCAGCCCTTCTGAGCCCAGCTGGCCCGGCCCTGGGGTCAAGGCCAGTGCGTTTACTCATGGCTGGGTGAGGGGGGTCAGTCACCCAGCTTCACTGAACCTCACTTTTCTCACCCTCAGGTGACAGCCCAACCTTGCATGATTGGGGTGAGCATTAAGTCCTATAAACCAGGTAGCCCTGGACTTTAACCTCCCAGGTATCTGCTTGAACGTGGGTCCCGAGTGGGTAGATCTGGGGGTGCCACTGGCGAGCCCCCTGTCCAACAAGCTCTCAAGTGACACCCAGCTGCCCAACTGCGGTCACACTCTGAGCAGCAAGGACACGGGCCCAGCACATCGAGGCCCCCGAGCTGGCCCCTCACCCCCCGTGTCACTGCCCGGCACACCGCTGGGGGCAGGTTTAGGGGCCGGCAGACTGAACCCTTTGTGTGGCCATGGGGCTCACAGAGACTAAGCGGAGTATTCACAGCTGTTGTCAGAACTGCAGAATTTGTCAGCAACGTGGAGGAAACTATCCTGAAGCCCAAAGGACAGATGGGGCCTAGGAGTGTGATTCTGCACACATACACACACGCACGCACGCCCACACATTTTGAGGGTTGTTTGTTCCCACGCTGGGGGCAGAGGAGCCAGATGTTGTATTTTTCTCAGAACACAAAGGAATCTCGGCCCTCACTCCCGCGTCCTTCAAATGGCAAAAATCCAGTGTTGGTTTTGCATCTGGAAACGGGAGGACAGAGTCCCCGGAATGGCCTGAGGGCGGCCAAGTCAGCTCAGTACGGGGCACCAGCGTCGCCCAAGCCTGTGTCCCCGCCCCTAAGGGTCTCCAGATAGGATCTAAGGGGAGGCAAGACCAGGGGGGGAAGACCTGGGTCCCACCCCTCACGGCCTGTCCGCTGTGACTTCCCTGAGCATCTCAGGGCCCTGCTGCCAAGGGTCTTCCTCCGGACCTGCAACGGGAGGTGGACATGCCCCACGGAGCGGGTACCCGCCACACTGCCTGGTGGTCTCTGAGATCCCCGTCTCCACCAGGGAGCCCAGGGCCCTTGGCTCTCACTCGTCCTCCCTCCCCCGTGCCTCTCAGGCAAGTCAGGGTCTCCATCCGCCTCCCTGGGCCTACTTCCCTTGAGCTGCAGTCTGAGCTCTCGCTTATCCACAGCTCACAGGAAAACGTTTTTTTAAAGTCTTTTAAAATCACAGTTGTATGTGCATATAATCTAAGGAGTTAAGTCATTCCCAGGGCTTCTTATAAAAAAACAGCAATCCCCTACCCCCCACCCCACCCACCCCAGTTATTCTTCCCCAGAGGCAGCCACTTCCTCTTTTCTAAAAAAGTAATTCTTTTGGTATTTCTGTCTGTATTCCTAAATAACATTCTTGTATTGCTCCTTCTTGTTTTTTCAGCTGAATCAGGATCTACTGACTTCCCTTATGGAGAAGGGGCATAAATTTCCCCTCATCCACTGCCCCTACCCCTACCACCTCCTTCCCAGCACCAGCCCAGCGATGCAGAGAGCGTGGTTTCAGTTACATTCACACGATCATGTAAATGGAGCCTACGGCAGAGCCAGGTAATATACTATCATTACTTTTCCTGCCTTACCTTTTTCCCCTACGGTTATCAATCGCTATGTTGTTTTATCTGTTTTTTTTTTTTTCTTCATGTGCTTATTGTTAATCCAGCTTCAGACCCTCTGCCTCTTGTCTAAATCTCCAGACCTCAGACACATGGGGTGTTCTGCATCTTCCTTGGTCTGGATTTACTCCCTTGTCTTGGGAGCTTGTAGTCTGCTGGCTTTCCAACAAGAGTGCAGGGGAGAGTTCAACCGTCTGGAAAGGTCCATGCCATCCTACACTTGATTGATAGTTTGGCTGGCTGTCCCAGGGCGTCCGTGCTGCTACAGCAGAATACCGTTGACTGGGCGGCGTAGAAACAACAGGCACTTACCTCTCACAGTTTTGCAGCCTGGAAGTCCAAGATCAAAGCGCCAGCAGACTCAGTGTCCGGTGAGACCAGCTTCCCAGTTCGTAGATGCCATCATTTTGCTGTGACCTCATGTGGAGGAAGGCGTGTGTGAGCTCTCTGGGGTCTCTTTTATAAGACCACTAATCCCACTCATGAGGGCTCCACCCTCGTGGCCCAATCACCTCACAGAGACCCCACCTCCCGACACCATCTCATTGGGGGTTAGGATTTCAACCTGTGAATTTGGGGGTGGGGGACACAAACATTCAGTCTATCGTAGTGGGTATAAAATTCTAATTTGGAAATCACTTCCCTATAGAAAAGGGTGGTCAGAGGCCAATTTTGCAGGAATTTCTCTATCATCTTCTAGTTGCTGGTATAACCATTGTCAAGTCCAAAGCCATCCTGATCCCTAATACTTCACGTGTGACCTTTTGCTCTTCTATTACTTATTCAAAAATTAAAGTAATTTAAAAAAATAATTGTGAGTGCTCTCATTTGGCCCTCACGCCTGCACGTGTGACCTTTTGCTCTTCTATTACTTATTCAAAAATTAAAGTAATTAAAAAAAATAATTGTGAATGCTCTCATTTGGCCCTCACGCCTGCATCTTTCAAACAGGCAAAAGCAAGTCTTGGTTTTACGTATGTCCGGGGGAGCTGACTTCACGCCCCAGATTAATCTCAGGAGTAAATCTTGGCTTTATGTTCCATCTAGTGTGGAGCCAGCGGGCACGGTGATGTGAGGGTGGGGGGGTGAACCTTGTTGTCACGAATCTTACCCCTGTGGGTCTGTGCGCTGTAGAACTGGCCGCGGACGCTGCGTGGAGTGCCCGGTACGCAGTGGCCCTTGGCAGGGGGAGCGCCCAGCACCATCATCCCCTGCGCCAGGGCACCTGCCTCCTCCGCCCGTGCACCCGCGGGAGCGCCCACCTGGCCCAGCCGCCTCTACATCAGCCGCCTCCCGGGTCCCCACGGCCCTTCAGGTAGCTGACGGTGTGCATCTCTCCCAACTCGGGGTGCAGTGGGGAGCACGTGAGGCCCCCGATGCTGCACGCGACCCTCCGAGGGAGGCAGACTGTGTCCCCTCCTCCTGTCTGCCTTGGGTTTGAGTGGGATCGTGCTGGGTTGGGTTAGAGCATGGGTTAGAAGGTTAAAATCACAGGGCCACCCTCACAGCCGTGTAAACCAAGGTTAGGGGCTTGACCCGTTGGGCCTCAGTTTCCACACCTGTAAAGTGGGGAGAGGAGAGCTGTTTTGAAAATTAAAGCAATAACGAGGTATGGTTTGATAAGCACTTAGTGGCACAAGGTGGGTCCTCACACTCACCGTCGGACTGTCTGCCAAGGAGCCAGGGGTCCTTGGTGGGCCTAACATTTGTGATACATGCCCTTGAGGCTCCACTTAGAGAGGGTCCAGGCTTGTCCCCAGGGAGCTGGAGCCTGATGCGGACCACAGCCCCCTTGTCCCCGACCTGGAGCTGCGGCATTCTGGGAGGCCGGGGAACTCCCGCCAAGAAAGGCTGGGCCACCCTCCCCCTCTGGTTTTCATCAGGACTTGTCACCTCCCTTACCCCTCCCTGTTGGGCAGCGCCATGGCTCACAGTCCCCTTGGGACCGTCACAGCCCGAGTGCCGTCAGCTCACCAGGGTCAAGCCAGGGGACCTGCACCTTCCAGAAAGGAGGTGGAGACGGGCCTGACGTGGACTCGGGGTCCGTGAGCAGGCCTGGGCTGGACCACTGGCGCTGAACCGGGGGGCCTGTGGGCCTTCCAGGCGTGGGTGAGGATCGCGTCGGAAGCCTCTCTTGCAGGCAGGTGAGCGTGGCTACAGAGGATGGACCCGAGGCAGAGATGGGCAGAGGCTGGAACCCTGGAATAAGGAACCGGCCCTTACCCTGGGGACCCCAGGGGCCGCCGGACAGTGTGCATTTCCTGGACGTGGGGTTGAGGGAGTGGGCGGTGTCCAGAATGATTTCTGTGACGGGATGGGGCAGGTGGGGCTGATGGGGGGAGGGATCCAGGAGGTCACTGGGTACCTGGCCAGGTGCTGGGGAGAGGACTCCCTCTGTGTCCCCAAGGCCTGCCTGGGATGCTCTGATCTTTGTCTCCTGGATCACGCCTCTCGGGTCTCCATCCTCGGGATTTTCCCTTCCCTGGTGGTCCACGGGTCCAAGTCAGCGGGGTCCTCGAGTATTGGTGCCTTTGTGGGAGTTTTGAGCAGGATTTCTGCCCCCTCCTGCCCCCTCCATGAACACAGTTTGCCAGGAGGGTGGTTTTCCTCTGTGTCAGCTTCGCCCCGCATTTAGGGTGGGCTGCT
Source organism: Balaenoptera borealis (assembly GCF_965194805.1). NCBI lineage: Eukaryota > Metazoa > Chordata > Mammalia > Artiodactyla > Balaenopteridae > Balaenoptera > Balaenoptera borealis. The sequence continues at coordinate 147,395,893 of NC_138861.1, read as the reverse complement.
GGGTGGGCACAGCACCCAGTCTCCTCTGGGCTAGGTCAGGGCCGACTTCTCCAGAAGACACAGCACCCACATACCTGAGGGCCTGACAGGCTCCTAGGGGCCCCTGGAAATGTTCGATTTTAATTCTTTTTTAAAATAGAATAAAAAGTGAAAATAAGAATAAATACGTAATAACGAATCTGGCCTGGATCACATTCACACTTGTACCAACACAGTTGTAAGATATAATTTTAATATTTTTTAATGAAGGAAGGAATCCACGAAAGCAAAAGTGCTGAGCACCACGGAGGTCATCATACAGCCCTGGGCAAAGTAGGCATGTGGGCTAAGTGGGGTGCACGTGCGGTGCCTCCTCGTGCTTCCTCAGGACACAGGTCTTCAAATGATGACTTTCAGATTCAGAAGACGTTTACTGGGTTCATTTGGACCCTCTTGGTCACAAGGTGCAGAAACACAACTCAAACCAGCTTCAGGCAAAGGGTGACTGATTGACTCAGTGACTGATAAGTCTAAGTGCACGTCAGGATTCAGGCACTGCTGGATCCAGGGCTCAAACAGTGTTGTCAGGGCCCAGGCCCCACCGTGCCTCTCAGACGGGCCCTCTTTTCTCTCAGCAGTCCCACAGTGCCAGCTCGGCTGCCCCAGTGGTGAAGACCACCCCTCCACAGCCCTGGGAGCCCCTGGTTAGCAGTGAGTAGTAGTTTCTGTCTCGTGGGACAGGCACTGGGCCTGGTGCATAAATGGTGCTCAAGCAGTGCTTCAGGGGCTGCAATATGTTGATCTTACCTGTGGGCGGGTCAACCTGCTCCCTTCCTTCTATTTCCTCCTGCCAACCACAGGCAAGGGGTCGTCTGAGGGCAGCCTCCTTGGTTCTGGCGGCTTCTGGGCGGGAGGTAGCTGTGCGCGTCCTGAGCGGTGAGGACAGGTCCCGACACCAGGCTGAAGTGGACGTGGTGTTCTCATTCCCTTCCTCTGGGCGGCGGAGGCTCAGGCGTTGCGTGTGGGATGCGGTGCCAGCTGGTGAGCTGAGAGGAGGGCCGCCCACGTCTTCCTGGGGCTTGGACCGCACGGGGTGTGTGTGTGTGTGAGCGTGAGTTCAGTGGGTGGGAACTTGTGAGTCCGCCCAGCGTGCATGTGAGATCAGTAGGGGTGTGTCACTTCCTGGCTGGTGACCTCCTGGCTGCCCACCCCTGCAGCCCCCAGACTTGCCCGCCTCCCCCTCTCCCAGGGCTGCAGGGGGACCCAGGCCACCTGGCACACGCCTGGTCACCCCTCACTCCCGCTTAACGTGCCTTAGTGGCTCCTGCTTTACAACAGGAGGGGTTGGGAATTCCCTGGCGTCCAGTGGTTAGGACTCAGCGCTTCCACTGCTGGGGCACGGGTTCAATCCCTGGTCGGGGAACTAAGATCCTACGAGCTGCGCGGCCTGGCCAAAAAACCCGAAAACCAAAAACAACAACAAAACAAAACAAACAAAAAAAAAACCCAGGAGGGGTTGATACCTCTGTCATCTGCTCCCCCGGGTGCCCTGGGGAGACCGAGGCCTGTGGTCCCTCTGAGGCCTGCGGGGTCTCTCTGTCTATGGGTCCGAGGCCGCCCAGGTTCTCCCTTGGGCCCCTCCCCCGTGCAGGTCTCCTGGCCGTGCCTGGGCCCCTCGTGTGGAGCCCAGCAGGGGGCCTTGTGCACGGCTCCTACTGGGCCATGTGGCGGAAGCCCTGATAGCCCGCTGCTCGCATGTGACATGTGTCACCTCCTTGCTGTCCAGACATGCCAGCCGGCTGACGACTGAGGCCCTGCCTGCCCGACCCTCTCCGTGCAGGGCTGTCTGTCCACAGGATTGCGTGTGTGTCCATGCAGTGTCTCTGGCTGTGGGTGTTTGACTGTAAACAAGTGACGCCCTCTGTCCCTGTGACCTCATCTTTCTGCCCACCTCCCTCAGTCCCCTGGGCAGGAGGCCAGCTCAGTTTTCTCTCCTGCAGCACAGGTGGGGGGGTGGTCCCACGAGGGGAAGGGGCTGAGGGGTGGCCCAGTGCCCTCCACCTGGGCCCCTGCCTGAGGGAGCCAGCTTGCTGTTCCCTGAGTCTCCCCAAAGACCTCCGCTCTGCACCGCCAGCCCCCCACTCCTGCACCCACATCATGCGGGCACCAGAGCAGGGCCCGGCACAGACACTACCTCACCCGCCCAGGGCTGCCAGCTGCGGGACCATGGCCACAGCCAGCCGGCCAGCCTAAGAGAGGGGACAAAAGTTCCTGAGTCTGCTTCGAGCTGGGTGTGGGATCTGGGGGTGGGTGTGTTTCATGTCTCAGACTCATCCTGCTACTCACATCATGAGGATGGAGGGGCAGGCAGCACGTGCAGCGCTGGACCGCTCGCCCAGGGGTGGTCTCGGAGACTCTTCACAGTGACCTTGTGGGGTAGAGCCCGTACCCATTTAACAGATGAGAAAACTGAGGTCTGAGAAGTACACTGATCAATTCAGGGTCTCAGAGCCGTGGGTGGAGGGGCCAGGATGCACCTCCCTGCCTTCTGATGACAGCAGGCCCAATGACCTCCTGAAATGCCACCAACGAGCCTCAGGCTGAGCGTGGAGCCTGCTGGAGCCTTTCATGTGGTGAGGAGGTGACAGGTCGCTGTCTTCTGTGGTCCAGAAGTCAAGGTCGAGGCCTGAGCCCAGGGTGGGGCAGGCGAGGGGAGAGAGGCACCAGGGGCAACGTTTAAGGAGGCCGAGCTCTCTCTCTCTCGGGAGTCGGCCTGCGAGCGGCACCTCCTCCGGTGCTGCGCCGGGTGCCTCACTTTCCTTGTCTGGTCCCCCCCAGGTAGGGGGTGGGAGTGGGGGCCAGGAGTCATGGTTTGGGCAGCAAGGACCTGTTTAGAATAAGAGGGCAGGGGACTCCCCTGGCGGTCCAGTGGTTAAGACTCCGTGCTTCCAGTGCAGGGGGCGCGGGTTCGATCCCTGGTCGGGGAACTAAGATCCCACATGCCGCGCGGCACGGCCAAAAAAAAAAAGAACGCGAGGGCCAGCCGAGGCATCCAGGACTCCAGGCTTCGATGTTCCAGAGCTGGTCCGGTCTCACGCTGCGGAGTCTGATCTCTGGTTCCAGGAGCGATTCTCCCCGGAGGGCTGTAGTGCTAAAACATTCTCAGACTTTAATTTTTGGTTAGATACAATTTATTTCTTTCTGGTTTGAAGAATAACATAGTCTCCTCAAACGTGCCACCTCCAGTGCCCTCAGAAGCAGCATGCGGTCTGTACCGCAGCCCAGCCGACTGGGACAGGGGCCTGAAACCCGCCCTCCTCCCCACCCGCACCCTCAATCGGCAGCCCATCTGCTCCCTGCTGGCTTCTGGGGAGACGCTGACACCCCAGAAGGTCCCGGGTGTCTCCACCACACGGCTCCCTCACGAGCCAGCTCCATGCGGGGTGCCGTCCTCCTGGGCCTGGCGCTCGGGAGGTGAAGGGTGAGGCCCTACCCAGGGGGCCTCACGTGCTAATGGGTCCCTGTTCCCAGTGGCTCACGCAGGGCTGGACTAGGGTGGGTGCCCAGGGCACAGGTTAACGAGGTGCCCACTCTCGGGGGCGTGCAAGTGCAGAGGCGTGATTTGGGTATCCTAGGTGTAGCCTGATGCCTGCTCGGCAGCTGGGTGACCAGCGGCTGTGGCACACGGAGAGGGCAGAGCTGCCTCTCCTGGGTTGCCAGGCAGCCCCCAGCCTGCCAGGAGTGTGGATGGGGGTGTCACCCGATGCCAGGGACCCGGCCCGGTGGCCCTGCTGCTCAGCTGCACCTCGTCCCCCACACCCCGTGTGCCTGCCTGGCCCCTGTTCCCGGCATCCAGCTCCTGGGCCTGGCTTGTCCCCTCCCCCAGGACCGTCACCTAGCCTCCTGCTTCCCTGAGAAGTCACGGCCTCCCCATCTCTCCTGGTCTCCCCCGTTCCGGCCTCCTCCCAGGCTGACACTCCTCCCGCTTCTCCATCTGCCTCTGCTGCCCCCCAGCCACTGGCCAGAGTCACTCTCTTGCAGGTCCCCTGACTGTTTCCTGGTCGGGCTCGGCACAGGGGCTCCTGAGGGGCACGGGCCTCCTGGGTCCATGTCCGGGTGCCCAGCGTGGGAGAGTCCCTGACCACCCCTCCTCCCTTGGGGTATCGTTGTTCCTCCCAGGGGCCTGGGGTTTCTCTAGAACCCGACTCGGGGGCCTGCCTGGCGCTGGGGTCCTGCTCAGAGATGGGACCCTGGTGACCTGTCCCAGCCCTGGGGAGCATTCGCTTGATGTGGCAGGCATCGTTCCTCCATTCACTCGTCCCTGACCTCTAAGTCAGGCACCACGCCGCGTCTGGGCTGGGGAGGCTTGACCCTCACTCAGGCAGGATGTGATGAGAGTCTGGACTCAGAGGTCGGGGAGGATAGGAAGGAATGGATGGGAACTGTGAACTGATTCTGGAAAGATCAAATTGAACCAGGTTTGGTCATTGAATTAAGTGACAGACAGAACTAGTCTATGCAGTTGGAAGTCAGGATAGACGAGAGCAGGGCTTCCCAAACTCAGGGTTGTGGACACCTGGGGCTGAATAGTCCTCCATTTGGGGACCAGCCTGTGCAGAACAGAGTTTTGAACAGCGTCCCTGGCCCCTGCCCACTCGATGCCAGCAGCGCCCTCTCAGTTGTGACAATCAAAAGTGTCTGCATCCCTTGCCAGACGTGCCCCGGGGTCAACACTGCCCCAGCCGAGAGCCCCGGACTAGAGGTTACCCCTAGGCACTCCTGGTACCGTTCCCTTTCGGATCCGGGGCTGGGTGCATGGCACGGTCACCTTGTGAAAAGTCACCAGCTGTACCCTGATGATTAGAGCTGCTCTGTATGTACGTTATAGCCAGGAGAAGGTTCATTAGCAAAGGAATCACAGGCAAGTAGGATGAAGGACATGTCGTAATGTTTCAGGGTCTTACATCAACAGCGAGCTCTGAGGATGCCCACGGTGTGCAGAGGCTCAAAGAGCCCCCAAGGGAATCAGTCTGAGGTGCTTTGGAAACAGAAGGATCTATGCCCGGGGTGGGGGTGGGGGTGAGTCCCGTGCCCTCACGCTGGTCGAGCATCGGTGAATGGGTCTCCTGTCCTGACCCCATGCTTTTAGGACTCTCCTGTGCTCTGAGTGCCCCGGGCCTGCTCACCGTAGGTCTCAGTGATCACACAGGGTGGGTGCAGCTTGCATGGTGAGAAGGACAGCTGACTGAGCGTGCATGAGCCGTTTTCTGAGCTTTTTGCTGAACTGCTTTCAAGTTTTAGTGAACAGAAGACAAGCGTTTCTTCATTATTGTTATTATAGTTCAAAACAAGTCTGGAAACAACCTAGAGGTACAATAATGGGGGATGATTAGTGCATTCTTGTGTCTCCACATATCAGAAAATTAGGCAGGAATTAGCATCTGTGCTTGAAGAAAGGCTTAACGTTACATAATATGAAGTGGGAAAGCAGCACTGAAATTTACCTACAGTGTGATCTCAATGCAGCAAGATTCGGACATAGGAAAAAGACGAACATCAGAGAATAAACGGAGAGATATTTCATGTTCGTGGACAGGAAACCTCTATATTGTCAAGATGTCAGTTTCCCAACTTGATCTATAGATTCACAGCAACCCAATTAAAATCTCAGCCTGTTTTGTTGTGGACGTCGATAAAAGACTTAGAAGGACACAGCAAAGTCAGCAGATACTGCCACTGCGCCCTGACATTACGAGTGATTTAATTTTTTTACTTGTGCTTTTCTGATTTTTCTGCCACGAGCATATGCTGCTTTTAACATTAGAAAAGAGCAATGAAGTTATATATTTTTTAAAAGAAATAAATGCAGCAAGAAAGAAAAGTAAGCAGAGAGGGGCCGGGGAGAAGAGTTTAGCAGCAGAGCCTTTTGGAGTTGGCTGGACGGGGCCCAGGAGTGTCACTGGGGCCAGCTGTCATACGTCTCCTTCCCGGTGTCTGGGCACCCCGCCCCCAGCCTGCCCCATCCAAGCGCTTTGCTGGAGAGATAGTCCCACAGTGAAATTCAACTCAGACTGGCCTGGGGTCTGGGCCTCTCTGCATTTTACATCTGCGGAGATGGAACACCTGGGAAGCATCCATTTTCTATGGTCTGGATGGGCCGAGAGGGGATTATTTCTCCAGCTGGAGTCCTTTCTTTTAAAAGGCTTTTGAAATAGATGATGGAGCAGATACTGCCGAAAAGCCCAACTGCAGTTCCTCACGGTCAAGTCCCCTGTCCACAGAGCCTGCAGCGGAAAGGCCCCAAGGAGGCCCAAGGACTGTGAGGGCATTGCTCCTTGGACTCTGCTCTGGCTTTAAGGCCTTTCTCCAGTGCCACCTCCTCCAGGAAGCCCCCTCTGGTTTCCTGGGCCCACAGTGCTCACCCCTTTGCCTGGTGTCCTAGTGTGCTTGACCTGCCCTGTCTTGGGTCACTGAGCTTTTTCTCCTTGTGGAGGAACCTAGGGAAGGGGATCAGGCTGACCCCAGTGACCCCTGACAGGGGAGTGAGGAAGTGAGTGGGGGACGGAGGGTGCATCAAGAATCACAGCTGCAGGCTCCTGGGGCTCAATCCCAGTGGGGCCCCCTGGGAGACTGTGGAGCACACCTCGAGTGGTCCCACCCAGGCATGAGGAAGCTGGCATCACCCGCAGGCGGCCATCCCTCACTGGCTGAGGGCCACTCCTGGGCGTAGCCTCCCAGGCATGTCCGTCCTGCCTGGGCACCTGCTGGCACACTTGCAGGCTGGTCCTTTGGCCTGAAATGGCAGACAGAGGCAGCCTTTGGCTGGAGTGACAGGACCGTCAGCAGGTGGGCTGGCCTAGGGGTGCGGATGGGGCGTCACCACGCCTCCTCCCGTGTCCTGGGGCAACCACAGGACCCCAGAGGCTGCGCCCCCCACGCTAGCCTGGAGCGGCATTTGATGCAAGGCAGGCTGAGGGCCCGGGTAGGCCACCTGCCACTTCCCCCAGCCCCTCTCTCCTTGCGCCCAGAGCGGGTATCCGGAGGTTTGATGAAGAAAACAGAGCCGGGAGAGTCCGTGCCAGCTCTGACCCATCCCGGGGAGGCGACAAGCTTTCATTCATCCAACAAATATTTATCGGCAGCCCCAGATCTGCCAGGCCCTGAACCTGAGGCTGTCACAGGAGCTGGTAGTAGCTCCAAGACTCTGAGTCAAAGCAGGACCCTTGGTCCCTGTAAAACAGGCTCGGGCCCGGGAGGGGCGCTGGCCCTGCAGGCAGTGTGCGCGGAGCTCGCAGCTTGACTTTGGAATCACATTCCAGCTCCACCCGCTTTGTGCTGTGTGGCCTGGGCACACCCTTAACCTCTCTGATCACGTCTCTCATCTGCAAAAGTGGGAAACAAACTCAGTTCCAGGGTCATCAGAGGATTCCATGTCACCCAGACATCACGTGCTCAGAGCACAGCCTTCCACCTGGCGAGTGGTCAGCACAGCATCACAATGGTAACGGGCCATGAGATGGGGCTCTCCCCACCCAGAATTTGTTTCTGAAAGCAAAGCGGGCTAATGCCCACCCTTTCTAAAGAAGGAGCCAGAACCTCTCTGAAAAGGTGACTGAGGGGTGACTAAGGGGTGCTGGGCATACCGACCCGAGCCGTCACCCGCTTCTGGTGATCGTGGTTGAGAGGGACCGGAGCGAGGCTGCTCAGGGGCGAGCTGCCCGGGAGCTGTGCGCCTCCAGCCCCAGGTGAGAGGAGAGGCATGTGCAGGCCCCAAGCCGGGTGCGGGGCTTGGAGGGAACCACTTGCCGGCAGAAAGATGTCTCTCCGAGCCACACAGAGCTGGGCGCGGCCGTGGAAAATCCGAGGGCACCGGGCGAGCAGGGGGACGGGGGAGGAGCACCAGCCCTTGCAGAGCGGAGGGGTTGAAGCCACGTTGCAGAGTGGCCGGCCCAGGAGTCCTCCTGCCAGGGCAAGTGGCCCCAGGGAGAGCAGCAGGGAGGGGTGGCCTGTGGGAAGCAGGAGCCGGGGAAGTGACCACAGTTTTCCCGAGGGCAGCCCTGCGAGGCTCTCGTTAGCCGTGGAATGAGTGGACCAGCCAGGAGTGCACATACTTTTGCGCAGACGTGTATTTTTCTGGTATGGATTTCTGGGTTGGAGCGATGAGCATTTAACCCTCTAATAGACACATGGGCCAAACTGCCCTGCAAGAAGGTCTCCTGCCCGCGGTGGGTGTGTGGCCTGTCTCCGCACCTGGGCCCGGATGGACCTAAGTGCCTCCAAGCTCCGCTGGTGATGGTAGCATGGCATCTCGTGGTGGTCGTCACTTTCCATCCCCCATTCTTGGTGACGCTGGCCCCTTCCCTTGTGCTTGCTGACATTTGTTTGTCCTCTGTGTGGTGTGCCTGGCCCTGTCCTCGTGCAAGCAGGCAGGGGACACGTCCCCTCTCTGGGGAACATCAGCAGCGCTCACTGGGGCTCTGGTGGCGGAGGCCTTGTCCCTAGGAGCAGGGAGCCGGGACCGCAGCCTGCGGGGCCGATGCTGAGGACGAGACAGACCAGCCCACTGCCTGGACGGTTGGCTTCCCAGAGGGTCAGAAGCCTGCAGGCAGGAGGGTGGAAGGTAACTCAGGTGCCCTGAGTCTACGGTAATTATTTAAGAACAGCGCTAGGAGAACTGAGGCAGAAAAACTGTCCCAGTTTTAGAAAGACTTCATTTTCTAGACTCCAAAAGTCTGAGCCCAGATGCCTCATTTCACAGATGGGGAAACTGAGGCTTTGGGAGGGGGGGAGGGGGTCGTCCGGCTGACTCCCCAGGGTGGCTGGGAAGAGGCACACTTGGGTCCCGTGTAAATGCAGGAGGTAGGTGCAGAGGGAGGGCCAGGTGCTGGTACCTGTTTAACCACTGGCTCCGTGGGTAAAACAAAGACAGAGCCCTGATTTGTGGGGTCTGCCACTTGTCACGTGTAAATTCTCCCACAGTGGCTGATTTTGAGCCACCAACATGATGCTGGTGAGCATTGGCGCTGGGAGGGGCACACAGTCCAGCCTGCTGGGGACAACCCAGGAAGGCTTTCCCCGCCGCAGCCTCCCGGGCCCAGCTGTTCCTGCTTCAAGGAGGGTCAGAGAAGCAGCTGGGCAGGCGGCACCTTAATCCACAGGTGGGCTCCTCTGGGGCCAGAGCATTTGTCCCCCGAAACGAGGGGCTCTGCCTGCGTCAGGCGTCCCTCTCTGTATGTGGGCAGCTCCCCCAGTGGGCAGGGTTTGTCTCGGACACTTCGGGCCTGCCCACTGAACTGTGTGGCTGAGACCAGCCGTGACCGTCCTCGGAGTTTCACAGAAAAACCTGCTGGGCCCATTTTCCTCAGAGGAGCCTCGTGGATGCCTTCTCCGCCTGCCTGTGTCCGTCCTTCCCAAACCACAAGGACAGGTATTATTATCCCCATTTTACAGGTGAGGAAACTGAGGCCCACTCAGCCAGTTCCAGGCCCCACATTAGTTCCACTGAACTAATGGCACAGATGACATAACAGCTGACCCTGCTGGGCAGTGCTCCTGTGGGAACCACCACCTACAGCTGTGCCCTGAGTGTGCGTCCTCTGGCATCTCTGAGCTGTAGTTTCTTCTGGAAAGACTGGATGAGATGCTGTGCCCTGAATACTTAGCACGGGGCTGGGTGCATGTTCATTAACACTGTGGAACAAGTGTGTAGAAGCCACCATGGATGTGCTTGAGTCAAGGAATGCCTCGTGGCGAGCCTGCCTGCTGGGAGGATACTCTGCAAACCAGGGCAGGGGACTTGCTGCTCCTTGGGGAGACCAGGGAGGAGAAGGGGGAGCATGCAGAGAGCAGGTGGAGCGGGGTCAGAGTGGAAGGCGGTCCTCCAGTGAGGACTGGGGTTCCAGGGGAAGCAACCCTATTGTAGTTTGCAGACATTTTTAAGTTGTTTGCTGTGAGGCTGTGATGTACCTTCCCTCCCTTGTTCTCCACGAAATCTTCAGTAGTCAATATTTCTCTCATATAGTTTGCAAGAGGATTCTTCTTGAGAAATACTGAAGAAGATGGTGATCACAATAGTGATGCTGATGATGGGGTAGTGGTGATGATGATGGTAGTGATGGTGGTGATGATGGTGATGGTGGTGATGGTGATGATGATGGTGATGATGATGATGATGGTGGTGATGATGATGGTGGTGATGATGACGGTGATGTTAATGGTGGTGGTGACGATGACGGTGATGGTGATGGTGATGGTGATGATGATGATGGTGGTAATGATGATGGTGATGTTAATGGTGGTGGTGACGATGACGGTGATGGTGATGGTGATGGTGATGGTGATGATGGTGGTGATGATGATGGTGATGTTAATGGTGGTGGTGACGATGACGGTGATGGTGATGGTGATGGTGATGATGGTGGTGATGATGATGGTGATGTTAATGGTGGTGGTGACGATGATGGTGATGGTGATGGTGATGACTGTTGATGGTAATCATGATGATGGCTCCTAATACTTGGGGACACCTACTAAGTCTCAGGCACAGTATTAATTTTATTTTACCTGATTTATCCCATTTATTCCTAATGAACCGTCTCTAAGTGTACACCATTATCGTTCCCAGCACGAGTTCCATGTCCCTATTGCTCCAGGTGAAAGAGCTGCTCCTGCAGGTGTAAGAGTGCAAGGGCACCAAGGAAGGGGATGCCTGGATATTCTGAGCCTCACAACCAATCCCTATGAGGAGGGATTGCTGTTCTGCCTCCCAGGTGCAGAAACTGAGGCCCAGAGAGGGAGAGCCTGTGCCTAAGGTCACAGAGCTGGGGACTCAGAGACAAGATGAAAATTCATGTGGGCTTGATTCAGAGCTTTCACTAAGCATCTAGGCCAAGTGATAGAAAGGCAAAGAAGCAGCAGCCCTGCCTCAAGGAGCTCACAGTCTCATGGAGGAGACAGGCAGGTAAACTGACCACAGGGGAGGAACAAGAAGGCCACCTCAGCTGAGGGGTCGGGAAGGCTTCCTGGAGGAGGTGGCCTTTGGCCCTGGAGAGAAGAGGAGGCATGCTCAGATGGCGGCTTGGGGAGGCCAGCAGGCAGGGTCTTGTATTTGCTCTGCTCACATTCTTAGCCGGGGCTCCATCCTGAGCCCCCAAACCTGCCACTGGGCACTCAGAATGCCGGCCTCAGCAGCCATCTTTCCCAGACCTACTTTTAGACCCATTTCAGCTGGAAACGCAAACACATTGTCAAGGTAGTGGCCAACTTGGATCCTGTCCACGAGCAGCCCACTCTGCGACACCAAAATAGAAAATGGCTCTATCTGTGGATGTCATGGCCTGCTGGCCAAGGCTTCGCCTTCAGCGGACAGATCCAGACAGCCCCGCCCTTGGATGACCCGGACACATCGATGCTTCCTACCCAAATACAGTATAAAAATGCTTGCAGAAACATGTTGCAGTTAACCTCATAAAAAGGCACTTCTTCCCGGGGCAGATCTCGGTGTCAGGCATGTGGGAAGAGGCAGACCTCAGGCAGACAGTGGATCCTACTTGCTAAAGGAGTGTGCTCGATGTCGTTTATCGTTATCATGGCTTCCCTGAGTTAGAAAGCCACTGGATGTGGGAACTGGGAGTTTTGGACCATCTCAGGAACACAGAAATCATAATAGCCCCTAGTTATTCATTGCATTCTCACTACGGGCTGGTGCTGTACTAATACTTCACCTGAATCCTCTCTCAAGCCACATAACCACCCCATGAGATGGATACATTGCTATCCCATTTCATAGATGAGAAAATGGAGGCTCAGACAGGAGCCTCTGTCTCCTCCCCCTCCTCCCCTTCCTCCTCCCCATCTCCCTTCTCCCCCAGCAGGATCACGCCCCAGGTGCTTCTGAAGTCACCAGCTTCTTGGCTCCCTTTGCCTCCCTGTCCCAACTCCCCACTCCCTGCAGGGCTTCTGGGGGTCACCTACGCCTGAATCCATGGCTCAGGGTCAACATCTGGGGGACCTGGCCTCAGACACCTCGTGTGTAAATGCTTCGACCTTGGTGTGCCTCCAACCCTCACCTCCTGCCAACTCTTCTTTTCAGAGAATTCCAGGATATGGTGTTTTTTCCTGCACACCTGCCCCTCAGCGACAATGACATCTGTTATCTGACAAGTCTGTTGTTCCTATTTAGAACAAGCAGAAAAAGAGGTCCCAGGTGGGGATAGAAGATAAAGGTAAAGACGATGGCTGGGAAGAATAGAGGGTTTGCAAAGAAGTCCTGGGGCCTCAAAGAGGCTGAGAATGCGCAGGTGAGCCTGGACTTGGAACCATGGAAGGGAGCCAGGTGCGGGAGGAGGACCGGGTGCAGGAAGTGGCACAGCCCGGCGGGGATGCCGCGACCCTGGGTGACTGTGGGATGGATGAACCCACAGCATGTCAAGCAGCGGAGTTGCTCAGGGTCTCAGGAATCCAGGTGGGCCTGAAGGCAGGAGTGAGGATGCTGGGTCAGAAGGCCGGGAGGAGTGAACACAGAGAGGCATGCTTCTTGCTCTCTGTGGGGCCAGCAGAGCAGGTCTGGACTGAAGGGAAAGCAGGCGCCCAGGACGCCCTGCCCCTCAGTACACTGATTCACAGACTCCCTGCCTCTCAGTACCCTGTGATCTGGGTCGTGACAGATCATCTAACAGATTGGTGGTCTTCATAGTTTTATTTCAGTGAACGTAAGCATAAACACAGGGCCTTGTTGGCCCCTGGCTGGTGCGGCCCTGGGTCCCTGAGCTCTTCACATGCACAGTCTTTTGTCAGGAGATTTGCTCAAAGCTCAGCCCTGGCTGATGGAGAGGGGGGCCTGGGTGGCAGAGAGGAGGGCGGGATGGCACACTGTCCGCGTGTGTGAGCAGGTTGCAGGTGGCGGGGAATCAGCTGCGCCTAAGCTTGACCCCCAGAGACTCAGACATATCCATCCCAGCCCAAAGGTATGCCAGCTTTGGGGCAGGAGCCCTGGGAAAGCTGTGAGCCAAGGGGAGTTGAGAACAGAGCTGGGTCTGTTTGGAAATGGTTCATCTTCTGAACAAGGAGTTGGGGCACAGCAGGTCTGGGTGTCCACTCTGGGTTGGACACTGAGACACGTCTGTGCATCAGTGAAATAGAAAACAAATATACAATGGAAAGGGTCGACAAAGTCAAATCTTCTTTAAAGAGTAATAAAATGTATTACCCCCGATAAGACTAATCAGGATAAAAAGAGGGGAAAGCACAAATGGTGGTGTCAAGAATGAAAATGGGACATAATGCGAGAAACAGAGGCCATTAAATAAATAAAAAGAGGAAATTATGAACAATTTTGTCAATACTTGCAAAATTTAGATGAAATAAACACATTCCCAGAGAAACACAACTTGCCTAAGCTGACATAAGAAGAAATGGGAAATTTGAATTGTCCCTGTTACACTAAAGAGGTTGAATCCATAGTTCAGACCTTCCCAAGAAGGTTCTTTGAGAAAACTCCAAGAATAGATGTCATTACCAGAAAATTCTATCACCATTTAAGAGAGAAATAATGTCAATCTTATACAAATTTTTGCAGAGAACAGAAAAAGATTAAACACTGCCCAAGTCATTTTATGAGGTCAGAATAATCGTGATAGAAAACTCCAAAGTGAACACCTGGAAAAAGGAAAATTATAGACCAACTACTAATGAACACAGAAAACTCAAACAAAATGCCAGCAAAATATTAAAAAAGGATATTACACCATAATAAGATTTTGTCCAGTAGTGCAAGGTTGGTATAGCATTTTAAAATCAAGGTATTTCAGTACAGTAACAGAGCAAAGGAGGAAATCATTTAATCATTTTAGTAGAAGCAGAAAAGGTTTTTGTTAAAATTCAATATTCATAGTTTTTATTATTATTGCAAACTAGCAATAAAAGGAAACTTTCTTAAGCTGATAAAGGTTAGTATAAAAAACTTACAGGAAACATTATTTTTAATGGTGAAATGTGGAAATCTCTTCTTTTGAGATCAGAAACAAGATTAAGATGTCCATTATCAGTTTTTCTACATAACATTGAACTAGCGGTTTTAGCCAGTGCAACAAGGCAAGAAAAACAAGTAAAATGTATTAAGATTGAAAAGGAAGAAACAAAACTCATTATTTATAGATGATATTATTGAGTATGTAGAAAATCCAAAATACTCCCTCTATATATATTGTTAGAATTAACAAGGTTGCTGGATATAAGACCAGTATACAAAATTATTGAAAAATAAGAAAAAAATCATAAAAACAAGGCTATATATCAGCAATAGTCAGAAAATTTTTAAAAATTTTGAAGGATACTATTTACAACATCAAATGTAAGCTATCTACACAGAAAACTATATGACATTTTTGGAGAAATTAATGGAAATTTAAATAAATGGGGGAATACCCATGTTCATGTAGTAGAAGCCTGGATATTATAAATGTCACCTCTCTCAAAGTTGATCTGTAGATCCAGTGCCATACTAATGAAATTCACAAGAGGTGGAACTTGACAAACTTATTCTAGAATATATGCAGAAAGGCAAAGAGTCAAGGACAGCTAAGCACCCTTGAAGGAAAAGAACAATGTGGATGGTTTTACTGTACTCAATAATAAAATATATCATAAAACTAAAGTGATTTTGACTGGATGGTGTTGGGACAAGGATAGAGGGGAAGATCCAAGAAACAGACCAGGCATATATGGGAGCTTGGGCTCTGACAAAGGGAGAAATAATTGCCTTTTATGGGACAATGATATCTCCATATGTCCAGATGGAAAAGGATGGGACTTGACCTCTCCTTTGCACCACACATAAAAGTCAGTTCCAGCTGGATTATGTATCTAAGTGTAAACCGTAAAATAATAAAGCTTCAGGAAGCTATCAGGAAGGTAGGGATCCTGAGGTAGGAAGATACTTTCTAAGCCAGATATAAAAAACATTGGCTAGGAAGGAAAAGATGGGTAAATTGGGCTATTAAAACAAACCCTTCTGTTCATCAAAGGATACCGTTTGAAGAGTGGCAATGCAAGCTACAGAGACAGAGAAGGTGTTCTCAGCACAAAAATCCTGAAAAGAGCTCATTTCTACAGTGTATAAAAGAACCACCAAGCAATAAGAAAAAGGCTGTTCTAGAGAGTAACGGGCAAGATGTGAAACGTCCTGCACCAGAGAGCACATCTAAATGACCAACAAGTGTTTGCAAAGCTGCCCAGGCTCCCAGAAGTCACAGATTTGCAAACTGAAATCAAGAGCTACTGCTCCGTGCCCACAGAATGCCTCACATTCAAGGCTGGCTACGTCAAGCGCTGGTGAGGGTGTGGCGCAGGGAGAACTCTCATCCACGCGGGGGGCGCGGGGAGTGCAAGTTAGTAAAACCACTTCGAAAAGCTTATATTTCTACCCAAACGGGATACACATGCACCCAATGACCCAGCCGTTTCACTCCTAGAAAGGCACCCAGCAGAAATGCTCGCCCAGTCGCTGGAGACACACACACGTGCTCACGGCTGCGTGGAGGAGCTGGGGCACAGCCCCGAGCTGGAAACAGCCCAAGTGTCTGTCACCAGGAGACAGGTACTCGTGGACCAGACGCTCTGCAGTGCTGATGAACATCAATAACTAAAGCCACAATCGCTGTGGATGAGGCTGACAAGCACCATATTTGGTAAAACAGACAAATGAGGACCCACCATGGGACCCCATTTTTAATAGTGTAAGATGCACGTGAAACTCAACTTGTGTTTAGCAATGCGGGCGTAGGTGATAAAACTTTAAAGCAAAGGGAGGAAATTATGACCACAAAGTGAGGGAAGGAGGGGCGTCGTGGGAGGGACTGCAGGCGGCGTGGGGGCTGTCAGGCCTCTGTTCTTGACAAGGGGGGGTGGCGGTGTGGGTTTGTTTTCAGATGATACACTCCACCGTAGGCGTGGGCCCTTTTCTCTATGTGTCACATTTCACAGGAAAAATGATTCTGAAAAAATAAAAACGTTTCAAGCATGTCAACTCTTCATTTACCCACTGTGCCGTTTTTAGAAAACATTTACTTGAAGAAACATTTCAACCAAAACGAAAAAGACATTGATAGAAGAAGACGACACTGAATTCAAGAAAAGTGGGTATAACCTGACACGTGGAATGAAAAGAAATGTGCACAAGGACACGGCACGCTGACAGAGGTGCGGTGGGGAGCAGGGCGATCGCGTGCGTGTGTGCTGTGTGTGCGTGCACATGTCTGTGTGTATATTCACATGTGTGCCCTGTGCACACTCACGTGTGCTGTGTGCACACGTGTCTGCATGTGTATATTTACATGTGGCCGTGTGCATAGTCACATGTGCAGTGTGAGCGCGTGTGCTGTCACATCTTGTTCCGTTTACCTGGGTTTGGAGGGGCCGGGGCTGTGAGTCTGGGAGGGTCTGCAGAGGTGGGTCAGGGCCAGACTCTGGCCTCGCCTCTGGACCTGAGAAGACAGAGGGCAGCCATTTGTGGGACAGCGTGTGGCTTGTGACCACCGTGTGTAGAGATGACGGACGTCAGAGAGGACTTGGGCAGCAGGAGGGAGGAGGGCCCCTCTCAGTGGGTGAGGGGTGAGGGGTGAGGTGAGAGGCTCACCGCCTCTGAGGAGCCCTGGAGGGGTGGCCCCAGAGTGGGGGGGCCTCCTTTGAAGTGAGGGGAGGGAACAGGATGGAGGCCAAATTGAGGAGGACGGTCCATTTCCCCAGGAGGCTCTCCTGGCCGGAGATGTCCCCAGAGCCTGGAGCGGGTCCTGGGTGGAGCTTGGTGACTCCAGGTGGGTAAAGGGACAGCACGTGGTCTGCTCCATCAGAGTGGACACCTGTGGGTGTAGGGAGGCTTGTTCCCGGGGCTCAGAGAAATCCGTGGCAATGAGGAAATTGGGGCCATTCTCCGCCCTCCCCCATTGCCCTTCCCCTCCCCTCCCTGAGTCTCCACGCCCCTGGGTATCTGGCCTTCCCTGATATGGAACTTGGGGGTCTGGCTTGCAGTGACGCGGCAGGCACGGGCCCCAGAATGTTAGAGCTAAGAGGACCTCGGTTTCACGAGCCCCACCTGAGTGGAGTGTTTTCCCTGAGCACCTGCTCTGCTGCAGGCACCGGGCTGGCTCTGGGGGCGTGGCTGGGACTTCAGAGAAATTCACAAACTCCTGGAGCCGGCCTTCTGGGAAAGGAAGCGGTCAGTATACAACTGAACAGTGGGACAGACCGGATGTGGGAAGCAGGGACTTCCCTGGGGGCCTGGTGCGGCCAGGCTTCCTGGGGAGAGAGGATGGATGGGCTTTAGAGAGGGTTCAGGCTCCTGCTGTCACGAATCACCATAAATGCAGTGACTTAAAACAGTGCCACTTACTCTCACAGTTCTCAGGGTCAGTGTCACTGCTGAATTCCAGGTGTGGGCAGCGCTGGTTCCTCTGGGGGCTGCAGGGGAGAACCCATTTCCCCATCTTTTCCAGCTTCCAGGGGCTCCCACAGTCTTCAGCCCCTTCATGTCACCCCAACCTCGCATCCATTGTCTGACCCTCCTGCCTCGTTCTATCGGGACGCTGTGGTCACGTGCCCCCCCCCCCCCCGGAGAATCCAGGGTGACCTCCCATCTCAGGACCCTGCACCTGATGACAGCTGCAAGGTCCCTCTGGCCACGTGAGGTGACATGACAGGTTCCGGGGGGTATGACGTGAACACCCGTGGGACCATTTTTCAGCCTACCACGGAGGGGATGGTCAGTAGAAAGAAGCAGGCACAGGGCAGCCTGGGAGAGCGTCCAGGGAGAGGGAGCGGCTCTCACAAAGGCGGGACGGGGGAAAGTGAGCGGAGGGAGATGAGAGCAGAGCCAGATCCCGAAAGACCTGATAAACATGCAACAAGAGCGGGGCAGCCATGGGGGCTGCGGGGAGGCGGGGAGGCGAGGGTCCACGCCTGCGGTGGAGGGCAGGGGGTGATGGGAGGCGGGACCCGCCCTATGGAGACACAGAGCTGGGCAGTGTTGGCAGGTGGGCCCCAGCCTGGTCTCCCCCAGGCACGGCTCAAGGCTGGGGTATCAGTGCCAGGTCCTCTGCTGTTTCCCTCGCATGTTTCTGACCCATTCCAGAAGTTGCATCTTTGGTCTCTGTGTTCTGGATCCACTAATCCCGGAGGGGGCTGCGGAGGAACTCTGGGAGGAAGATGCCATGACCTGCAGGTCTGTTGCTCACAGCGATCCTACCCCGGAACGCTGGCTCTGGGAGCTCCTGGCCCGGTCCCACGTGCTCGGGCAGATGGATGTTTGTCCAGCTGCAGCTGTGGCCACAGCTGTCTGCTCTGGCCCAGCCCTGTCCCCTGCAGGCCAGCCCCCACCTCATGTGTGACCCCAGGTCCTTCTCCTCTCTGGGCCTCAGTTTCAGCTTCTGTGCAATGGGTTGTTTGGTAAGCTGTGATGCCCCTTTCAGTCCCATCCTTCTGGAACTCCAGGTGTTTAGGGCGGGCTGGAAGCGGGGGTCCCTCTCCCCACGGGGCTCTGACCTTCTCAGCACCTTGTTTACAGCTCCTGGGACGCAGAGTAGGGGGTGGGCTGTGAGCTCAGCCACCAGGGGCTGCGTCAGGAGCCTGGGGGTTGCACACGGCTTGGGCGGCAGCTGGCGGGCTCTGAGAAAGTTGTTCTTCTCCAGGAGCAGCCGGAGTAGCCGCGGAGAGGCCAGCTCTGCCCAGCGGGGGGCGGTCAGGGCTGAGTGGCTGGCGGAGGACAGAGGCCTTGACTGCCACAGAGCCCACCACTGCAGGGCCGGCTGGGGCGGGCGAGCAGGCGGCCCCCAGCATCAGGCGAGGGGTCCCTCCGCCCGGGAGGTGGCATCCATAGGCCTCCCTGGATGCAGAAGCGTAGAGTCAAGGGCCCCGACAGAGGTCAGCCAGGGAGGGGCCGAGCCGAGACCACGGCCCAGGCCCAGCTGACTCCTGAGCTGAGAGCCCCACCTCCTACCTCCCGTTTCACACATGGACAGCCTGAGGTCACGGAGGGTAGGGGAGCCATGTCACCCCGGGGGCTGGTGGCAGGGAGCAAGCGGATGTGAAGTGACACTTTGGGCACTTTGGGGCCAGACTGTGAGTCAGGAACGCCCTGTGCGGCACTTTTTTTTGGCGGTGCCATGCCGCTCGCAGGGTCTTAGTTCCCGGGTCAGGGATCGAACCAGGCCACCTAAGTGAAAGCGCCGAGTCCTAACCGCTGGACTGCCAGGGAAGTGCCCTATGTGACATTTAATTCAGCACTTACTGCAGCAAAGCCGCTTTAGGGACAGATGGGTCTCACCCCGCCCTCTCTGGGCAGCGGGGCTGCGTCCCACGTCTGCCCGCTTCCTCCCTCCCCTCCAAACCCGAGGGTCTCTGGGTGGCAGTGGAGAAGGGGGGATGCTGATGGATTGGTCACCGTTGCTGCCCGCAGAGGCCACGCTCAGGGAGCCCGGTCCACCCCAGCTCCACGCCTCAGGGGAAGACGGTTCCCTGAAATGTCCAGAGGGAGCCGGCGAACCGCCTGGGGCACGGCAAGCACGTGACCCGACTGGACCTGCCGGGCAAGTGCTGGGCACGCCCGACGTCTGTCTCTCAAGGTCTCGGGCAGGAGGGGCTGTCGGTGTCCCCCACGTTGCCCCACCGCTGAGGTCAGAGCAGTTCTGGGCTCGCTGTCAGCCTTACCTCCAGGGCCTGCGTCCCTCTGCCTTTGGCCTGGGGGCTCCCTTCGGGCATAGCGGACACTAGCTCCGCCCCCTGGAATGAGGGAGGGTGGGGTCTGTGGACGACCACCCCGCTTTCCATTTTGCACAGCTCTTTGGAGGGTCCCAGCCGGGTCTGCCCCATTGCCTGAGCCCACCAGCTCACCACCGCAGGCCTCAGTCGGCTTCTCTCCCTTCCCCACCCCCGCTGCTCTGCTAAGGGCCGGATTGTGTCCCCCACATTCATATGCTGAAACCCTACCCGCAGCGTGATGGTAGGGAGAGTTGGGGCCTGGGGGGCGAGCAGGGCTCGGTGAGGGTGGGGACTTCACGGTGGGATTGCCGGCCCTATGGGCAGCCCCCCGCGCCACGTGTGCACACAGGAGCAGCGACCTCGGCAGCTGGGAACCGAGTGGATCCCCTTGATCTTGGACCCCAGATCCCTCTCAGATGCCTGGCCCTGGTCAAGCCTGAGGCTCTACTCTCAGTGCCCTGCTTCCAGCTCACCCTCTGCCCAAGTGCAGGCCCACACGCCAGCGGCCGTGTCCTGGACTGCCGCTTCCACAGCCCCGGGCTCCTTACTCTCAGGGGGGACCAAGTGGCAGCTGGGCATGCGCTCGGGGCGGCTGACGATGGAGAGCAAGGACCACGCTGTGCGGGCCGTTGTGAGTGTGCAAAGCAGGGGGCCTGCCCGGTGGGAGTGAAAGCAGAGACCTCAGAGGGCGGACAGACTTCGGACGTTCGGGCTGTTCTAGGTTGAGGGGTGGGGTGGCACAGGGCCTGCTCTGTGGGGACGGTGTGGCCCACTCTGGATGGGAGGGGAGGGATGGGGGCTGGCTGGGAGGGGGGCCGCCCCACGGCGTGGGCTGAACCAGGCTCGGGGGCCGTGCTCTGATGTTTTCGGAGGATGCTGGCACCGCTCTAACTGTGGGAGTCCAGCGCAGGGGGGACGGGAGGGGGCGGGCCGGCAGGCAGGCGGTGGGGACCACGGCCTGGTAGGGGTTGGGACGTGCCTCGCAGGGCTGCCTCTATGCCTGGCCCCCTCTTTCCCCAGCAGGGCCTGGGTACACCCCAGGGGTGGGGACTGAGAAGGGTCCTCAGTTCACATGATCATCTGAGCCCTGGGATTGCAAAACTGGGATGGTGAACCAGATCCCAGAGCTGTCATTAGAAAGCCGCCTGTGACGGTTTCTGGTTCTTTTCTGCGTGTGGGTGCTGAGTGCTTTTTGGTCTGATTTCCCTTCCCCCATCCGGCCAGCTGGCCACACTCAGCATCTCCAGCGCCCACGTGCCTGTCTCCACGTATCTCCTGTGAGCCCTTCTCGGTACTGAGCAGGATTCCGGCTGCCGCCATGGCCGTCTGAGACCATCTCCTGAAATTCGCCCCGTGGCGGTCATTTAAGTCTGGACCTATTGAACCTCAGGCTCTCGGAGCTCGGAAAAACTTGAAGTCTGCAGTCTGAGGTCACTCCCCCGCCCCACCCCCGAGGCAGAAGGTGGCCGCGGTCACACAGAGGCCGGCTGGCGACAGACCCTGCCGCTCTGTGAGGTTTGGAACCAAGGGGCCTCGATCCTTTCAGGCCGGTGGTCCAGAACACAGGGCTGGGCCCCTCCCTCTCAGCCCTGATGGGCGCCCCTCACCCTCACAACCCCACTTGTGACCCTGGGAGCTGGCCCTGGGCAAGTTCACAGCTCCCGCCATCCCTGGGCAGCCCCGCGGTGTCCCTGGGCAGCGAGCTTTGTCCCTCCCGTTCTGCCTCATTCCCTGTTGCTGGGTGGTCTGCAGTGAGGATGGCACAGCACAGATGCAGGGAAGCCTTTATCACACGGCCTGGCCGCCCACACTCTGCACACTCGGCGGGCTCGCCGCTGCCAGCCGGGCGCCTCTCCAAGGGCTCTGCCCGACTGCCAGGAGGTCGGTGGTCTCAGGACCCTCCTGCCTGGGGGGAGAGGCCACGGCACGGGGAGGGGAGGGGTCTTGCCGGGGACCGGGGGGCTGGGAGTAAGTGGGGAGCCAGGGCTGAGTGGTGGGGTGGCCGGGGCGTGCTCCAGGCGGTTGGCCCCGGGTCTCCGTGCCCACCGATGTGTCAGCTCTGGGTCAGGAGAAGCTGCACAGCGGCGGGTGGGCTGCCCCAGACGCCCCTGCTGGCACAGGACCGTGCGCTTGTAAACTTTAATTCCCATACAGTAGAGAAACGTACAGTACAAGCAACATGGGGGACCGACCGCACAGTGAAGCTCACGGGGCCGCCTGGAAACAGGCTCCCTGCGGAGAGGGGAGCACCTCGCCTGCTCCGGGGCGATGCCGTGAGTCCCGCTCCGCACAGAACAGCCCGGGGAGGTGCAGCCGGCTCAGTCCTCCCCTCCCCTCCCCCTGCAGGTCCCAGCGTCCTCTGCCTTCTGCCCTCTGCCCTCCACCCCAGGGTCCGCTCCCGGAGGACGGGCGGCCTTCCCGGGGGTCAGACACGCTCTGCTCCCTGCCAGCCTCTCTTGCGCCTGGGAAGGCGAACCTCATCGCCAAGCCCCGGGGCTTGGCTGGACAGCCAGGGGACATCCCGCGGTGCCAGCTCCGGGCCAGACCCGTCACACCTGACTCCTCAAGGGGAGCAGATTGGCCGGGCAGACAGCCCTGGTCATTCAATGTGGTGGGCACGGTGCTATTGGGTGTGGGAGGCCAGGGAGGCGCACCTGGGAGAGGAGGAGGCTGGGGGCTGAGACCTGAACAGGTGAGGGTCAGTGAGGGGAGGGGAGGAGCAGCGGGCATTTCAGAGAGGTATCCTATCAACAGGTGCAAAGGCAGGAAGGCGGGAGAGAGGATGGGGCTTCCTCCGGGGAAATAGAAGAGTTTTCTAGATCTGGGAACTTGGAAGGGCCCTCAGGAGCATTTGGTGGGCGGGGGGGGACATTGGGCTGCCCCCAGGGGCACTGTGATGCTGGAGCCAATCCTCCCAGAAGGCTGAGATGCGGACCCCTGGCCAAGCCCAGCCTGTGGCTCTGGCCCTGGACGGCCGCGAGGAGGCCTCTGGCTCTGCTGAGGACCGACCTCGGTCCTTTGTCCCGACCCCATGGGAGGCAGCGGCTCTGGGCGGAACCCGTCTGCTGGCCCCTGTCCCGGCTGCAGGCTCCAGTCGGCGATGGAGGGAGGTGGCCCCACCCTCACAGGACCACCTCGGGCACAATGCTGAAGAGCAGGTCATCGTTCCCCCGCCGCACCTGCAGCAGCAGGGGGGACTCGGTCAGGACGGCCTCCTGCAGCTCGCTCGAGTCGGCCAGAGGGCGCCCGTTGACCTTGACGATGATGTCGCCATCTTGGATGCCCCCTCTGCCAACAGGAGAGACACAGGGTCACAGCACCGCCCCGAGACGCCCGGGCCCGGGTCTGGGCACAGTGGGCTTTAACAGCAGCACGTTAAGAAAATTCATTTCAACAGGGAAGAACGGGGCCCTGACCGCAAGGCTCTCACACCAGACGGAAAGCACTGTCCTACAACGGACTAGCGCTTTGTCGGTCTACTTCTCTACATCAGAAGGGCTGGGGTCACGTGCTGGCTGCAGCCTCCCTAGCTGGGCTGCCTTGGGCCAGGTGCTCGGCCCCTTAGAGCCTCAGTTTCCACACCTACAGCCCTATGTGGGAACATGCCTTGCAAATTACGAGGTCCAGGGGGTTGATTCTAACGTAAGACTTTCCCATCAGAGACAGAGCGAGCTGGGCTGGCCCCCCCATTTCTGCACCTGACTCACCGTGACCTTCCCCTCCACCCAGAGGGCGGGCAGGGTGGCACCGTGGTTAGATGCATGGGTGATAGCTCCCAGATCCACACGTGTGGGCTGTGTGACCTTGGAGGAGTGACTTTGCCCAGCCTTAGTCTTCCCATCTGAGCAATGGGGCGAGAGCAGCAGCCTGCGTGTCCCAGGCTGCAGTGAGGATTAACTGAGATGATGCATGTGGAGCGCACAGCTCACATGCAGCCTTGGTCAGCGGCGGCCACCATCACCACCGAGCTCCCCTGTCTGGCTCTCGGGGTGCCCTGCGTGTGGCCGCTCTCGGTGACTGCTGTCTGCTGAATCAGTGGGGTGCAGCAACTCGGAATAAAGAGCTTGAGTTGGGGTGGTTATTCTTTGGCTTCATGGATCGGTATTTCGACAATTTTTACTGCAGGTCGGCTGCGGGCTGAGCACGTGTGCCGTGTTCACGGCGGAAGGACACAAGGGGTCCGCGTCTTCCAGCCCAGCACACAAAACAGAAAGGAGGGGTCCTGCTGGGTTGAAGGGGCCACAGGGGCTGGGGGGCCCACCTGCCCAGCTCCACTCCGCACTCTGCCCTCACCCCTTACAGCAGCCCAAGACCTCAGCGTGGACTATCTCCAGCTCCTGGCGTTACAGTTAAAAGCAGGATCTGATGCAGCCCACCCACTGCACAGATGGAGCCCTGAGGCAGAGGAGGGGAAGGCGCTTGCTCAGAGCTGGTCTAGGGCACAGGATCAGCCGTGCAAGTGCGTCAGACCCCACCCACCGCACTGCCCGCCTCAGCTCCCAGGGCTGCAACATTCGACCTTTCTCTAGTAGTTGATGGTTTCCAAGAAAACGAGGCTTTATCTCATTTGATCTTGACAATGTCTCACGGGACAGGAAGAGTGGGCTGAATCATGCCCATTTTGTAGATGAGAACACTGGCCCAGAAAGACCCAGGCTGGCCCACTGGGCTGGTGAGAGCCAGGCTGACGCAGAGTTCTCAGCTCAGGGTGACCTCTGCTACCCTGTCTCCCCAGACCCAAGGAAAGGACATTCTGAGCCAAGGAAGGGCACGGCTTTCACCTCTCCAGCCTGCCTCTGGCTTAGACGACTGGCCAGAATCCCACCTGCCACTCCACATTGCGTCATGCTGCCAGGAAGCTAAAGGTCATGCAAATCAGTGAAGCCCAGCCCAGGCCCTGTACCCACCTGCCCAGTCTCCCTGCTTCCTCTGGTGGAGCCTACCTCTGAGAAGGTGAATTCGGGACAACCTCTTGCACGTAAATTCCACTGCTGACCGCCGGGAAGTCTGGGTTGCTGGCCTTTAGTTCCTCCACCAAACTGAAAAGGCAGTTCCACTGTTAAGGCACTTCTTCTGAGCCTCTAAACTGACTCTTCCTTCTCTCCACCACCCAGGCCACACCAGGCGTCTCCTCTGGGCTCCCACATTGCCCCGTCCTGCCACTGACCACT
Source organism: Balaenoptera borealis (assembly GCF_965194805.1). NCBI lineage: Eukaryota > Metazoa > Chordata > Mammalia > Artiodactyla > Balaenopteridae > Balaenoptera > Balaenoptera borealis. Next base: position 147,370,994 of record NC_138861.1, on the reverse strand, counting down.
CTGGGTTGTCACTGATTCTTGTCTGTGTCCCCTACTCAACATGGGCTCCTCAAGAGAAACCTTGGTGAAGGTGGATGGTTAGAAGTGTAAAGAGGGGAGGGTGACGGACAGATAGATGGGAGGATGGGGGGAGGAAGGATGAGGGAGGGAGGAAAGGTAGAGGAGGATGAACAGACAATGGGTGAATAATGCTGTGGAGAGACAGAAGACTGGATGGATGGTGCGATGGATGAATGGATGGATGACAGGGAGAGAGAAAGAACACCTTTAGAGGATAAATTGGCATATTGGTCTTGATTCCAAATTGCTTTCAGATTTATTCCCTAGGTGAACAGTTGCTGAAACAGGAGGAAGGTCATTTTAGGGACTGAGTGGGTGGGAAGGTCAGTCAGGTGAGCTTATCTCTTCCCAGAGCTCCCCAGTGCAGTAACCTCTTCCTTCTTCAAACTTTGGTCTTGACGTTGCATTTTCTTCCCTTCAGCTTCCTTTCCTTCCTCCCTCTCCCTCCTCTTCCCCACTCCCTTCTCTATTTCACTCACTTAGTATTTCCAGGCACCCACTCTGCTGTAGACCGGGTTCTGGGAGGGGTGGGGAGCAGACAGATGAGCAGGACCCAGTCCCTGCTCCCAAGGAGCTCATGGTCAAGGTTGAGGATGGGCAATTCTGACACCATGGGACCAATGCGATGCTGGCGAGGTAAGCACAGCTTTGCAAGTGAAGAGGAGGCACCTCCTCCCACTCGAGTAGCCTGGGGAGGTAGAATAGTGTCCCTCCCACCCCCAAAATTCATGTCCACCTAGGGCCTCAGAACGTAACCTTGTTTGGAAATAGGGTCTTTGCAGATGTGGTTGGTTAAGAATCTCTAGATGAGATCAGCCTGGCTTAGGGTGGGCCCTTAATCCAACGGCTGGTGTTTTTATAAGAGAAATAAGAGGGAGATTGGACACAGACACACAGGAAGAAGACGCCATGCAATGAGAAAGGCAGAGCTTGCAGTGATGCAACTACAATCCAAGAAACACCTGGAACCACCAGAAGCTGGGAGGTACAAGGAAGGATCCTCCCCTGGAGCGTCTGGGGGGAGTGCAGCCCTGCTGACACCTTGATTTTGGGCTGTGGGCTTCCAGAACTGTGAGAGAATGAATTTCTATTTAAGCCACCGAGTTTGTGGTAATTTGTTATGGAAGCCACAGGAAACTAATCTGGGAGGCTTCCTGGAGGAGGGGCACCTGAATGGAGTCCTACGGAAGCCAAAGGAACCTATCAGGCAAAGCGGGAAAGGCATTCCAGGCAGAGGGACCGGCGTGAGCAAAGGCTCAGAAGCCCGAGTGTGTCTGGTCTGCTGGAGCACCTGCAGGTGGCCGGGCATGTCGGGGCCAGGGTCTGGGAGGAAGCTCGAGGTGAGGGATGAGAACGGAGGGGTGGCAGGGGGCAGCGTCCTTCAGCACTCACCTTGGTGTGATGGTCCGCATCCGTATGCCAATGAAGCGCTTCTTCCAGTCTAGAAACCGAACATGTCGGGACTTGGTTAGAGCCACCATGAAAGTCTCTGTCCCCAGTGAGGAGCCAGGCAGGGGCAGAATTCCCCCACCCCCTACACCAGTAGTAGAAGGCAGCAGGAGCCACCCTGCTTGGACCAGCCCAGCCCCCTTGTGATGAGGCACCTAGAGTTACCTCTCTCCACTTGGCTGCTCTTGAGGAGCTGGGAGACGTCCTGGCTCTAATCTTGTGGCTTCGTGCCCACCCTCACCCTCTCAGGCACCATCCAACCACCTCAGCTCTGACATCTGCTCTCCTGCTAAGCCCCACATCCAAACCCCAGTGGACAGTGGGGCTCTTCTCTCCAGCCTCCATCCCACAGGTTCCCCAAACTCACCTTACTCTGGTCTGAACTCGTCACCTTCCCCTGCCTTCTCCATAAATAATATATTAATTGATAATACCCAGTGAGCTCTAACCATGTGGCAGGCCCTCTGGTTGGAGCACTATACACATAATAGGCTAAGATGGTACCTCTTTGCCCCCAGCTGCTCCCGCCTGTGACTTAGACCCAGAAATAGCATTTACATATTTTAAACCATACCAAACAAGTTTCAGTACATTTTTAAAATGTCATATCATAAAAATACGCTCTCTGGCCACAATGGAATTAAACTAGAAATCACTAATAGAAAGGTATCTACAAGATTCCCAATAACTTAGAAACCAAATATATATTTCTAAATAACTCATCTTTAAAGATAAATCAAAAGGGAAATTGGAAAGTATTTTAAACTGAATAAAAATGAAAATACAATGTACCAAACTTTGTGGGATGTAGGTAAAGTGGTACTTTGAGGGAAATTAATAGTACTAAAGTACCAATATTAGAAAAAGAGAAAGATATCAAATCAATAACGTCAGCTCTCTCCTTAAAAACTAGAAAAAGAAGATCAAATGAAATCTAATACAGGCAGAAGAAAAGAAATAATAAAGAGTAGAAATCAAAGAAATAGAAAACAGAAATAGTGGAGAAAATAAATGAAAACCAAAAGTTGATTCCTTGAGATCAATAAAATTGACAGGAAACTGATTAGGAAAACAAGAGAAAAGACACAATCATCAATATCAGGAGTGGGAGAGGTGACATCACTACAGATTCTACACGTATTAAGAGAATAAGAGACTAATATGAACAACTCAATGTCAATAAATTTGACAACTTAGGTAAACTGGACAAATTTCTTGAAATTTCCAAACTACCAAAGTTCACTCAAGAAGAAATAGATAACCTCAATAGCCCTATATCTATTAAAGAAATTGAGATTGTAGTTAAAAATCTTTCCACAAAGAAACTTCAGACCCAGACGGCCTCACAGGAGAATTCTAACTAATGTTTAAGGAAGATATCATAACAATTCTACACAAGTGGCTCTAGAAAATGGAAAATGGTACTTCTGTGACATTGTGACTTATAATAAGAAATATATATTTTGGTCTTTGCCCAGAGTTCCTAACACATAGCTCCTGAAACTTCTGTAAGCTCCTAAAGTGATTAGAGCTACAGGGGGCATCTTTTGCTCTCAGTTCCTGAAATAGTTCCAGAACAATAAAGGTGAAATGGGTTTCTGTTATTCATAACAAGTCCCTTTCAATCACACTTGACTTTATGTTAATGAGGTGACTTTTGCAAAGCTCCTAAGGATGGGGGCTGGTTGCCAGAGGAAACAACCACGTAATTAGAGGATTGGAAATTTCAGCCCCAGCCTTCCCTACCCTGACTCTGGGGAGGGGAGAGGGGCTACAGGTTGAATCAATTGCCAATGGCCAATGATTTATTCAATCATGCCTATGTCATGGAGCCTCCATAAAACCCCAAAAAGATGGGTTCGCAGAGCTGCTGGGTTGGTGATATGTGGAGATGCAAGGAGAACAGTGCACCCAGAGAGCATGGACTCTGCACCCCTCCTCCATACCTTGCCCTATTCATCTCTTTCATCAGGCTGTTCCTCAGACATATCCTTTCATAATAAATTGGTAATCTAGTGAGTAAACAGTTTTCCTGCTCTAGCAAATGATCCAACCCGAAAAGGGGGTCATGGGCGATTCCGATTTATAGTCACAGGTGTGCAACTGGCATCTGAAAGCAGGGTAAGGGGGCAGTCTTGTAGGACTGAGCCCTTAACTTGTGGGGTCTGATGCTATCTCCAGGTAGACGGTGTCAGACTTGAGTTAAATTGTAAGGCACCCAGCTTGGCGTGGGGAAACCCCTCACACTGCTGACCAGATGTGTCAGAAGTGAAATAGTATCGCAGTAGAAAATTGAGAGCAGAAGAGACTGACAGAGGGAGTTTTTTTCCTAAACAACTTCTCAACTCATTATCCCAATACCAAAACCAGAAAACTAGACCAATATCCCTCATGAAGATATATGAGAAAAAAATCTTTAAATGTTTTCAGCAAATCAAATCCAACAATATATAAAAAGGATAATACGTCATGACTAAGTGAGGTTTATTCCAGGAATGCAAGGACGGTTTAATATTTAAAAACCAACCAATGAAATTTACCATATTAACAGACTAAAAAGGAAAACTAGTGTCTCAAAAGATGCAGAAAAAGCATCTGACAAAATCTCACATCTACTCCTAGTAACAACTACAAATAAAAGGGATCTTTTTCAACCTGATAATGAACATCTATGAAAAGCCTTTAGTTAATATCATACTTAATGGTGAAAAACTGAAGATTTCTCCCTAACACCATTAATGAGGCAAGGATGTCCACTCTCACTACTTTTATTCAATATTTTTATAGAAGGGTCTAGCCAGGCAATAAAAAAAAGCATTCAGATTGGAAAGAAGTAAAACTGTCTTTATTCACAGACTGCATAATCACCTATTTAGAAAACCTGGTGGAATCTACCAAAAAGAACTAATCAGTGAGTTATCAAAGTTGCAGGATCTCTTATGATCAACATACAAAAATCAATTTTATTTGCATATTCTAGTAACAAACAATCAGACATTGAAATATAGAAGGATAATTTTGAATAGCATCAAAATTACAAAATACTCAGGAATAAATCTGATGAAAGATGTGTAAAACCTGTGCTCCGAAAACTAGAAAACTCTGCTGAGAGAAATCAAAGAAGACCTAAATAGTGAGGCAGTATCTCTGTTCAGGGGCCAGAAGATTTAATATAGGTAAAATGACAATTTTCCCCCAATTAATCTATAGATTCAGCACATCCCAATCAAAATACCAGCAGGGTTTGTTTGGGGGGTAGAAATTGACTAGCTGATTCTAAAATTTGTATGGAAATGCAGAGGATTTAGAAGAACCAAAGCAAATTTGAAAAGGAAGACCTGTTGGAGGACTGACTTCAAGACTCATCATAAAGCTACAGTAAAGAGGACAGTAATGTTGGTATAAAGAGGGACAAAAAGACAAGTGGAACGGAATATACTCATTTTGTTTTTGACAAAGGCGCAAAGGTGATTCAGTTAAGAAGGGCAGTCTTTTCAACAAGTGATGCTGGAACAACTGAATATCCAAAGCAAGAAAAGAAAAAATAACTTGATTCATATTTGGCACTATTTTAAAAAATTAATTCAAAGCAAATAATAGTCCTAGGTCTAAAACCTCACACAGTAAAACTTTTGGGAGAAAATGTAAGAGAAAATCTTCCTGGACCTTTAGTTAGCAAAGATCTCTTTGATATAACACTAGATTCACAATCCATTTACAAAAATTGGTAAATTAGACTTTATCAAAATTTACAAAACTTCTGCTCTTAAGAGAATGAAAAGACAAGCCACCAGGAAAAGATATTTGCAATTCATTTATCTGACAAAGGGATCCTATCCAGAATGCATAAAGAATTCTCAAAACTTAACAGCACGAACAAGTCCAATTTTAAAAATGGGCAAATTCTGTAAACAGACATGTCACCAAGGAAGACTGATGGATGTTCCAGATGGTGGAACCCTGTGGGAGATGAGGTCAGAGCACGTGGGAGCCCTGACCCCATCGATCTGGTGGGCTTTGGGTTTGGGGTTTTACTCCCAGGGAGGTGGAGCCTGGGGAGGGTTTGCACAGAGACACGCCACGGTCTGCCTTAAATTTTGAAAGAAGCTCCTCTGGCAGTGGGAAGAGTCTGGGGTCGGGGTAGGGGGCAAGGGCAGGGACAGAGGAGCAGAGAGGAGATGAGTGCCCCTGGTGGCTGGCTTGGGGTGTGAAGCTGGAGATGGCAAGAGGGCAGTAGGGGACGGACAGATCCCCAAGGTAGGGCCAGCGGGGCTGCCTGATGGATTGGATGCAGGTGGGGAAATCTGGAAGGATGGAGCTGCCGTAACTGAGAAGGGGAATGGTGATGGGGACACACAGATTGTGGGGGTGTGGGGGTGACAAGCAGTTGTACATCTGAGTCTAGGGTTTGGGGAGAGGGTCAGGCTGGAGGTGTAAATTTGGGGGAGTCACTCTCTAGATGGCACTTAAATCCACAAGACTGGATGAGGTCCTCAGAGGAGAGGGGTAGGGCCCGGGAACTGAGGCCTCAGCCCTCCATCCTGCTCCTGACATGAGTACTGGCCACTGGTCAGCTTTGCTCACAGCCCCAAGGTCATGCTTACCAAAGAGGAAGAAAGCCACGGCTTTGAGAAGCGTAGCCCAGGGTCACCTGAGGCCAGCGGCTGTCCTGTTAGATCTCCTGGGGCAGGAGATTCCTGACCTTCCACCGACCCCGGAGCAGCGGGCCCCGCCCACTCGCGGGCTTTCCAGAAACAGAATCATAACTGCAACCCTTCGTCTTCCCGTCCTTATTGGAAAATCACCTAAGGGATGCGTGTCCGATGCTGGAAACAAGGCTTGGAGGGAGGCTGGGTGCCCTGTTTCTTTCTAAACATGTCACGGAACCACGCTGATCCAAAGTGAGGCAAGTACATCAAAGACGGTAACAAAACAACGGTGCGGGCGGGGAGGGGAAGTGATTGCCTGAAGGGGGCGGATGGTCTCCGGGGAAGGAGGAATGCACCGAAGGGTACATTTTCACACGGTCAACTGCACGCCACGTGAACTGACTCTCACTTCAACAAACAAGCAGACACGAGACTGATGCACACACCTGGACTTCTTGGCATCAAGACTGATCTCTGATTTGCCCCAGGGCCCCCCTCCCAGGAAATGCCCCTCACTCCCCCTTGCTCGGGCCTTCGCCATGTCGGTGTATAGTCGACACCCCACGGTCCAGCGGGTCCTATTGGCTCCAAGTGCAAAGCAGATCCCGGACCCAACCAGCCCTCGCCCCACAGCTGCCACCCCCGAGCCTGGCCGCCAGAAAGGCTGCTGTGGGCCCCTAACTGGTCTCCGGCATCGACTCGTCTCCCCGAAATGGACTCTGTAGATTAATGTTGTATCCTGCAACTTAACTGAGTTTTCGGACGGGTTCTATTTGTTTCTGGGTGTCGCCTTCAGCATTTTCTATATAGAGTACCATGTCATCTACAAAGAGTGACAGTTTTCCTTTTTCCTCTGCCATTGGATTCCTCTTATTTCTTTCTTTTTTTTTTTTCATTTAATTATTATGGCTAGGACTTCCTAGACCATGTTGAATGACAGTGGCAAGTGTGGTCAGGGTTAGACTTATGTGTAAGCATAACTGGCCCTCTTCCCTTTCCCCCCTCTCCAACTCTCTGAGGCTTCCAGGAAGGACAGGACCAGTCCAGGGTCACACATGACTCAGGGAGTTGAGCTGAACCATTGTTTTTCTGCCCCTCAGTCCTGGGCATAAGTTTGTGTACTATCTGCCTACCTTCTGGGCGGACACCTAGGATGGCCCAGCCCACTAACTCAATCACCCGCTGTGGGTACACGTCAGTCCTGAACCCCCAGACACTCCTGGGGCCACTCTTACCTTGAAAGTCCCCCAGAGGGCTCTGCCCCCCAATCCCTAGATGGAAACAAGAAACGCACCTTAACTAACATCCCCTCACTATAATAAAAAGACGGTTAGTCTTAAAGAAATTTAGATTAACTGGGTTTGGATGATTTGGTATTTTTATTTCAAAAAAAAACCTTAAAAGTGAACATCAGTCAATTTCAGAAGGCCTTAAAATTATAAATTCAGTCATTCAGCTAAAATTTGTTGGGCTCTTTCATTAGTCCACATGTCCTCAGGGAGGTGACAGCTCTGGGGACAGGGGACGAGTGTTCCCTGGGGCCTGGGGTGAGGTCAGTTCTGAAGGGGACAGTCCCCGTACAACAAAGGATGGGGACAGTCCCTGCACAACAACAGAGGAAGAGAGAAAAAAGAAGAGGATGTTATCACCCCATTTCCAACAAAACAGTCACCCCACAGCTCAATCTGTGCCAAGTACAGCCCCACTGATTTCCAGGAAGGTGGCCAAAGTCAAAGGCACCCCTGGAGCAGAGGAAAATTAAACTGGAAAACTTGGTTATTAGAGAAAAAAACCAAGTGTGGTACGAAGGTGCAGCCCTGGATCAAGTTCTGAGCTTCCTAGCAGCCAAGGAGAAAAGGGCTCAAGAGGTGAGATGATCCCCTGGCCAACAGAAGCCTTCAGCTTCTTTAGGGAAGACCGGCTGTGCCCTGGCTTCAGGCTGTCTTCACATAAGGGACACGGATGAACCAAACGGGGTCCTCAACTGCAGTTCTTCACGGGACCAGTCCTCCTAGCCCTGGTCTGGGCTGTACTGGAGTCTGTATACTTGGCTGGTGGGGGCATGGAGGATGGGGCAAGCGTGAAGAAGTGCCCCTGCCCTCAGTGGACTGCTGGCGAAGGGGCTGGGAGGAGACAGGGAGCAACGTGAAGGTGTGAGCAGGAGGGCTGAGTCAGGTCTGCGTGCTGGCCACGAGGGGTCATGGGAGACAAACTGGGCGGAAGGAGAAGTTGCTCAGGTGAAGAGAATGGTGGGAAGGTGGAGGCCGCCAGGAAAGGTCCTGAGATCAGAAACGCGGCCCTCCTCTGGAGAGTGGCCGTGACCACCGACTTTGGGAAAGTGGCTGGCCTGTCCTTACTAGGGACAGGGGACAGTCACCTGGCCTTGTCAAGGCCTCTCCCAGATGGATGCTCGTGGCCACCTGGGAGCGGGCAGGGTGGGCTGGACACGCCTGTGTGTGGGGGGTAGGAGATGGAGGACGAGAAGAGGGTGATGTCCAAGCATCAGGACCTCGGGCTCTGGTGGATGGGTGGAAGGAAGGAAGGAAGGGTGAATAGGTGGATGGATGAACAGAAGGAAGGAGGGATGGAAGGAAAGAAAGAAGGAAAAGGAAGGAAGAAAGGAAGGATAGATGGATGAAGGAATGAGTGGATGGATGGATGAACGGATGTATGAGTGGGTGCATGGATGGGTGGGTGGGGAGAAGAATGGATGGGTGGATAGGGGGGTGGGTGGTTGGATGGATGTGTTGGTGGGTGAAGGGATGGGTGTGTTGGTGGGTGAAGGGATGGGTGTATTGGTGGGTGAAGGGATGGGTGTGTTGGTGGGTGAAGGGATGGGTGGGTGGATGGGCAGATGGGTGGGTGGGTTGGTGAGTGGGTGGGTGGTTGGATGGATGTGTTGGTGGGTGAAGGGATGGGTGTGTTGGTGGGTGAAGGGATGGGTGGGTGGATGGGCAGATGGGTGGGTGGGTTGGTGAGTGGGTGGGGGGATGCAAGGAAGGAAGCACTGGGTTCTGACAGCTACGGAGCAGCCCAGACAAGTGAAGCCCAAGAGCCAAACCCCTGGAGGTGGGTGGTGAGGTTGATGATCCCCAGCCGGAGGGGCCAGTCTGGAGGGGTAGGCGTGAACGTGGTCATGAAGTGGAAGACCTGAAAGAGGCTGAGGTATCCCGGGGCGGGGCTGTCTCAGGATGTCAGGACCGGGTCAGGAGTGAGCGTGGGCACACAGCACCACAGGATCTCCTGGCCCGGCTGGAGGCTGTAGGCTCAGCCCTGGGACAGCCTCCCTGCCTCCACGTGGGAGCTCCGTACCTTTGCCGTGCTTGTCCTGGAACTCCGTGAGGAAGCGCGTGATGCGGTCTGAGGGGATGGCAAAGGAGATGCCGGCCGCAACCTTGAGCGTGTTGATGCCAATGACCTCGCCGTCCTGGGCAGGTGATCAGAGCAGGTGGTCACTCGGGGAGCCCCAGCGACCTCTGCCCTCAGCAGCAGAGCAGCGTGTCCGCGGCTCGGCTCCCAGAGGGGACCCTGGCCATCAGCGCCCTCCCTGAGAAGCTCCGAAAAGGTGTTCTGGGGTTCACACCTGGGTCAGGGACCCCGACCTCTCCCGCCATTTGCCTCCAAAGCTGACCCTGCCCCCATCGCTGGAGAGTGTCAGCTGGGGAAGCTTGCAGTCTGCCCCTGAGAAGCAGAGCCTGCTGACCGAGGACACCCCCAGGCAGCATTCTGAGGGGCTGGAGCCAAGAGGGACGTGATGAGGACTGTGGGACCCCCCCATCCCCTCCTTCTAGAAGCAGGGTGGGACAAGTGGGCCCAGGGCCGCCCCCAGCATCCCCCCTCCTTTCTGTCCCTTTGGAGCTGGGCTCCCACCCTGCCCTGCCCTGCCCGCCGCGAGGCTGCTGCAGCTTGGCCGGAGCCGGATCTGCAGCCTGAGGCCTCTCTCCTGGACCTAGCCCCTCCCTCAGCCCGGCAGGCACCCCTGCCCTGGCTCTCCCGTTCACCTCGGGGGTGACACCTGCACACGACACCCAGGCCAGGGCCTGGCCTGGTCACCAGGGGTCCCCTCTGGGGCCTGCCTCAGAGCTTTGGACAAAGGCATACTTCGCCTGCCTGGTCCCCCAAGTGCCCATCCCCACCTGTTCCCCAGGAGCCATGAGGTGGGAGGACCAGGCGAGGAGAGGATCCAGGGATGGAGAGTCTCTCATCGGCCCTGTATGCCCATCCCCCTCCGCCTGGACCACAGGGCGTGGCCTCCTGACCTCTGGCCTAAGGTCCTCCCACACGAGCTTTCTTGAACACCAGCGCTATGGCCTCAGCACTGCTGGAAGAGCCTAGGGCTTGTCAGGGCGCGGGGAGACGCACCCTCCGCGTCAGGACGTGGCGCACCAGCCTCCTTGCACTGTTTCCCACCTGTTGCTCCAGCAGCGACACCTGCCTGTACGCCTCCACCCCGTGCCCATGCTCTGCCCTCTCCCTGGAATATCTTTCTCCTGCACGTCCCCATCCACCCAAACCCTCCATCTCCACAGCCCAGATGAGATGCTCCCGCCTCCAGGAAGCCCTCCCTGATATCACGTCAGCTGCCAGATCCCCCGGCCCAGTGTCCCTCTGGAGCCCTCCCTGCTCCTCACACTGTGCTTGGGTGTGTCCCTGCCTGACCCCCTCCTTGGATGGGACCCCCTGCCGAGCACTGTCTGAATGGCAAGGCTAAGGCATTCCCCTGAGATCTGGCACTGGGGGAACAGGCATCTGTGTCTTAGAGAGGGCTGGACCTCAGCTGGCCTGGTCTATCCTTACACGACCCAGACGCAGGGACCAAACCCAGGGAGCCTGGGTGCCGAGGTGCGTGGCACGCCCATCTCGTCTCCTGTCAACACGACAACAGGGGGACCCAGAGGGGGTGACTCGTCCCCAACCTGTGTCCCCTGTCCCAGGTCCACCACAGGCACACAGCCCCGGCCTGGGCTGCTGTTCTCGGGGCGTCCCTCACTCCTCTGACAGCACCAGCTCCCCTGGGGGCACGGGGCAGCTCGTGCTCGGGGTCATATCCTCCGCCCGGGCCTCCAGGCTGTTGGCTGTGTTCTGGGTCCCACGCCTGCCTCGAGGCTGTGCCCCACCCGCCATGTGAGCAGAGCCCCCGAAAACTCGAGGCCCCTGCTCTAGGGGACACTTACCAGGTTCACCAGGGGTCCCCCGGAGTTCCCATACTGCAGGGCGAAGAAATTCGACATTAGCTGTGCCCTGGGCCCCCCGACCCCGAGGGTTCCTGAAGCTTTTTCTTCCAACTACCATTCCAACAAGCACAGAAACATGTAATTGAATGTCATCCCCGGACAACGTCGAAAGGCCTCATCACTGTCTCCCATTTCATAGATAAGAAAGCTGAGGCCCACAGAGGCCAAGTGCACGGCCGTCTGATCATCAGGGTCTGACCTGCCCCGTGCTGTCTGCACAGACCTCGTGGGCTCCCTCCAGCCTCACCTCCACAGGAAGGGCAGCAGCAGGCGGATGCAGGATGGGGCACCATTTCTCATCCCACCAGCCTCGAGGAGTCTCTCAAAGACTAACGCTTCCAGAAGAGGGTCTGAACCACGGCAAAGCCAGAGAGGCAGGCGCCGGCCGTCAAAGTGCTTTGTGAATGCAAAAGGTGCCATCCAACATAATAGTAATAATAACAATAGTAGTAATAATCAATGTTGACCGGGGTGTGTATTTGGGCAAAGATATTTCAGGGGCCTCGGCTATGCCTCTACCTCCCTGAAGGGCTGTCCCGGGTCAGGCCAGCAGCCTCTAACTCCCAGGGCCAGCCTGGCACCCATGGGTAGAAGTCACAGGGAGTCAGAGCTCCGCTTCATCTAAAGAAAGAACTTTCTAGCCAATGGCTGCGCCCAGTGCTGGAGAGGGCTCTGGGGACAGAGCCCCGTGGCTACGGCGGGCGCTCACGTTGATGATGGCGTCTGTCTGGATGTAGTCCATGTCCGAGTCCCGGAGGCCCAGCTCCCGGCCGTCCCGCTGGGCCGTGCTGACGATGCCCGTGGTCACGGTGTTCTGCAGGGCGAAGGGGCTACCAATGGCCACCACAAACTCGCCGGGCCGCAGGTCTGCCGAGTGGCCCAGCGACAGCGCCGGGAGCTTTTTCTGGGGGGGGGGGGGAGGTGGGGAGGACATGGGGAGGGAGGCTCAGCTGTCGGCCTTCGGTGGGACCAGAGCCAGATCATGTCCAGGCCCCCGGCAGGGTGGTCCCTGGAGCAGCTGGACAGAGCCGTCAGGGCTGCAGACCAAGGCAAGTCTGGCTGCCCTGTGGTGGCCACGAGACCCAGGGCTGGCGTTCACAGAGCAGAGGCTCAGCCCCCCAGTGGCCACAGGTGTCCCTAGGGCAGGCCTCAGGGGTCCGTCATAGGGAGAGTGCACAGAGGGTCCAGCCGGGCACGGCCTCCGAGGTCACTGAGCCCAGTGGTTCAGGGGTCCCAGATCCCTCTGAAAATCCAACAAAAGCCACGGACAGCAGCACCCGGAAAACGCACACACTGATGTGTGGAATGGGGTCTGCGGGAGCCCTGGAGCCCAGTGGGGACCCGCGATACTGGTTTTGGAATCCGATGCAGCTCAACCTGATCTCCCAATATAGACACACAGGGAAGCTGAGGCCAGAGAGATAAAGCGACTTAACCACGCTCTGCGTCCCCGTCCCGCCCCTGCACACCGAGGACACCTGCACTCTCCTCTCCTGTTTTCTCCTGGGGCCAGCGGAGCCTGTCTGTCTGTCTGTGTGACTCTGCATCTGGACTGGGAGCTCTGAGGGGGGCCGTGCCTTATTTGTCTCCATGTTCTGGAAGCTGCAGGGAGCAAGCTCAGAGGAGGAGATGCCCGTGAACTTGGAGGGTTTCCTGGTTTTGATGCTGCACCCCTCATGTCGGATGTCACCCCGGGGGGAGGGGCGGCATGTGGGACCCCTCAGCACCACTTCTGCAGCTTCCTGTGGGTCTGTTCTTATTTCCAGATAAAAAGTCTTCTTCACAAGGTGCTGGAGTTTCCCCACCAATGGTGCGTCAGTGACAAAGGCAACTACAGGAAGCGAACTTCCAGGTGAACTAAATAACATGAAATGCATGTGCTAATTGTGGAGGGGAGTAAAGCTTCTAGACTACACAATGGAAAAAGGAAGAAAAGCCCCGGAGATGGCCGCGCTCAGATCACAGGGGGCTCGGCTAACTCTGGAAGTCGGGGGGCAGGATCCTGCACTGTGGACCCTCGGGGCTGTGGGTTCCATCTGGCCTCTGCTCTCTGCTCCCATGTCAGGAGTTTCCCCTTTTTACGCAGTGCCACCACGTCAAATAAGAATTTTTCCCTGTTTTTCATAGCAGCTCTCAATGAAGGTAGAAAGGTAAACGCCTGTAAACGGAGTGAGGGGACCTCCGGGCGGGTTAAGGAGACACCAAGCGGCTGTGCCCACGTGGGAGACGTGGGGTCTCGACGCGCCACTTTCTGTGCCGCTGGATGGCGAAGCCTCAGTAAGTGGCACAAAGGGTCCCAGGTGGAGGACCCGGGCGCTGCAATCGGGGTGAGGACCCAGAGAGACAACGCGGGTTGGCAGCTTTCCCCAAAGCTTGGTTTGATGCCGCGTGCAGGGCTCGGAGGCTAAGAGGCAGACCTGCTGTCAGGAGAACCGCTGCAGGCGTTGGGCATCTCTGGGCACCAGGGCACCTGGGTCTTAGTGACTCTGCTGGCATCTTTGGCCCCACGTGGCCGCTGGGGTGCGCCCCTGCCCCCCCTGGGATTCCAGTGCCTGGAAGGGGAGAGACCCAGAGACAGCCAGACCTGGGGTCTAATCCAGCTCTGTCTCTCCCCACAGGGGTCCTTGGGCAGGGGTCGCAAACTGTGGCCCTTGGGCAAATCCAGCCCAATCCAGCAGCCTCTTCTGTAAATAATCTTTTCTTGGACCACAGCCCAGCCATCTGGCCTGTGGCTATTTTCCCAGTCCAGTGCAGAGAAGTTGCTACAGAGACCACGGGGCCCGCGAAGTCTAAATCATTTACTACCTGGCGCTTCACAGAAAAAGTGTGCCAGCCTCTGTCCTTGAGTACATCCCTCCTCCCCCAGCCCCAGTTTTCTCGTCTTTAAAATGGAGGTGGTGTTCCCAGAGTCAATAACTACTGGGAAAGGGCTCAAAAGTGGGCAAGGGTCTCCGTTAGGATAGCGGCGTGGAGCCACTAAATCTCCTCTCCCGTGATCGGGCAAGAGGACACCTCCTTGCAAAAGACCGATCATCTCAAGTGCTGGCAACTTTATTCAGAGAGAGCAGAAGCCAGGTTCAGACTCAGCCAAGCTGGACTCGCCAGCCCAGATGGGCCCGCCCCTCAGGGACCTCATGGCATAGGCAGGGCACAGGTCACCGCAGGTGAGCCCGCAGTGGCCCCCAGAGTCGTGACCACAACGCTGGACGACAAGAAACACGCTGGAGGGAGTCTAGGACTTAGCCGAGTGGGCCCAACCTGCCCTTGGTTAGACTGACCTCGGGCAATCACCTGACTCCCCAGGCCTCATCGCCGGTCCCCGGGGGTCTCAGTTCCTCCGAGTGTCCGACGGGAGGGCTGGGCCAGCGCGTCTCAGAGCCCCGGGGTCCAGGAAGGGCTCCCCCGCTCCCCCGCCGCCCACTCACCTTGGGGTGGATCTTGATGGTGGCGATGTCCGACTTCTTGTCGATGTCTTTGATGGTGGCCTCGTAGGTGTCACCGTTCTGCAGCTGCACCTTGAGCTGCTGCCGGCCCGAGACGGTGTTGGTGCTGGACACCACGTGGGCGTTGGTGACGATCAAGCCAGCCTCCGACATGATGAAGCCTGAGCCGCTGGACAGGGGCACGTTGCGGCCGAACAGAGGGTGTCTGCGGGGAGGCAAGCAGGCGGGCGTTCAGGACTGGGGTGGGGGTCGGCCACAGCAGTGGGCCGGGGGGAAAGGAGCAGAGCTAGTGCCTGGGCTTGGCATCCACCAGGCCCAGCGTCGAATCCCAGCTCTGCCACCTCCTGGCTGTGGCCTTGGCCAGGTCATTAAGTCTAGACCCACTTCACAGCCGGAAAGAGGGGCCCATGATCTGTGACTTGCCATCTGCGAGGATGAGTCAGGAGGCCCG
This sequence comes from Balaenoptera borealis, assembly GCF_965194805.1. Classification (NCBI taxonomy): domain Eukaryota; kingdom Metazoa; phylum Chordata; class Mammalia; order Artiodactyla; family Balaenopteridae; genus Balaenoptera; species Balaenoptera borealis. The sequence goes on along the minus strand of NC_138861.1, from coordinate 147,355,708 downwards.
TGAATGTCAGACCCATGACGATACAGCAGGCACTTCCTGCCCTGGAGCTAGACAGACCAGGATTCTAACCTCAAGTCCAGTCCCCATGTACATCTGCCTGACTGTGGGCAGGAGGCCGACCCCTCTGAGCCTCAGTCTCCCCATCTAGGAAATGGGCTAACAGCACCTGCTGCACTGAGCCGGGGGCCTGCAGGCAGTCGGTCAACGAGCAGGGCTGCTCCTGGCACAGGGAAGACGCAGGGATGTGTACCGGGACTCCGTGGACTGTCACACAGCAGGTCCCCAGGGAATGTCAGTGTCCCAGGTCTCTGGCTGCGCAGAGAGAGGGTCTAAACACCGAGGGGAGCGTGCTCCCACCTCCCTCTGGCGCCTCCCCACTGCTGCCTACTCTGAAGCCCCAGATGGCATAAGCAGAGCTGGCGAGGCTCCGTTCTGTGAATTCCACACCACGCGCCTACAGGGGGAGCCCTGGACGTGGCAGGGCAGGGACACCGGCCTGAGCATCTGCCTCCGTAAAATGGGATGGAACAGGTGATGCAGCTGGCATGGGGCCCGAGTCAGTATTCTCTGGTGGGGGACAACACCCCGCCGCGGCTGGAGCCCTCTGAGAAGCAACCTCAGTTCCCAGGATGCCTGACACAGCTTGGGACCTACCCCGGGAGGGGGGTCGGTCGCCTCTGGGACCCCAGTGCAGGGCCTGGATGGAGCAGATCATCAGTGCCGGAGGCTGCTTGGCAGAGACTACGGGAGGGAAGGAGCAGGGATGGCCGGGAAGTCTCCGGGGAGTGGGTCTCTGGGAGGTGCAGAAACACCACCTCACCACCAGCAGGACCAGGGACAACTAATGTCACTAAGGGCTCCCTCTGAGCCAGGGACCAAGTCATTTCGCGCTCACAGCCGCCCTATAAGGTAGGCAGGCCTCCAGTTCGCAGGTGGGGAAACAGGACCAGTGACACGAACCAGCTGCCCGGGTCAGGCAGGAAAAGGGCACAGCAGGGGTCTGAACCAGGCAGCCTGGTCACTTGGCCCCTCTGCAGGGTGACCAGAGCATCTGTCCGCTCACGCCAGCAACCAGCCTCTGCCCCCGCCTAGTTCCACGTGGGTCCCTGAGTGGCAGCCGCACCTGAGCCCCGCGGGGCTGCCATGTGTAGGATTTGTCGAGTGTCTGCAGAAGGGCCCCAGGCAGCCCAGGGCCTCCTCTCCGGCTCCAGGGTCACAGCCAGAGGTGCCTGTGCTGGAGGATCATTTTCTGGTGTCTGGGATCTCGCCCGCCTCGGCCTCACCACGCGGACATCAGCCTCCAAGGCTGACTTGGAAATGGCATCACCGCCTGCCCTGCTGGTTTGGGGGTCTGATGCCTGGGGCCTTCTGGAAAGACGCTGCCCCCTCCAAGCCACCTGCAAGGCCAGGGACGTGCCACTCACATGTCCAGTTGTCATTTCCTTAATGACACGTCTCAGGGTCTGGGGCCCGTGGAAAGGACAGCGAGGGGTCAGCGTTATCGCAGGGGGATGGGCTCAGCTCTGAGGTCCAAGAGACTTGGGGCAGCTCTGAGCCTGGGGCAGTTCCCCGGGCCTCTGTTTCCACATCCAGCAAATGGGAACATGGGAGCCCGCCTTCTGGATTCATGGGAAGGTGCATAGGCTGTCAGCCAGTGCTAAGGGACAGTTTGCCCGGTCCTGGTGTCTCCTTTAGGAGGCGGGCACACAGCAGGGCTGTTTGGAGCAGCACAGGAGCTGTAGGAAAGGCAGCCCGTGCGGCGATGGGCACACAGCAGGCGCCTGAGGACGTTGCTGAGCTCACACCGTCAGTCTCCCCCGCCCCGCCCCGCACGGAGCACCGTCAGTGGTGAGCACGGTCCGTGCCCTCCAGAGATGGGGGGCAGCGATGCCCAGTGACAAGGGCTTCCACTCGTCAAGCTCCACGGCCAGCGAGCAGGGGGCCCTGTGCTGGGGCCAGGAGTCAGGGCGCGAGCAAGTCTGCCCACTCCTGGGAACCCCCAGGGCCACCTGGTCCTCTGTGCCTCAGGCGGGCTTAATGACACTGGCCGGCCTCCACCACCTGGGGAGAGTGCTGTGAAGTCAAGCGAGGCCCTGGGGTCGTGGCCGAGGCCTCAGTGACCGTCCCCTCGGGCAGCGCAGCACACGGGGGCCTGGTTCCCTCCGATTCCAACAGGATGGAGTGGGGTTCTGACCCTGTGTGTCTCATCTGGGCTGCTACTGGCCAAAAGGTTAGGAAACTCGATGGAAGAAATACTTTAAATGTGAGAAAAGTCATGCTCTTCGTGTCTTCTCTTTGCGGGGTGTAAGTCAATTTGGGACTAGACCCCAGGATTCCACGGGAGCCAGCGGTCTGCAGTGTCCCTGTGACACCTCAGCAACCCCCCACCTCGCACCTGCTCGTGCCACAGCCCGGTCACCTGAGAGGTGCTTTCTGTCTCCTTAGGTGAGGAGGTCAGGGTCAGGCAGGGGGCATCCCCAGCAAGGGCTACAGCAGTCCGGCAGTCTGAGCGAGGCCCGCTGGACCCCACGCCCGCTCTGCTTTCTACTGCCCCCCAGTGCTAGAATTGAGTCTACTTTGGGCCCAGCAGATGGGGGGGGAGACCTTGGAGAGGCGAGGCGGGCTCCACGTACCTCAGGAAGAGTTCTATGTGGACCACGGCCGGCGCGATCTTCTCCACCACGTCAGCGATGAAGTTGAACTTGTACCGCGGGCTGGTCAGCTGGTGGAGACCTGTACTGGCAGAAGAACCAGGTGCTTTAGTGCGGCCCAGACATTTGGGAAGGGGGGCTCACTTGCCCCAAGGATGGTTAATGCTGAGCTTCCTCACCTCACATCGCCAGCCCAGCCAGGAGGCTCAGAGAGGTCAGAACACTTGCCCTGGGCCACACAGCACTGACGTGACGCTCACGCTGGATCTGGGCTAGTCCCCCTGGGCCCTTGCCCTTTCTCTCAGATACAGCAATGCCCTGGCGTGAGGAAACCGACCCTTCCCCTTGCCAGCTCTGGCCTGTCCCTCAAGGCCTTGGGCTACTGCAGTGGCTGGACAAGGTTACAGCAGAAGCCCCTGGGTGGTCCCTTCTGAGCTGCCCGCTCCTGGCCATGGTGTGGCCCCCATCTGGGCCAGGTTGGCTGCCGCTGTCTGAGTCGCCAGGGCCCCCCCACAACCCCGACCCTGATCTGTGTCTAACTTAGCCAGGCCCCAGGCTGGCTTGCCAGGCAGCTCACGACCTTCCCTGGAACATTCGCCGGCTCAGATTTCTGCTGCCGTCAGCAGTGGGGCTGCTGCTCGCCAGGACCACAGGCCTGAGACGTGTGGGTGGCACAAGGCCCACACCCCTTTGGTCTCCCTGTTCGGGCACATGCTGGGGTCTCCCAGGTCCCCGCCAGAGACCGGCGCTGTCTGGAACCCAGCGCAGCCCTGCTTGTAAGGGCTCCCAGGGCCTGAAATGAGTACTGGGCTGAGCACCATTGAGCTCCAGCTGTGTGGCTTTAGGCAAATCACTTACCCTCTCTGGGCCTCGACACCTCACCTGAAATGTGAGACCAAAGGTGCCTCTCCACCCCCATCCCCCAGGGAGCTGTGGGACTAGGCTGTGACTTGCAAACTGAAATGCTTCCTGCCTCGGCAGGGGTGGGAGGGGAAGGGGGGAGCCCACCACCCACCCTGCTCCCTGATGCTGGTGAACAAAGAGGGCTCGGCCTGTAAGGTCCAGCTTTGCAGCTGATGTCTCTCGATGGTCTCTGGGAAGTGACCGATAATCAGGATCTAGTGAAAATCTGGTTTTCCTGGTTGTCCAAAGGGACGGGAGGGAGCAGGTTGGGTGCAGCACAGGAGCAGCGTGCAAGCCCACAGTCGGCGCCTCATAAACATCTGTGGACAAGTGCGGTCCCCATCCACGGCCCGACTCGTCTCCGCAGCTGTCCAGGGGGGCAGCCAGGGCAGGGGTCATCAGCTCCATCCTAAAGGTGGGGAAACTTGAGGCTCAGTTCGAGGAGAACCAGGACAGGGGCTGTAGGGCTCCCTTCCTTAGGGCCCTCCCCTGCCCCCCGTGGCCCCTCAAGGCCCTGACTGTGAATTAAGCCTGAGCTGGGACTCGGGGCCCAGAGGAGAGCTTGCCTTGGGCTCCTTGGTCTGGGGAGGTGAGCAGGGCCCACCCCACGGATCCTGTGATGTCTGCCTCTCAACCAGCCTGTGGGCGCCGGCCACGGCGGGCCCAGCCCCCTGCGGTCAGCCTGAATCAAAGGCTGCCTATCCGGGGTGGCTGGAGACTGGCTGGGAGACGTGGCCCGCTGCGGGCCACCTCGTGGCTCCCTGATGATCAAACTGTGGCCGCCAGGGGCCGCTGTGCCCAGAGCCCTCCTCCCAGAGGCAAAGCCCAGTGGAGGGGTGGCATCTAAGATTCAGAGGTTGTGTTTGTGGGCAAGGCCCATGCCGGGCCACGGCTCTGCCTCTCCCAGAACACGTGGGTGCCAGGCACGTTTATTTCCACGTGGATAGCCAACAGTCCCTGAAACTCTGGAGGAGAAGCTACCCGTCAGCTAGCCCGTGGGGCCCGAGCCTAGCTCTGCCTGCCCAATCCCAAGGGCACTGGGAACCTGCATTCATGCTCTATCTTAAAGGCGCAGGGAAGGAAGCCAGCCACCAACCTTGTTGCCCCTTCCAGGTTCTGCTTTCTGACAAGAAAGCTCCCCCGCCAGGCAACCCCCACGTCACCAAGGTCCCGGAGGACTCCAGGCAAGGGGGAGGACTCAGCACCAGGCCTGGATTTCCTCTGGCCAAGGCTCGTGCCCACCATGCCATGCTGGAACAGGCAAGCCCAGGCGGGTGAGGCCAGGTGTCACCCCTCCCTGCTCTGTAAACCGTGGGGGCCACTTACCCCCAGTCTCTGCTCCATCATCCACCATTCCCACGTGGACCACTCCCCAGTTTTCCCTACCACGATGCTCTGGCCTGTCCTGGGTGCAGCTCAAATCTCTCCTCCTCCAGGCAGCCCCCCTGGCAGTCTTCTTCCAGCTCTCCTTGGGGCTCCCAGCATAATGCCTCACCCACCACACTCGCTCTCATAGGGAGGCTGAGTGCCTTCCATGTGTGTGCTCAGTGCTGGGGACAGGCCAGTGACCAGCCAGGCACAGCACTGTGTGACCAGTGACGGGATGGGGGGAGGCCCAGGGTGAGATGGGGGAGTCCAGTGGCACCCCTAATCCAGGCCTGGAAGAGCACACCGGGAGGGGAACAGAGATGCAAAGACACAGCATCACGCATGAGGGCAGCTATGGGTGGATTCGGCCGACTCCAAACCGGGCCCAGTGTGAATAAGACAGAGGAGGGGTGAAAACATCTGATCAGAAGAGGCTGCGTTGCCACGTGACTCGATCCCAGATCTCAGTGACTCCAAAGCTTTAGGCGCGTCTGTCCAGCCCCTGGCTGACCCAGCCCAGGTCCCGCAGGCTGCGCGCCCCGAGCTGCCCAAGCAGCCAAGGAGCTGACCTGGCCACCCGCAGATCTGGACGGCACAGCGGCCTCCCTCCAAATGCTTTTCTTTCCAATGTGGCCTCTCCAGAGATCACTTAAAATAGGCGACATTCAATTTCATATGACGATTTAAAAACAAAAACCCTCTGTAAAATATTCATAAGCCAAAGGCTGGCGGGAAACACATCAGAATATTTCATGGTGGATATTCGGGGGCAGAGGTAAAGTTATGACTGATTTTGTTTCCTTTTGTGGATTTTCCAAATGTTCTCCCGTAAGCAAGTTAGATATAGAAAGAAACAGAAGGGAGAGAGGAAGGCCTGGACGGGCTGTGAGCTGGGCTGGGGTGTGAGACAGCGAGAGGCTGGGCTGTGTTTCCCACCGTCCCCGGCAGGGCCCTGGTGACTGGCGGGCTGTGGAAGCTCAAAGGAGAAGCCGGGCAGGGCTCACCTCCCACCCAGGCACCAGCTCCTCTGGGACACAGACATGTCCGGATCCCCCGATAGCCCAGCTGTAACCAGCATACGCGAACCCCCAAGGCAGCCCTTGAGAGGGGGCATGGGAGGGAGGGCCTAACCCTAACCCTAACCCAAGGACGAGCATGCTCTGCTTGACCCCATCCGGCCCAGCACACAGTAGGTCTGCAAACACCGCCACAAAGAACATCGTTCAGCCTGTTAACCAGCTTTTGGGGGGAGCAGCCTTACACGAGCAGCGTCAGTGTGTCCCAGGAAACAGGCCGGAGACAAAGATGGTTTAGGGTGGAGACAGGCCTGGAGCTAGCGCCAGGTCCCATGGACTTCAGAGCCCGCGCCCGCCCTGACCCCACGGCCTGGGGCTCCCGTGCGGAGCTCCTGGGTCAGCCGGCTGGTGCCACAGGCCCCGCCAGGCCCTGTCCCTTTAAGCCGGCGAGGTGGGTGGCGGGGAGGAGGTGGGAGGCGGGCAGGGCCTGCTTCCTGGTCCTCCTCCCCACACAGAGATGAATCATCCCATGAATCAGTGGGAAGGGAAGACGTGGTTCCCACTGCCTCTTTCCACATGAAAACCTTGGGCCCCACGGCTGGGAGGCAGACTCTGTTTATTTGGGGGTTTTGACAACCCCCATCCCCACCCTCACACTGTCCTGGAGCCAAAGTTCTGAAGTCAACAGTCAGTCTTGACCAGATTCAGCTGTTAGCATTTTTTTTGTTTGTTTTCAAAAATAAGCTGCAATCCACAGGCTTTGGAAGTTCTAGTCAGGAAGAACTTGACACAGAGCAAAGCAAACAAGGCCAGGTGTCCAGCGGTAGCGCCCTCCCGCAAGAGGAAGGGGCACAGCCAGGGCGGAAAGGGACGGGGAGAAGGGCTGGCAGGGAGCCAGGTGGGGCCCGGGACTCCGCCTCCAACATTTCTGCATGGCAGGGCTTCCAGCACAGCGGCAGACCCTGAAAGAGGACCTATGATGTGCCTGCTCTGGACAGTCACGACTGCCATGGAATGGATGGGGAAATCGAGGCCCAGGGTGGGACACTGACTGGCCCAGACACCCCGCAGGGCCACTGATACTGCTGCACGGGTTGTGTACTGCACAGCTCCAGGACCATTCTTAACAAACATCACAGCGTGACTACCTCCCTTGGAATTGTGCAGTGCGCAACCTGCACAACCGTATGCATTACCCGTCCAGCGCACAATGGGCAGAGCCAGGACTGAGACCCAGTTCTTTCCTCTAACTCCGAGGTCACTGCCCCTTCTTCTATTGCCTCCTGCAATCAGAAGACACCGCCCCTGCGTCAACCAGTAGTTAGGTAAGAGCTGGGAATGGAAGGGCCATCCGCAGGTGCCCACAAGGTCCCAGGCTGTGCCCATCTGTCCATAACGCTGACTACAGCCTGCAGGCCAGATGGCAACGTCTCAGCAGGGCTCACAGACCTGGGTGTCCAGGTCCCATTTACATCTGCAGCCTTGCTACTGCCGCACGCCCCCGACCCGGTACCCTCGGCTCTGGTGCCCCAAGCAGGCGTGCTCTGAAGTGCCCCCCACAAACCTTTGTAATCAGTCCCTCCCTCATCACCCCCAGGCCCAGGCCAACACACCTCCCCTGGGGAGCCTGCCCTGACTCAGTGGGCTCAGTGACCGAGCTCACTCGTCTGGGGCCGAAGGCACCTGGCGACCCCTCCCAGACCTGTCCTTCGAGACTGTCCCCGTGGGCTGGGCACCCCTGACCCACAGTGGTGAGCAGAGAGCAGCAGGGGAGCAGGGGAATTACCAGGGCCTCCTCCACAGCCTCTCGCCCTCACCCCAGGCCCCACCCACCACCCACAAGGGGCAGGCTTCGAAGCCCCAAGAGCCGCCCTCCGGGTCTGATTAGTTCCCAGGATGGCTCCCTGCCTGTGTTTTTCTTTTTCTTGAAAACATGCCTGTCCCCGAGTGAACTGTCTCCCCCCAGCCAAAGACGGTGGCTACAGCTCCCGGGGGGCGATGCTGCTGTCTGCGACCCCCCGGCTCCCGTCTCTGGAACCCAGGGCTGAGGGCTGCAGCCGGAACTCCCTCTCCGTGGGCCACGCCAGCCGGGGTTCCGGGCACTTATGATAGCAGGGAGTTCTCACAGCAGTTCTTCAGGGCAGGAATCTTCACCCATTTTACAGGTGAGGAAAAAGGCTCAGAGAGGTCAGGAGACCCGCCAAGGCCCGCAGCCAGGTCCCAGACCCCTGACCCCCGGCACGTCTCTCTCCCCGTGCTGGTCCTCAGCCAGGGTGACTGGCTGTCCCGCCCCCAGGAGAGCCCAGCCTTGGCCGGTCCTCAGCTTAGGGCCAGCCTGGCTTTTCTGGCTGTGAATCCCACTGGGGCTGCAGCCAACCCTGTGGAGGAGAGGGCTCGGCTATCAGCTCGTTTGTGCTTTGTCAAAGGGGCCCCACAGGCCAGGCAGGACTCCGGCCTGCCCACAGGGCCGCCCAAGCCACGGAAGCCACGGTGGGGTCAGCCCCTGCTCCTCCTCTTACAGGAAGCCCTCCCTGCCCTGACTGGTCCATCAGCTGACTCCTCTGGGTTCAGGCTCCTCAGCTGTGACGTGGGTACTAAACGAGGCCAGTGGAACCGCCGTGGGCAGGGCCTGGCACGTGGCAGCCGCTCCACAAACACTGCCCTCCAGCTCCTTCCTGTCCTCCACTGCCCCACCTTCCTCTCACAAACTCCACTTATGTCAGATACGTCCACTTGTCAACATTTAGGTTTATTCCCACTAACGCCTATTAATTAACGCTTACATCGTGCAAAGCACTTGAAATTCATTATCTCATTGATTGTCAATGACCCAGTGAGGAGGATCTGTTGTCCCCATTTCACAGATGAAGAAACTGAGGTGTGGAGAGCTTAGACTTGCAGCGTCTCTCCACGGGAAGTGGTAGAGCTGGGACTCACCCCTGAGCAACCGGGAACAGAACTGGGTCTCGGTTGTGGCTCTGCCCATTATTTGCTGGAGGGGCTAGAGAATACAGTTGGGCAGGTTGTGCACTGCTACCCTCTGCACCAGACCGGGCATTCAGTTTGGGATGCGCACACACCCACACGTCCTGGCCACATCTTTGCTACACTGACGCTAAGGGGTCTGTGATTTTATTCTCTTTCCAACCTGTTTATTCAATACCCTTATCAAAACGAAGCAGGGGGGCTTCCCTGGTGGCGCAGTGGTTGAGAATCTGCCTGCCAATGCAGGGGACACGGGTTCGAGCCCTGGTCTGGGAAGATCCCACATGCCGCGGAGCGACTAAGCCTGTGAGCCACAATTGCTGAGCCTGCGCGTCTGGAGCCTGTGCTCCGCAACAAGAGAGGCCGCGATGGTGAGAGGCCCGCGCACCGCGATGAAGAGTGGCCCCCACTTGCCGCAACTAGAGAAAGCCCTCGCACAGAAACGAAGACCCAACACAGCCATAAATAAATAAATAAATAAATAAAATAAAAAATATATATATATTAAAAAAAAAAAAAAAAAAAAACGAAGCAGGGAGGCCACTTCCTCAAGGTGCTGGAGACCTGCCCGGGGTACAGGGCACTAGATGCAGTCAGGAGGACCCGGGTTAAGCACAGCTGTGCCTCCCCACCTGGTGACCTCGGGCAGCCCACTACACCTTGATGAGTCTTTTCTTCTAAAGGGCCGTGACAAAAACACCCAGACACGATGTGTGTTTAGCCCAGAGCACAAGGTCTCACCCTTGACCCTGGTAAAGACTGGTGGCTTCTCACCCTCACAGCAGGCCCAGGAGGAGGCCACTTTCAGACCCTCTGGCAGGACATGCCGGCTCACTCGGTCAGCCGAGGGCTACTCCGTCAGCCGAGGGCTACTCCGTCATCCAGTGTGCACAAACCCCAGGCTTCCAAGGAGGCCAAGTGAATCTCTGCTTGGCCTCATTTTCCCCAGAGCTCCCGGCAGCTGAGAGGTACGTGTCAGGCCAGGTGGACGCAGCCAGTGGGTTGAGCCTGGCACACCCTTGCTCCAGCTCACCCAGCACAATGCTCGCAGTGTGACCAAGTCAGGGCAGTTCATCCCCAAAGCGGCTGGGTGCCTCTGCTGGGTCCCCTCGGATGTGAACTTGAAGGCAAGGACGGACCTGGATTTGGGCTGGGGGGGGGGGCAGTGGGGCTCCACAGGCCTCACAGGTCATGGCGGGGCCCCCAAAGCCTGGAGAGGTGATAAGCCTGCTACCCTGTCCCAAACCTAGGCCACCCCTTCTCAGTGACACAAACAGAGCAGTACTGCCACCAACACACAGACAGGGCCACGCATCAGCCAGGCTCTTGTCAGGGAACCCCGTGCCCCACTAGACACCCTCCACGCCAGAGCCCCCCGCCAGAACCTGATCACAACTCTCCGAACCCGCTGCTCCAGGAGAGGCCCCGCCACCCACCCTGACCCCCTACACCCATCAGTCAGGAGATACTAATGCCTCTGGAGCCTGCCCCCCTCGGCTGTCCCCCTAGCTCAGGCCTCATCAGTTCTTCCTCCTCAGGGCACCAGACTCGCACTAGCTGGGCCCCTGTACCCACTCTGCACACCTGTTACCCATAAGCCTTCAGGGGTCCCTCACCTCCAAAAGATGGGTCACCCTCACAGCTCCTCCATCTGGCACCAGCTTACGCTCAGCATTTCCTGCTGTCCTCCTCAGCACAGGCTCTCTTTGCATCAACCTCTCCATGGCTGTTTAGATGCCACCTCCTCCAGGAAGCCCTCCCTGATCTATGTCTCTCCCCATCCCGGAGATGGGTTCTCCCTCCCCTGAGTTCCACACATTGTCATCTGTCCCTCACAACACAGATGATCAGGGATTTCACAAGGACTCGGCTGGTGGTGGTGATGGTGGGCAGGCTGCAGAGGCCAGGACGTACTGAGCCTGCAGGCTGCATCAGAAGTCCTGCTTGGTCCCAAAGGCAGTGGTCCCAGAGTCACAGCAGGGCTCTGGGCTGGGGAGATGTGCGTCTCATACCCGCCCCCTCAGGCCACTGTGTGGAGGTGCATGGGAAGGGGAGAGGCCTGGGAAGACAGACTGGACGGGGTGCTGTGGGATCCCAGTGCACCTCCAGACCAGCTCAGTGAGTGTGGAGGGCGAGGGTGCTTCCCAGGCCAAGCCCTGGAGGGAAAAGGACAGCTGCACAGCACCCTGGGCCTTAAGCTCCTCTTGGCTGGACTCCTGGCTCTTCACGAGTCCTCAGGAGCCAACAGATGCTGCAGTTCAGCTCTGCTGTCTGGGCAGGGGGAGTGAGAGGAGTGGGGATGCCTGATGAGTCCTGAATGCAGAATTCTGAGACCCACAAGGCCCCAGGAAGCTGCTAAGAGGATTAAAAATCGAAAGCCAACAAAGCGCTTAAATAAATAGAGCCGAGAGCCTCTGTTGGCACCTGCACTGGGGCTGAACAATAAAAGCTGATGATTAAATGCCACGTTGTGAACCGCCCAGGGCTTGAGATTCTGATTTAACTGCACGCTTGAAGGCCTATTTGTCTGCAGTTGTAGGCAGACAGGCTGTGAAAAGGGACACCTCTGCTCTACTCAGACCCTCTGCACACAGTTCTCTGGGTTTTACTCTCCCATTGATAGATATTCACCCACACCGCGTAGTATCTGCCTAGCACAGACATGGGAGTACACAAGAGCTCCACGGATAGGTAGTGAACCCTCATCACTGGAGGTATGCAAGGAGGGACACCCACCACGTGGGCCAGTCTTTCATTCCACAGCACCTACTGAGCCCAGGTGCTGGACAGACGTCTGTCTGTGGTCACGGAGCTACCGTCCTCTTCTCACCCTCCTGTGTTTCCCCCACCGTCTGAGGTTCTCCAGGACACAGATGGGGTCTGCCTCATTACAGGGGGCCTTGTTACCAGCCCATGGCCAGCGGGACACACAGAGAAGGTGCTTCACATTCGTGGACTCCCTCAGTCAAGAATAAAGGTTTCAAAATGCCTGGACCACCTCCAACCTCCCTGCTGACCCCCGGCACCCTGAAGCCTGATTCTAACAGCATCCACTACTTGGGGGGGTTGGCACTGGGAAGGGGCCCACAGACACCACCGAGCTGCAGTGGGCAGGCGCCAGGCCCACCCTGAGCCCTCTGCCTCCCAGACCCACCAGGTGGCTGGTTCCAAGCCCCAAGTCAGAAGGTGCGGTGGGTGCTCAAGAAATGATAACGCCCATCTCCATGATGCCGAGTGGCACCATGCTCCCAGTCTCCTGGGCACAATCCAAGCACAAGACTGACCTCATCACCCTCACTTCTCTTAAAACCCTTCAGTGGCTCTCTCGTGTAATCATGGCTAATCCCACATAACGCTTCCCAAACCGGGCTCCCCGGAACCCCGGTGTGCCAGGAGGAGGTCATGTGTGTCCTGCCAGGAAAGAGCTCTGTTGAAGTTCTCTTGGGAAACCCTGGGTTTTATCATTTTGTGGGTTTTTTTTTTTTTCCCTTGCTGTAGGTGTTCTCAGAAGCTCTGATAGACTCAAGCGGAGTGTGAATCCCCATTGCAGGGCTGGCGTTCACTTTCCCAAACTTTTGGGGCCACAGGACACTTATTTTCAGAATCCCAGACATGATTCGGGAAGCCTGGCCTACAGGATGAAGCCTAAAACACGACATTTATGGGCCACTTGTGGTCCTGTCCCAGCCAAGCTGCCCAGCCTTGGGCGTCTCTCACAAGCCTACGCACGCACGCGCGCACACGCATCCGCTGCACAACAATTGCTCTGGGCTACGTGGCTCACCATGCACGTGCCTCCACGTGGTGGTTCACGCTGTCTTCTCTTCCCCGAAAGCCTATCCCTCCCGCTACCTGGAAGACGCGTCCCCATCCTTGGAGATTCAGCTTAGATGCCCCTCACCCCTGAAGGATTCCCGGCACCCCGGCAGCCGTGCTCCCCACGGTAGAGCCTGTTCTGGCGGTCAGCATCTCCTGGTGGGCAGCTGCGGGCTGAGGGCACACACGGGGCCTGACAACTCCATCGCCGTGAACTCCGGGCCCAGCGCAGGTGGTTGCACTCAGAGCTCCTGCGGAACCAACGCCGGAGCCTGCATTCCTAAGAGGTGCCCCAAACAAATAAGGGTTTTCCAGCATTTTCTTCCACAGGGTCAACCTGTGTGGCAAGAAGCCACCCAGAGCCAAGGCCAGGTTACGGGAGGCTGTTCTAAGGTTTGACGGGACTGAGAAATTTCCTACCCCAACGGCCGGTCCCCACGGAGCTCCAAGCGGTCCAGAGGCTCCACAAGCCCGCTCCCCATTCCTAAACAGCCCTCCGGGGACATGCGTTTTAAGCGCAGTGCAAGACAAGAAAGAAGACACCACATGTCACTCAGTTGGTGTCTCTTGAATATCCAGACCAGATATTTAAGGCCAGGAAAGACTGCTTTGCATACAACACCCAGGCAGGGAGGGATATGGGGACCAGGGGAAATGAGACACCACATGGGTAAGTTTTGATGAGGCCAGAGGCTGGAGAGATGTAGAGCTAGACCAGGCCCCTCGGGGTGGTTAGGAGAGCACCGGGTTTCACCTACTTCTGTGACCCTGGGGACAGCACTTTACCTCTCCCAGCCTCAGTTTCCCCACCTGGAAGACCAGAAGGCTGGTTGGATGATTTCTCAAAAAAACCATCCCTTGTGCCGGGGAAGTGTGGACCTTGAGGCTCCGCCCCGGCTCTGAGCCTGTTTCCCCAGGAGACTGCTTCATTCCACCCCCCGCAGTGCTAGCGGAGCAGCCCGACCGAGCGCTTACCCGATGGGCAGGCGCCCTTCTGCAGCTGGCGCACGGGCGTCCCGGAGAGCCGCAGCGCGCGGCGGCTGGCCGCCTGCAGCGCGCACACGTTGGCGTAGGTGTGCCCGTCGGTGCCGCACACGGCGTGCGCCCAGCGACACCGACACACGCCGCGCACACACTCCAGGCTCTCCCCGCACGGCGGGTCTACGGCGCGGCCGCACGGCTCGCCCTCGACGGCGGCGCACACCAGGCAGCAGTCGCAGAGGTCGGGCACGTAGCCGCCGGGACAGCGGGGACTCGGGCACCGTGACACGTCGCAGCGCGCGGGGCACGACGTGGCCAGGGGCTCCCGGGCCAGCGCCAGCGCGACCAGGGCGGCCAGGAGCAGCGCCCGCGCCTGCATGGCGGACGGGCCCGCGGCGGGCGGCAGCGCGGGGGACCGGCCAGGGGCGCACCGAGGCCGCGGCTCCGGCGCCGACGGAGGGAACGCGGGCGGGAGCGCGGCCACACGCGCCGGCGGCTCAGGCGGGCGGGCGCCGGGACCGCAGAGACATGCCCGGGGCGCGGAGAACCCGGGGGACTGGGGAGGCGCCCGCTCCCTCTGGGCAGACGGTCTGCGGGTAACCGGCCCCTCCGCGTTTAAAGGCGCCGGCCTCCCGCCCGCCCTCGCTGGAAGGGGGCGGCGCGGCCCCTCCGCCAGCTCCGCCCCGGCCCAACCGCCCCCGCCCGGCCTTCCGGGCCTGGACCCACCCGCGGCCGAAAGCTGGGCCTGCCCGGTCTGGGAAACCGGTGTGATGGATATTCTGCGACCCCGCCCCCGGGTAGGGGCCTTGGGGAGGAGGAGCCGCCAGTGTGTAGGCCTCCGGCACCCCTGGGAACCCCTGAGCTAGCCGAGTTCATGACTGAGCTCCGGTGACCTCAGCTACTCCCCCCATCACCCTCCCCCTCATAGACATGGGCAAGGCCAGACCGTCCCAGCTCCTCCTCCCCAGCCTGCCGCCCCTCCCTCTCCTCCGCCCCCGGCGCCCCTCCCGCACCCCAGGCCGCCTCAGCCAGGAAGCCCTCCGGACAGACCCGGACCAATCCACGTTGGTGGGAGGGATGGATGTCACCCCTCCTGGCTCCCCACCTCCTCTGGGGACAAACCTTCAGGAAGTGCCCCCCCACCCCATTGTCCTCAGTCTTTAGAGCTTGGAGGATGTGCTCCCCCAGGCTCTGGACACGGTCTGTCCGGTTGCAGCCTGGCTCTCGGTGCTCTGTGGCCCTGGCAGTTGTCTTACAGCTCTGTGCCTCAGTTTCCTCTGCACGAAAGGGGAAGGAATAGCACTTGCTGCCTCACAGGATGTAGGGAGAGTCCCACGCAGTGGATGGCGGAGGAATGTCCGCAAGCACCTTGTGCGTGGCATGCGGTCGGCCCACGGGGACCGGGAGGCTGCTTCATCCTGATTATTCCACACACGGCCTCTGAAAAGCCACTTCAGACCCAGGCCCCGCCCGAGGGCCCAGAGCCTGGTGACCATGATGTCATCAGCATGACAAGGGCTGTGGGGATCCGAGGAGAGGGCAGAACCCTCCTTTGGAGGTGAGCTTCAAGAGGGTGTAGGGTCTGGGACTTCCCTGGTGGTCCAGTGTTTAAGACTCCGTGCTGCCAATGCAGGGGGCCCAGGTTCGATCCCTGGTCAGGGAACCAGATCCCGTATGCCGCAACTAAAGATCCTGCATGCCGTAACTAAGACCTGGAGCAGCCAAATAAATAAATAAATAAGAGGGTGCAGGATCTGGATGTGGTCATGGGCCTGGGGGCTGGCAGGGTCAAGCCAGGAGCTCTGCCCCACCTAGGCCAAGGGTCCAGAAGCAAAGGCAAGTCAGAGTGGCGACCCATTCGGCAAAGAAAGCCCTCGGGTGCAGACCCTGGAGCTGGGGGTCTGTACCCTCTCTGGCAGGCCCTTAGGCTGCCTGGTGAAGTCTGGAAAGCCCTGCTCGGAATAATGTCTTTTAAATGCATAAAACAAGCTGCACGGCGTTACTAGGGGAAGTAATGCTCTTATTAATCCAGTTATTTAAACGTATAAAACTGCAAATAAATCCACGGTAAGTACATGGCTTCTTTGTGAACCCCTTAAATAAGATCTGGCCAGCAGTGGGACACCCGGCCAGATTTCAGAGCACAAGGGGGTCTAGAGGTGCCCGCAGCCGCTGCAGCATGGAGGGAAATACCTGTGTTCCTCTCGGTGACAGGGTCACAGGGGCCCTGTGGCTTGGGCCTGCTTCACCATGGAAGGATATGCTGGGCTTCAGGGGAGGGGTTGGTGAAAATAAACGTTTTTTCTTTTTTCATCCAAGTTTTCAGACACCCAGGTTAGGAACCTCTGGCTCAGAGGAGGGAGAGGGAGCTGGGGGGGGGGGGGAGGGACTGTGTCTGGTCCCTGAGAGCCTTGGTGTCCTTGAGGGACTGGGCACTGCTGAGAGGTCAGACGGGATGTGGCCCATCAGACAGGCATGCTGGAGGAAGTGGCTCAGGCTGGGGTACAGAAGGGGAGCTGGGGCCCCTGAGAGGCAGTGGCTGTGAGTGTAGGGTTGAAGGTCAGCAGGAGAACGGGCCGGAGGAGCCTGGGTCTTCCCTTTCTAAAAGGCCCTTTGACAAAGGGCAATGGGATATGCACTTCTGCCTCGAAAAACTGGACATGCATTTTGCTTTGAAGATGTGGAGAATTTCAGGCCTTTCTTGGAATAACCCAGAATGCCAGGGGTGGGGGACCACAGGGCTGGTCTGGGCCTCCCCCAACCCTGGCCAGGGCTCCTGGTTTGTCTCTCCTCTAGGGAGGGTGCAGGCCTGAGGGGCAGAGGGAGTGGCGCATGGGCCCAGGACGTCCTGGGGGCACCATGACCCAGAGTAGGCTCCTTGGGGGACCTCGGCATGCCAGACACCCAACCCTGCCGGGATGCTCCAGCGCACAGAAAAGCAGAGACCTGGGTAGGACCGAGAGCTCATTTCTTCTAAACCTTTTGTCTGCAGGTGGGGAAACTGAGTCTCAGAGAGGTCCCTGGGCTGGCCACAGCTGCAGACCAGAGCTCTCACAGCCCTCTACAGTTTACACGGGACAACGCCTGCTGTTCTTGGGCCCTGCGGCTGTTCAGGTGCTCTGCTTACATGATTTGATGCCATATTCACGGCTGCCCTGGGAGGCGGGTATCGCAATCCTTGAAGGAAGCTGTGGGATGCACGTGTCACAGTGTGTGGCAGCCTGGGACTCAGTCCATGCTCTTCCCTCAAGACCACACTGCCCCCAACGGTCACCTGATCTGACCTTTACAACCGTCGTGCGAAGGGGATATTTATTCCCCTTGTACAGATGGGGAAACTGAGGCCCGAAGTGAAAGGACCCATCCGTCGCTTCCCTTCTCCCCTCTGAAACTGGGGTGCACTCCCTGGGGTTGCCTTTGTTTTTGCCTGAAATAGGCAGGCCCCTCTCACAGAGGCTGCAGTGAGCATGGCTGGCCCCAGGCCCAGAGTGCTCTGCCGGTAAAAAGGGAATCTGTTTCCACATGTTAGTGCAGCTGCCGGGGAGACGGAGGGAGCAGCGCCCCCTGCTGCTCCCTCTCCATCCTGCCTCTGGGTGCAAAGCAGGGCACCTTCGGTGGCTTCCCCCCCGCCTGCTGCAGGAACCCCTCCCGCGGGATCTGAGTCTCCCCTCCTGTGGGTGAACGTCCTCGAAGGCCTAGGATGCTCCCAGGTGGTGCTTCAAGGAAGGTGGAGGCTCTTCCTATTTATTATTCATTCATTTATATTGACTCCCCGTTACCCCCACCGTTGCTACTTAAGGCCTTTTACAAACAAGAACAAGATCAAAAGGAAGGAAGAGAAATCAAGTAAAGAAAAAATGAGTGATAGAAAAATAATGGGAAACCAGAGGTGGAGCTAAGATACAAATTCTTGTCACAAGATGCTATTTTTGAGTGCATGCCCATAAATTTGGCTCCCAGCTTCCTGGTAGCCAAGGCGAAGATGGAAACGTGATGTCCATGTTGCAGAAAGAAGCCATTACTCCAAAGCAGCCTGACTTCTCACTACTAAGGGGAAAGAGGTGTCCCCAGGGAGCCTCAGAAAGGATTCTGCAGGATGGCCTGACACCTTCCACAGCCGGTCCCGTGTGGCTCCCCAGAAAATAGCTGTCAGTGGGAATGAGGGGCAAGCCAGCCTAGGGATCCTGCAAGAAGCTTCATTCCTTAGCAGGTGGGATTCAGCCTGGCCCAGGGGGAGCAGGGGGCCTCTGCAGTAAGTGCCCAAGCTTGGTGGGACATCCTAGAACCTCATTCAGAAGCAGGAGCTTGTGATACTGAACTTGATGAGAGCTGGCCTCACTCGCTCGTGAGAACGCCTTCCCACGTAACACACTACACCGCAGGGAAAGAGCTCCACGAACCTTTCAGTGCGCGGGCTGGGTCAGCCCATATGACTCTCAGCACACAACACAGCAGGGCGAGAAGGTTCCAGAAGAGGGGAGCGGGCCATGAGGACTGAAGACCGTCAGAACCATGTCAACGAGGGCCCCAGACACTCTGCTCTGGGACCCTCTAGCAAAACACAGCCCAGGGGACCGAGGCGTTCTCCCCATAGCCTGGCGCCCAAGGGCCCAGGCGGGGAGACCGGTGGCGTGGCCTGGCACGTCCCTGACCACCGGCAGAGCAGCGAGCGGTGGGCAGAGGGCAGTCGTGTTCCCTGCAGACTCTGCCTCATTTGTGAGCTCAGGAGAAGCGCCCTATGGGAGACGCCCCCGAATTCTTGGGCCAAAGGGATATTTTCTGTGGGGCTCAGGGTCTTGCATCTGCAGGTAGGGGTTCCTGCTATAGAGAGTGACCTTGCTCCAGGTTGCCATCATAGTATGGTCACCACCTGGGTCGTGCCTGACTCCGCTCCAGTTGTCAGCCCCTCACAGAGAGGGACAGTGTCTCATCTCCCCAGCACTGGCCAGGCTGGGCGTTGGCCAAGGTTACTTACACTGATCGGAATGGAATTGAGTCCATCCAGGCGGGAGCCCTGGGGGACCTCCACCGCAGGCCTCTGTCTCTGCACAGAGTTGGACAGCCGGCCGGGCCTTGGTCCTCGGGTCGAACTCTACAAGCTCTGGGAAGCCTCTGCCCTTTGACCTGAACTTTGTCTAAGGCTTCACATTGGATGAGGTCATGACTTAGGTCACTTTGGGGACTTTGCATCCCAGCCGCACCTCGGCCTGCAGTAAGATTCGTCAGCCCACGTTAGTGGGTGACTCAGAGGGTGGGCCCCCGGCACAGGGTTGGGGGAGGAGGGGGTCAGGGTGGGTGGGACCCGCTCTGTCTTCAGCCCCCAGCCCCTTGGCCCTTACCACACTTGGAGGAGGTGAGTCTCTCTGAGAGAGAGACTTCCCTCCTCACCCCTGTGTCCTCCCTGGCCCCTGGCCTCCAGGGGCAGAGGGGGAGGGACAGGCACCAGCTAGCACTCAGGACTGCTCGGGGGACCCTGGGGAATAGGTGCTACTGTAATCCCCATTTTGCAGGTGGGGCAGCCAAGGCACAGAGAGGTGGGGTAAGGTGGCCAAAGGCACAGAGCCTGCCCGAGACGGAGCAAGATATGGACCCAGGGTATATGACTCCAGAGCGCATGCCCACGGCCAGTTCACTGCGCTGTCTCGGGGCAACCACACCGTGACAGCACGCACGGAGGATGCTGGGACAGAGGGAAGCCTGGGGGCTGGACGGGGGCCACTCTGGGGCCCAGGGGAAAGGAGGGCCTTCCCTGAGTGGGCTCTGAATGCTGGGGAGGGGTTTGCTGGACAGAGCAGGAAGACAGGGAGCCCCAGGAGAGGGTGCAGGGGTGCAGAGGGGGCCAGCAGGGTTAGGGAAGGCAAGCCTTCTCTCTAGGGCAGTGGGGACCCCTGGAGGAGGAGAAGGGGCAGCACAGCAAGGTCAGCTGTTTTGCGACAGCTCGCTCTGGCTACATGAGGGCCTGGATTGGCCAGAAGGGGGTGTGCAAAAAGTAGGGGACCTGGTGGGGGATTCTGCAGAGATCCAGGTGCAAGGTGATGCCTTGGCCCCAAGCTGTTTGCAGGTAAGCGACAGCAAGCCCCACTCCAACTGGCTTCAGCAAAAGAGGGCTTATCGGTGCACCTTCCTGGAAGGTGCAAGGTGATCTAACGTCAGGTATGGCCTGATCCAGGAACTCACAGTGTCCTCTGGCCCATCTGGGCTGTGCTCCCCGTGGCGCTGGTTTCATTCTCAGGCTCTAGGGGTTGCAGGATGGCTGCCAGCAGAACCAGACTCACATCCTCTAAGGGGCCTCTTCCCCTGCAGTCCCAGCAAAAGTCTCAGTGTGTCTTATGATGGTTCTCACATCCATCCCTGACCCAACCACGAAGGCAGCAGAGTCAGGAGCAGCTGCCTGCAGTCCAGCTCTGATCACCCCCTGCTGGGCTCAGCATTTTCCAGCCAGATGACAGTCCCAGGTGGCAGGAAGGTAAGTCTCAGAGACTGAGCTGAAAGAAGCTACACAGTGACTGAGACCAGCAGATCTGGGCATTCCCTTCACAGAGGTGGACACTCTGCTTGCACACCTCTAGTGACGGGGAGCTCACTATCCATCAAGGCAATCCTTCCCGTTGTTAGAATGTTCTTCCTTCGATTGAGCTAAATGCTGCTCCTGTAATTCCCACCTCTGGACTTTGCTGGACCCCAGGAGACTGTGGAGAAAACATCAGTTCCCTTATCTACAAAAGAAGGCTGCAGGGACTTCCCTGGTGGTCCGGGGGTAAAGAGTCCGCCTTCCAATGCAGGGGTTGTGGGTTCGATCCCTGGTAGGGGAACTGAGATCCCACATGCCATGGGGTAACTAAACCCATTCACCACAACTACTGAGCTCACGCGCTTCAGTGAATATCCCGTGTGCTGCAACTAAGACCCGACACAGCCAAAAAGCAAAAATAATAGTAAAGAAAATTTAAAATAATAATAAAGAAAAAAAAGAAGGCTGCAAACATCAGAGGCTGGTCATCATGTTTCTTCTCTATTAGTTGCCTTGTGACCTTGGGCCTCAGTTTTCTATCTATCTAGAGAATGAAAAGAAGGAAACTTCCTCCTGGGGTTCCTAAGGACCAACAGAGGCAGTAGGTAGGGCTGTAAGATGGCCCCCAAGGTTCCTGTCCCTGGTGTACACACCCTTCATATGCCCCTTGAGTATGGGTGGGCCTGACCTAATCAGGTGAGCCCTTAAAAGGGCCTGGGCCCTTCCTGAAGGCAGAGGCTCAAAGTGTAGAGAGATTGGAAGTGTGAGGGACCCATGGAGGGGGCCACAAGGCAAGGACCTGGGGTGACCTCTAGGAGCTGAGTGGTCCCCAGCTGACAGTCCACAAGACAGTGGGGACCTCAGTCCTACAACCGCAAGGAAATGAATTCTGCCAACAGCCTGAAGGGCCTGAAGATGTCTTCCCCGCTGAGCCTCTAGTCGGGGGTGCAGGCAGCCAACACTGTGTGAGACCCTGAGCGAGGACCAGCTAAGTCGTGCCGGAGTCTTGCCCCACAGATACCATGAGACAATACATGTGCGTTGTTTCCAGCCACTAGGTGTGTGGCGATTTGTTTTGCGGCACAGAAAATGAATACAGGAGGTGAGGGCTGAGTGTGTCGTTAACTCTGAGGGGACAGAGGGAGCAAGTCAAGGGAAGCAGCTGGAGGGGTGGGGGGACAACAGCCTGGAGGAGGGGAGGCAGACCTTGGGGCCAAGTCCCAGCCCCGGAGACAGCCGCTCCTGGGCCCCGCCTGCTGGCCCAGCTCTGCCCTTTCTCGGGGAGTTTCTTTAAGTACCACAAGGCGGGCACTAGTTACACCCACCTCACGGGAGCAGAAAACCAAGCTAGGAGAGGTTGAGTGGCTTTCCCAAGACCCCGAAGCCATTAGGCAATGGACCCAGGGTTAGAAAATAGTTGGATCTGACCCCAAAGTTCATGCTCTTACCCCAGCACCACACTTCTGTTCCACGTCCATTTTATAGAAGGGAAAACTGAGGCCCAAGAAGGGGAGGTGGGTTGCAGAGATGCCAGGCTAATTGTTAACCAAAGGTCACATGACTGAGCCTCTACTACGTAACAACACAAAGCATCTGTGTCTGGTCCTCACCACATCCTCCCATTGACATGCCCGTTTCACAGATGAAAAGAGCAGGGCACAGAGGTTCGATAACTTGCCCAAGGTCACACAGCGAGCAAGGGAGCTGCAGAATCGGGATTAGAACCCAGGCAACGTGCCTCTCCTACAAAAGCTGGTTTGGAACCAGCAGACCTGAATGAGGGCCAGGCAAGGAAAGCTGAAAGGAAGGAGCGGGCAGACGTCTTAAAGGGGTCCCGGCTGATTGAAATGATGAAATCAGAGCCGCCTGGCCAGCAGGGCTTGGTCCTTTTCCCTTCTTTTAAGACAACAGTTCTCAGCTTTGACTGTCTGCAGCCCAAGCCCTTCTTGGAAATCACCCTGCCCCACCTCAATGCTGACAGGAGTTGGACGTGACCCTCCCCTGGACCAGAGCGGCCCACCCCACTCCTGGAAGGGTACATGCTGTCCAGCAAGGCGGCCCTTCCTGGACAGCCGACTCACCCCCCAGCCAATGGAGCAGCTGTCCTGGAGGCTGCTGGGCCTCTGTCCACCCTCTGAGGAGCCGCCAGCCTTTCTTTCAGCCCCTGAGGCCCTCCTCCATCCTCGCCGGAGCTGGGGGGGCAAGTTGATGCCCAGAAACAGTCACTCTGGCCATCCAGGGCGTCAGGATGGACAGGCTTGTTGGGAGTGATGGGCAGGGATCTGGCGCCCCTTTCCCCTCGCCCCTGGGCCACACTGCTCTTCGGGACCCCTGAGCTGTGTCCACACGGTCCCAGCGGGCTGCTAGACTGAAGGTGAGCCAGAGAGGAAGCACTTCAGAACTGAGGGCGAGGAGGCCGCCTGCTGGCCCGCCGGGGCTCCGCTCCGAGCTCTCCTGCCGCTAATGGGACACAGGTGCTCCCTAGGCCCCCGCCCCATCAACGGTCCTAATGTCAAACCCGTTCCCACCATGCTCTGTGCCCAGGTGTGGTTTAACCCCCGGGGAGGGGGTCCCTGTGCAGAAACTCTTACCATCCCCATGTTTCAGGCCTAGGGAGGTGCAGTGACTCACCCAGGGCCACACAGCCAGGCACGGCAGACCTGGGTGCTGACCGGTGGGCCACACAGCTGGGCCCTGGTTTGTGGGGTGGCCAGTTGGAGACTGAGGTCACACAGTCACAAAGATGACCTGCTCCGGGCCAGAGGGAGCCCCACAAGAGTCTAGAGTCCCCAGTGAGCGTCCTCCTGATGGGCTTGCACCCCCTCAGGGATGGGAGCCCCTCCCACACACCCTCCAGGACAGCCCGCCCCCCTTTGTTCCTTGACCTGGCAGAACCTCACACCCATGTTTCTCCTGCCAGGCCGGGCTCTCCGCAGCTACCTCAGCCTCTCAGCCTGGACCCAGGGCAGACCTCCCAGCACCCACCCTGTGACAGTATAAGCTCTGGAGGCAGATCCTGGCGCTTTTTGAGAACCACTTGCCATTTTCCCAATCAATTGGAGCCTGGTTTCCTGTCCTCCGTCATGAAACTCAGGTGGGTCTGAACCCAGTGCCATTCAAGCGTGAGCCCTGATGGGTTGAGCTTGTCAGCATATCCCATCCCCCTTCCATGGTGATTGGTTCAGGGGTGGGTCCTTTACCCAACAAGAGCCAATCCACATAAGGTACCATTCGCTGACACTGTTAGGAAGAAACATTTTCTTCTGCCCAGACACTTTCCCTCAGCGTGGGAGCCAGGAAAAGTGGGACTGACAGCCATCTGATGACCTTGAGGAGACAGTCTGCCTTGAAATAGAGCTAACTGAGGAGTGGAACTGAGAAAAGGAGAGAAAGCAAGCTGGTCTTGAGCCTGGATCATGCCATGCCTGAAGCTGTTGTTTCTAAGCTATCAGTCGATTGAGCCAGTAAATCCTCTGTAATGTTGAAGTCAGCTTGATTTGAGTTTCCTGCAGTTACCTGCGACTTAGGTTGTTGTACAGGGGCTGTGCCCAGCCAGACCCTGACAATAAACATAGATTCAAGAGGAGAGCTCAGACAAGTGGTGGGGGTTATGCACCTGCCACTTACAGAGCACCTGCCATTGCTGGGCACTGTCTCTATTATGCCCCCATGACAAGGTTCCCTTTGTGCAGGTGAGGACCTGAGACCAAGAGATCACCGAGTCTCACCCAAGGCTAGGATTTGAACTTGGGTCTGTCTGACTCCAGAGCCCATGCCCTTCTCTGCCCCTAGGCAGTCCCCAGGCACTGCATGTGTGCTGGAGCCCAGAGCCTGGCCACACTGGACATCCAGTACCAGGGAGGCCATGGGGCTCCCCACCCTGTGGACCCCACCGTGCGCAGCCAGCCTGCCAAGTCCACTGGCACTCTCTGGACCGCACATGTCAGGGGAGAATCGCTAGCTGGCTCTGAGTATCCCTGCAGGAGGCGTGGGCATGGCCTACGCCTGGCACTTTGGGAGGCAGCGCATGGTATAGCCATGAGCCAGCTCCAGGATGCAGGGGGCTGCAAGCTCAAGTTCTAGGCTC
Organism: Balaenoptera borealis; assembly: GCF_965194805.1. Taxonomy (NCBI): domain Eukaryota; kingdom Metazoa; phylum Chordata; class Mammalia; order Artiodactyla; family Balaenopteridae; genus Balaenoptera; species Balaenoptera borealis. Next base: position 147,331,390 of record NC_138861.1, on the reverse strand, counting down.
TGCCACGTCCTGCTGTGTGACCCTGTCAGTGCTCTTTCACCTCTCTGACCCTCGGTTTCCTCCTCCTTAAAATGGGCACACTGGGCTTCCCTGGTGGCGCAGTGGTTAAGAATCCACCTGCCAACGCAGGGGACACGGGTTCGAGCCCTGGTCCGGGAAGATTCCACATGCCGCGGAGCAATGAAGCCTGTGCGCCACAACTACTGAGCCTGCGCTCTAGAGCCCACGAGCCACGACTACTGAGCCCGTGCTCTAGAGCCCGCAAGCCACAACTAATGAGCCTGTGCTCTAGAGCCCGCGAGCCACAACTACTGAGCCTGCGCGCCACAACTACTGAAGCCCGTGCTCCGCAACAAGAGAAGCCACCGCAATGAGAAGCCCGCGAACCGCAATGAAGAGTAGCCCCCACTCGCCGCAACTAGAGAAAGCCCGCGTGCAGCAACGAAGACCCAACGCAGCCAAAAATAAAAATAAGTAAATTTATTAAAAAAAAAAAAAGGGCACACTTGGCTCTCACCCTCCTGTGCACCACATCGCTCTCGGCTGCCGCCAGGTAACCAGCTGACAGGAGGTAAAGAACCAGGGCCGCCGTCCCCCCTTCTCAGCCTAGGTACTGCCTCCTCTAAGTACCTCAGGACTAAATGTACCCCACAACTTCCAGCCCTGTGGATGACGGTTTCCAGCCTAAACACACGCCCCTCACCCACCCATCATCTCTTGGACTCTCATCCACTCCCCTGGCCCGAGCCCACCCCTCCCCTCTCTCCCAAACCCCGGACGTCAGTCCCCAGCCCCACCGAGTGACTGTGTGACAGCACATCTGGTGACCTGTTCCCAGGACTCCTCACCGCAGGGAATTCCTCCTCCAGCCCTCCTTGGTCCCGGCTCTTATATCACCAGAAACTGCTCCACCTCTGAAATCTCAGTTTCTAACCATCCCCCTTGGTTTTATTTATTTTTTTTTCTTTTTTTTTTTCCTTGGTTTTATTTTATCTATTTATTCTGGCTGTGCCATGTGGCTTGTGGGATCTTAGTTCCCCGACCAGGGATTGAACCTGGGCCACGGCAGTGAGTCACGGCTGAGTCCTAACCAGTGGACTGCCATAGAATTTCCCCTCCTTGGTTTTAAAACAATATAACAACTTCATCGGGATATAATTCACATGCCATACAATTCACCCTTTTATAGAGTACGATTCAGTGGTCTTTCAATATATTCACAAGTATGTACGACCAGCCCTACAATTAATTTTAGAACATTTCCATCACCCTAAAAAGAAACCCTGTACCCGTCAGCTGTCGCTCTCCATTTCCCCTTCACCCAGCCCCTGGCTAACTGCTAATCTATTTTCTGTCTCTATGGATTTGCCTATTCTGGACATTTCATGTAAATGGAATCATACAACACGTGGTCCTGTTGTGACTGACTTCTTTCACTGAGCACCACGTTTTCAAGGTTCAACCATGTTGTCACATGTATCAGTTCTTCATTCCTTTTTATGACTAAGTAATGTTCCATCGTGTGGATATACCACATATTACATGTCCATTTGTAATCCATTGTTATCCATTAATGGATGTTTGGCTTGTTTCCGTTATGGAAAACACTGTGAACATTCATATGTAAATTTGTGTGGCCATAAGTTTACAATTCTCTTGGGTACATACCTAGGAGTGGAATTGCTGAGTCATATGGTAATTCTATGTTTAACCATGTGAGGAACTGTTTTCCAGAGTGACTGCACCATTTCACGTTCCCATCAGCTGTGGGCATCTTTTCATGTGCTTATTGGCCATTTGAATATTTTCTTTGGAGAAATGTCTATTCAGATTATTTGCCCAACTTTAAACTGGGTTACATGCCTTTTTATTATTGAGTTATAAGAGTTCTTTATATATTCTGGATAAAATCCCTTTATGAAATATATAATTTGCAAATGTTTTCTCCCATTCTGTGAGTTGTCTTTTCACTGGTATCCTTTGAAGCACAAGACTTTAATTTTAACATGGAGTCCAATTTGTCTATTTTCTCTTTTGTTGCTTGTGCTTTTGGTGACATATCTAAGAAGCCTCTGCCTAACCCTGACATATCTAAGAAGCCTTTGTAACCCAAGGTCACAAAGATTTATTCCTGCATTTTCTTCTAAGAGTTTTATAGCTTTGGCTCTTCCATTTAGGACTATGATCCATTTTGAGTTAATTTCTGTATATGGGGTGAAGTAGGGACCCAACTTCATTCATTTGCATGTGGGAATGCCGTGGTCCCAGCACCATTTGTTTAAAAGGCTATACTCTCCCCACTGAGTGGTCTTGACACCCTCTCCCCTTCCCCACTCTGATTTACAGCACTTTGTCCATCGCCTATCCTGCTCACGTGCCCCTCTGCTACAGTTCTGAGTCCCAGACCCCCTGGAGACGACCAGGCCTGACCTTTCCCGTTTTCTGGAGTCAGCCATCGTCCTGGGGATTTCCCTCTCCCTTCCTTGGGCGGCTCTGATCTTAGTGTCCATTCCTCAAGAAGTCCTCGCAAAGCCCATTCTCTCCTCTTCGCTCTCTGTCTCTGTCTCTCTTTGTCTCTCTACCTCTGTCTCTCTCTATCTCCCTGTCTCTGTCTCTCGCACAGATTTTCTCCTGGGGTATCTGAGGGCGTGGTGCAGACGTGACATCCCTTTACCTTCAATTCCTCGGCGTGCGTGTCCTAAGCACAGGGGCACCCCCTGCATATCCACAACACAGTGAGCAAAGGCTCAGGTCTGCTTCTGGGGAACCCGACCAAAGGCGGGGCGAGGTGAGAGGGCAGACCGTCTGAGTGTCCAGCCTGACGTGAGGCTGGGAACCCAGCCCAGGAAGGGGCGGCGCTGACATCTGAAACCAGGAAGAAGCCACAGCATTTCTGCAGTGCCCTGGGGACACTGGCTCATCAGCGACTCTGCCCTCGAGGCTTGCAGCTTACGGGGGTGGGGGTGGGGGGGACAGAGGTGCTGACCCCGGCGCTGGGACCCAGGCAGCCTCTTCGCCCTCCCCGTGGCAGGCTCGTGTCGCTGTCTGCAGCGTGTCTCCCCACCAGCTGGGCAGACAGGCAGGCACACTGCCCCGCCCCACCGCACACACCTGCCTTCCCACCTGGCGTGTGAGCTGCCAGGTGGCTGTGAGTTGTAAGTGTGTCCCGCGAGGGAGTCGAGGTGCAGAGGGACGGAGCTGCTGCTCGCAGCGCGGGGGCGCCAGCTGCTTCCCAGGATCCAGATTCTGGGCCGAGTGCCCATGGCCAGGGCCGTGCTGCCCGGGACTGGGCGCAGCTCCTGCCCCCCAGGCCCAGCCAGAGGGCACTGATGGTGGCGTGGACGTCCCCACCGGGCGGCACTCAGCATAGCCGGAATGTCCCACTCCCTGGAGGAGGCTGAAGGAGGCTCTCTGTGGCCAGAGCGTGGGCAGGGATGGAGAGGTGGGCTCTGGCCGAAGATTCCAGGCAGGGCTCCTGGGGGGCAGGGGCTGGAGGGTGAGGTGACGTGTGTCCTTGCAGGGTGGCGTTGGCCGCTGTGTGGCCAGGAGGGGCGAGGCAGGGCTGAGCGAGGATGGTGCCTATCCGGGCCGCGTCCCAGTGGTGCCCAGCATTGGGCTCGGCGCTTTGAGCTGCAGACACGATGCCCCTTTAACCTCAGCACCCTGTGTGGTTACGGTCCGTGCAAAGCCTGCCAGGCTGTTCCCATCCGGCGCGCGGCCGGGGGCCCCTATAATTTCCCTGCGGGATGGGCCGGGAGCTCCAGCCTCATGGCCCGAGGTTCCCTGTCCCCTGTGAGGCCCCAGCACTAGGCCAGCTCCGGTCACCCCCCAGCCCTCCCTGACTTTGTGCAGACACAGCACTTGGGCTCCTGCTCTGGCCCAGCCGTCCTGGGTGACCTCACCTCCGAGGCATGCCCCCTGCCCGCACCCCTTCCCCCTCCCCCGCTCCGGGCCTGGCGCTCCAGTGCGTGGACTGGGCTGCAGGGCCTCCTCAGGGTGGGGCTCAGGCCCCTCGTCTCCATCTCCTGGGGCCCTGCAGCCCCCACTTCTCTGCCTCCCCGCTTGGCCAGGCTCCCTGCAGTGACATATCTGTCTGGAGGTGGATGGTGGTGACGTTGGCACAACATTATGAATTACTTAATGCTGCTGAACTGTACACCTAAAAATGATCTAAAAGGTGAGCTTTGTGTTATATCTATTTTACCAAAATTGAAAAGACCCAACCCTCGTTTACTGGCAATAAAGGGCCTCATGCTGTGATGGGGTCAGCCCCCGCCATCCCATGTCTGTCGCCTCTGCGCCACCTGGGGAGATTTTGGCTGGCAGTGGTCACCCCCAGGCCTCTGCCCACACTGCTTTCCCTCCAAGTGGAGCGCCCGCTTCGTCTGGGAGCGCCCTCTGTGTTCTGAACCTGTGCAGGGTGCCTTCGGGGGACGGGGACACCTGGACAGACAGATGGACAGGGACGGATTCTCGTACAGGCGAAACGGTGCTCACAGCAGGCTCCTAGGAGTGTATCCCGAGGAGATGAACAGTTAAGGCTTTGCACAGATTCTGAGCTGTGATGCTTCCCACGGCGCTATTTATGACCCTGCAAACCAGGCGTGACTTAACGCCACGTGGCAGGGGGTCTGAGGGATGGTGTGCCATGGGGCACGGCAGTGGCATGCAGGCTTCCACTCAGAGCAAGTGGACAGTGTCACGTTACCTCCCAGGGTGACAAAAGAGGTCACACCCCAGAGGCGCCCTATGATGCCATTTTGGTAAAACTTAGACAGGATGTATGCCTGTACATCTTTCTATCAAAATCTGGAAGGAAGTTCTCTAACATGTGCACCATGGTGGAGGGACCCTGCTGTGCTATACAGCGGGTTCTCATTAGTTACGTACTTTATACATATTAGTTAGTCAATCCCGATTCCCCAATTCACCCCCCGATACCCCACACCCCCGCTTTCCCCCCTTGGTGTCCGTACGTTTGTTCTCTCCATCTGTGTCTCTATTTCTGCCTTGCAAACCGGTTCATCTGTACCATTTTTCTAGATTCCACAGATATGCGTGAATATACGATATTTATTTTTCTCTTTCTGACTTACTGCCTTTCTCCCCATTGACGCGTATGGTGGGTATAACTTTTAATATTTGTTTTATAGAGATGTGTGTGTGCGCGCATGTGTGCACGTGCATACGTATGTGCAATGTGTGTGCGTGCACGTGTGTGTAGTGTGTGTGTGTGTTGATGTGGTGTGTGTATTGCTTTGGGTGTGCAGGCGCCCACCTATGTGTGCTCACGCATGCATATGTGTGTGCGTGTGCAGGGTGTGTGTGCTGGGTGCAGCGTGTGTGGGCACGCTCTGCCTGGGTGTGTGTCGGCGTCTACACTCTAGCCAGTGTCCCGCCCAGCAAACAGTCCTGGTCCCCGAGGTGCATTCCCGGGGCCAGGAAGAGGGTTCTTCCCAGACTTCCTCTCCTGGGACTCATTCCGGAGGGGAGGAGGAGAAGCGGGGAGGCCCATGGCCTCCAGCGGGGTCTGGGCGGGGGCCAGGGTGCTGAGAGCGCAGTGCCGGTCAGTTTCCCGGGGACAAAACACTTGCTTTTCCCTTCGTTACCACGGACCAGAAGAGCAGAGCTTGGCAGGGTCTCAGAAAGCACCCACCTGGGGTGTACAAGTGGGGAAACCGAGGCCCAGGGAGGGCATGAACTGCGCCCAAATCAGAGAGCGAGTGAGCGGCACAGGGGACACAAGGACTCATGACTCAGAGCCCTGCAGCTCCTGCCCTTTCAGCCACCACCCCCAAGGGGTCCCTCCCCCTCAGACTGGCCGCTGGCTGCACGGGAACAAAATAGACATGAGCCCTGCCCTCGAGGAGACAGGTCCAGGAACATTTATTGAGCACCGCTGCGTACGCCGCCGGGACAGGCCAAGGGACAAGTTTCCAGGCTGCATTTGGCCAGAGTCTGCATTGGAAATTGTCCTGGAGACCACGTGCCCTGTCCCAGTCGCAGCCCTGCCACTCCCCAGCTCTCAGCCGCGAGCAACGATCCAGCTGTCTGAGATGCTGTGTCCCCACCTGTGAAGCGGGGGTGACCACGCTGACCTGCCCCAGTGGGGCCAAGGGTGACCTCCCCAAAGCGCTGCCCAGACAGGGCTCAGTAAACAGGCTCACGGCCTTCCGTCTGCCGCTCCCCGACACCCCGCATCACCCCCGCCATGTCCCCATCCTCTCGGGCCACGGGCCCCCCGCTCTGTGCCTGCACACCGGGGAAATGCCTGTGTGATGCTGTCACCTGGACACGCCGACACAGCCACTCGCTCAGGCAGCGTCCAGCCCTCTGCCATGCGCGGGAGGGCCGGGGGGTGGGGGGGGACGGGCATGTCTGTGCACCCGGGTGGGTCTGGCCCTCTGTTATCCGTTCTTCTCCACTGTCTCTCTGTTTCTGTCTCTCTCTCAAGTTGAGAAAAGTAATTTATTATTATGCAACTCATTTCTTATAGTATTGTGATTCCTACGGGGGCTTCTAATAATAAAACATTATTGTGGATCATTTAGAAAGTAGCAAAGAATAGGCAGACCGTTTTTTTTTAAGTGTTTTTTAAAATTTATTTATTGATATATGTACATATATATGTTTGGCTGCATAGGGTCTTCGTTGCTGTGTGCAGGCTTTCTCTAGTTGCGGCAGGCAGGGGCTACTCTTCGTTGTGGTGCGCGGGCTTCTCATTGCAGTGGTTTCTCTTCTTGCTGAGCAGGGGCTCTAGGCGCAAGGGCTTCAGTAGTTGTGGCTCGTGGGCTCTAGAGTGCAGGCTCAGCAGTTGTGGTACACGGGCTTAGTAGTTGCGGCACATGACCTTAGTTGCTCCACGGCATGTGGGATCCCGCCGGACCAGGGATGGAACCCGTGTCCTCTGCATTGGCAGGCGGATTCTTAACCACTGCGCCACCAGAGCAGACAGTTTTTAAAGCCACCCCCTCGTAGTAGGTTGGATGGTGGCCCTGAAAAAGATATATCCAAGTCTTAACCCCGGTAGGAATAAATTGAGTTTGGGATTGACAAACACACAATACTATATATAAAGTAGATAACCAACAAGGACCTACTGTATAGCACAGGGAACTCTGCTCAATATTCTGTAATAACCTAAATGGGAAAGGAATTTGAAAAAGAATAGATACATATTCAGATAACTGAATCACTTTGCTGTACACCTGAAACTAACACAACATTGTTATTCAACTCTACTCCAATATAAAATAAAAATTAAAAAGAAAAAAAACAACAGACCCTGTGACTGTGAACTTCCTTATTTGGAGATAAGGTCAGGACTTCCCTGACGGTCCAATGGTTAAGACTCTGCACTTCCATGCAGGGGGCGCAGGTTTGATCCCTGGTCGGGGAAGTAAGATACCGCATGCCATTTGATGCGGCCAAAAAATAAGTCAAAAAAAAAAAAAAGAAAAAAAAGGAAATAGTGTCTTCACAGATGTAATTGAGCTAAGGGTCTTGAGACGAGATCACCCTGGGTTATCTGGGAGGGCCCTAAATCCAGTGACGAGTGTCTTTGTAAGAAACACACACAGTAGGAGGGGGAGATGTCCACACCGAGGGAGGCAGAGATTGGAGTGATGGGGCCCCAACCCAGGAACACCTGGAGCCCCCGAGAGCCTCTGGAGGGAGCCCGGCTCTGTAGACTCCTTTATTTGGACTTCTGGCCTCTGGGGCAGTAAGAGAATCAATTTCTATCTTTTTAAGTCACCACATTTATGGTACTTTGTTATGGCAGGTCCAGGAAATGAATACTGACTCCGACCCCAGCTGTCAGGATGGGTCCTGGTTGACAGGTGGGGTGCTGTCCTCTGGCCTTGAGTCTTGGGGCGTGTATGTGTGTGTGAGTTTGTTATGTAGTTTGGATCTTACTGACAGACTTTGTAGTATCTTCATTTTATGAACTTTTTTTTTTTATAGCCTAATTTTCACTGCTCTTTTCTTTTTTTTTTCTTTATTTCTTTATTTCTTTATTTATTTTATTATTTTTGGCTGTGTTGGGTCCTCGTTTCTGTGTGAGGGCTTTCTCTAGTTGTGGCAAGTGGGGGCCACTCTTCATCGTGGTGCGCGGGCCTCTCACTATCGCGGCCTCTCTTGTTGTGGAGCACAGGCTCCAGACGTGCAGGCTCAGTAGTTGTGGCTCACGGGCCTAGTTGCTCCGCGGCATGTGGGATCTTCCCAGACCAGGGCTCGAACCCGTGTCCCCTGCATTGGCAGGCAGATTCTCAGCCACTGCGCCACCAGGGAAGCCCCAGTATCTTCATTTTAAAAAACAGGGTTTCATGAAAAATTTCTCATTTTATCCAGTAATTTTCACAGAATGTACTTTTTTCTGACGACCAAATGTATGTTACAAAATACGTGTGTATTTCATAAAATTTGGAAGGTACAGAAATATACACATAAGGAAAAAACATTATACTTGACGATGGCAACCAGAGATAACAATCATGTTTGTGCTTTTCTGCGAGGCGTGCACCTCGGTCAAAATCTTGTCAGGACATGTAAAATAGTGCGGCCACTCTGGAAAATAATCTGGCAGTTTCTTAAAAAAAAAAAGAAACCTAAACTAAACATATACGTAGGACTCAGCTATCGCATTCCAGGGTGTTCATCCCAGAGAAATGAAGACTCGTGTTCACAAAACCTGCACGTAATCCTTCAGAGCCGCTTTCTGGGTAGTGGCCCAAAGCGACGACTTACATGAATGGTTAAGCCAACCGCGTGTGTCCGTCCATCCCATCTGCACCGTGGACGCCACTCCCAACACAAAGGAGGAACCCACTGATAAACACAACGACCTGGGTGGCCTCCAGGACATCATGTGGAGGGAAAAAGTCAGTGTCACAGCTTCACATACTGTGTGATCCATTTACGTAAACTTCTTGGAAGGACAAAATCAGAGACAAAGAACAGATTCGTGGGTGCAGGGGTTTAGGGATGGTGAGAAGGGCATGACGTAGGGAAATGGCCGTGGGGGAGGACTAGCTCTGTGTCTTGATTGCAGGGTGGTTGCATGAATCTGCGTATGTGACAAAGTGACACAGACACACACATACACACACCTTCTAATGCCAGTTTCTGTGCCGTTGTTACATAAGATGCAATCAGCTGGGTGAAGGGTACGTGGGACCTCTCTGTGCTATCTTTGCTACTTCTTGCAAATCAATAATGATTTCAAAATGAAATGTTAAAAAAATCCTCCTGGGAAAACAGACACCAGTCTCGGCATTTCAAACAGGTGATGAAGAACAGGCACTGGTCACGGGACAGCAATGGAGGCACAGAAAAGCTGCAACAGTGCACGAAGCCACCTCCACCCCTGGGGCCAGAGGAAGGAGGGGGGTTCCCAAGCTCTGGGGTCCCCTGGCCGGAGCTGGGGGAGATCTGGGGATCCCTGTCCCTCCCTGACTCTCCCGGGAGCTGAGCCCAGCTGGAAGCTGGCTGGCAGCCCTGAAGGAGTTTCTCCCCCAGACATAGGGTGGATAAGGAAGACAAAGGGGTGCTGGGGAAGCCCGGGTCAGTGAATAGCAGGGTGTGCGTACTGGACGCTCCCATCATGGCTGTGCGCCACGTGTATCGACTCACATCACAGAGCGGCCATCTCCCCCTTCGTTAAACCTTCTCAAAAGCATGCTTTCGCTGGCCACATGTCACCTAGCCGGGTGGGTGCTGTCATCTGTTCAGTCAACCCCGCCTCCTCGCACGGTGCGCTGCCACTGATGACGCCGGGGTGAACGTCCCGGGCGTGAATGTTTGCGGGCATCGTGATGGTGTCTTTGGGGTGGAGTCCTGTAGGAGTCGTCACGGGGTCACGGATATAAACTCCCTTAAGACTTGGCACGGAGAGCCAACTTGCTTTCTAGAAAGGTTCTACTGGTTCATCCCTCCTCCAGCAGGAGGGCCCGTCTTGGCACACCTTTGCCATCCTGGAGTCTTACCTCTAAAAGAATATTTGCTGCGCGCGGTACCCCTACAGCCCAGTTCCTGCTGCCCGAGGAGTGTCCCCGGAAGGTGACGGGGAGGGTGTCCTGCACGGAAGGCCGGAGAGCCGCCTGTGCTCGGGGATGACCCCTGGGGTCTGGCCGGCAGCCGCTCACCTCGAGACCCTCCCCCCTGCCGGCTGCCGGCTGGGCCCTCCCTCCAGACCTGCCCTCGGCCACACCCTGCAGGCCCGGCCCTGGCCCTGGCGTGGCTCTTCCTGGAATCGCCCTGGACGCCCCTCTACCTGCTGCCGCCTCACGCCCACTCACCCATCCACACACGGCATCCTGGGGACGCACAGACAGCACTGAGAGCTGGAGACATTGGCTGTCACACAGAGTCAGGCCCCTGAATGCTTCCCCTCTGTGGAACCCTCCCCTGTCCCCAGGCGGGATTTCCAGCCCCTTCTCTGCGCCCACTTCCTGCTTTCTGTCTGCCTCGTCTGATGGCGAGAGGAAGGAGCATCTGCCTTTACCCCCAGCGTGTGCTGCATCGTTCCTCCCAGCGGCTGCAAGAGGACCCCAGACCCAGCACCCACCCGGCAGCGGCTCCGTGAACCCCTCACCTCACTGATGGGACCCAGGTCTCTCAGGTACACTGTTTGCATCCCGCCCGCTTCCTGTCGCTCTGAAACGTGTTCACCCCTTCTCCCATCACCATTTTATAGATGAGAACCCGGGGTCCAAGAGGGGGGTGGCTGGTCCCCCGGCCCACAGCTGGCAGGTGTCTCTCCAACCTGAGGTTAGGCCAGAGTGCCCTCCCCGGGTCCTGCCAGCTGCAGGAGGTTGTGATTCTGTGCAGGGGACACCGGGCTGGATGTCCCTGGACTGAAAGAGCCCCCATGGGAGTAGGGGAGGCTGGGCTTTGAGTCAGAGGCTGTCAGAGCTTGGGGGCGCCCACGAGAGGCAGTCGACAAACACCCCCCCAAGTTCCAATCACGACTCGCTGAACCTGGAGTTCAGACTTCTGGTCTCCCACACCCTGGGGCGGGGGGCCGTTGTTTCTCTTCCCGTGTGGCTGGTGTTTAAACCGAGGCTCAGAAGAGGGAGGGGCCCATGTTTGACAAGGAGGGGCGTGTGAGTTGCAGGGAAGTGAGAAGCAATTTTACGTCTTCTCACTGAAGTGCAGCATCGCGCTGCGGCCAAGGGCACAGGGCCTAGGTGGATAGCTGGATGGATTTTCACAGACAACACTCCCGTATCACCCCACCAGGTCAAGAAGCAGGTGGCGACCAGCCCTAGGGGCCCCTCGTGCCCCTACCTGGTGAGGGCACCGCAGTCCAACATGTAAAGCCATAAGCACCTCTTAAAAAGCATGATAACAATATGAAAGTTCCCCAAAGTTATTTCTGCTCCAGGACCACTGCTTCGACTCTGATACCTCCCTTGCTGAGGAGGCCAGGAAGCAGACGTGCGGGGACCACCGAGGCGGGTGCAGGACCAGCTCCGCCATCCCTCCTGCTGTCAGGATGGCGGGCGGTTACCTCCCCCCTGTTCGCCGCCTGTGGCTTCTCGGCTACTGAAGCCAGGGCGGGGCTTACCGGCCCCGAGAGTCAAGGTAGATTGGACACAGCTATCGCCCTCACTGTTTGCCAAGACAAAGTATCACGAACTGGGGGCTTAGAACTCGTTTGCTTTCGCAGTTCTGGAGGCCAGAAGTCTAAATCAAGGCCCTGGCAGGGCCGCTCCCTCCTAAGGCTCCAGGGGAGGATCCTTCCTGCCTCTTCCAGCTCCTGGTGGCTCCAGAAGTTCCTGGGCTGGGGCCACATCACCCCAACCTCCACGTCTGTCACCACCTCTTCTATCTCTTATAAGGACTGGTCTTTGGATGTAGGGCCCATCTGCATCATGCAGGATGATCTCATCTCCAGGTCCTTAACTAATTACACCTGCAAAAACCCGAGTTCCAAACAAGGTCACATTCTGAGGTTCCGTGTGGACCTGAGTTTGGGGGATGCTATTCAACCCACTACCTGTCCTCAGGGCCTTCCCAGCCTCCTTGAGATTATAGCTACATTTTAAGCCTGACCAATAGGCAAATAATACTTGCCATGAATTTTTTACCCTGAATCGCAGTGCCATTTTATTCCCCCAGCTGTAGGCCAAGGGCCCTCATGCAACAGTTAAATAAATAAACCATTAAGGAGACAAGCAAAGCACTGAAACTGACACAGGTGATGAGGGGAGATTTGTGACATTCACAGCCCCTACTGGACACCATCCAGGCTCCAGCTCCAGCCCACTTCCCATAAGGGTAAGCCCACCCCCATGTGCTGACCACCCCAGGGTTACCAGGACACGCCACCCAGGGTGCAGGTCGGGGGGAGCTGGGAACCACAGGCTGGGCCTGGGTTCTGTCCTTCCCAGCCCACGTCGCCTCCCTGGGCCTCAGCTTCCAGAAGGGGCTGCGGTCATACGGTCCCTGCAGGTACTTCATCCTGAAAAAGCCACGGCTCCAACCATCCACCCAGGACATGTACTGTAGTTCAGAACAGAAATTCCCACACGTGCATTTGTCAAACACGCAATTCACAGAAGTAGCCTGGCAAAGTCTCTGCAGCAGGAAATCCAACAACGATCTGCCTGGCCCGTCCTTCGGTGGGAAAATATATATGACAATAACTCATGGTGAAAAATATGGCCTGGGAAAGAGGCGCTTAAGGGATTTCTGAGAAGAGAACATTCTGTTCTGTGCAGAAATTCTCCGAGTCTCCCTCCACGTGGGTCCAAAGCCCTTTCTCAGCCACGCAAGGCAAACCTGCTGCCGTGTCCCAGGGAGGCTGAGAGGCTCCCTCAAACCCCAACCCCTCGGGAGACTTCTGTCCGCTTCCTGACCATCTTCACGGGAGACTTACTCCTCCCGGACCCGCCTTCAGTCAGGAGGCCTCACGCCCCTGCCTTCCTGTGCTAAGCCTCCTGGGAACCAGCCCAGTGCTGGGCGTGGCACAGACGGTGGATGGACCCACCCCAGGCCCCATAGTGAGCAGGACCCCGGCGGGCCAGCAGGCGGTGACAGTCTAGTGTGAAGAGTGCTGCACAGTGAGGTGTAGAGAGCAAAGTGGGGTCCTGGCGAGGAAGCCCTGCGGCCGGGAAAGGCTTTACGGAAGGGGCCATTCATAGTGGGTCCTGAAGGGTGAGTAGGAGCCCACTGGGCGGAGGAGGGAGCACGCATGTGCAAAGGAGGTGGGATGGGTGGATTATGGCCCAGTGCATCTGGGTCATCCCTGACATGCTCTTCCCAGAAAAAGATAAGAACAGTGCCATTTATTGAGGGTTTGTACTTTACAAACACACCCTCACATGATCCTTGCGGTAACCCCTGAAATCGACATCATTACCCCCATTTTACAGATGAGGACACCAAGACTCCAAGGGGATTAAGTTGATCACAGGTGTAGGTAGCTCTGAGCTCTGGGCTATGCCTTGGACAGGTCCCACATGGTCCTTCATATGCCCGGTGCGATTGTCAAAAGTGCCAGACGCCCCTGACAGCTCCGTTCTTAGGTCTGTCTGTCCACGTGGGCAGGCATTTCTAGGGGTGGCCGCTTCCTGAATTAGAGACAAGGTCAATGCCCTCAAGGAAGGCAATGGAGCCGGGCAGACCTGGGTGGGAACACCGTTCGGCTGCATTCTCTCCCTCCCGCCAATTCCTCTCCTTCCTCCTTCCCCCCACCACTGTCTCTCTCTCTCTCTCTCTCTCTCTCACACACACACACACACACACACACACACACACATCTCTCAAAGGAAAAAAAACCCAGATCTCAGAATCCAGACCCCAGACCCAGCACAAAGCAGCCCTCAAGGGCAGAAGGGACACACACAGCAGCCGGAGGGCTTGCACTTTCCTGGAGGAACCCGCCAGCCCCCACCTGTGTTCCTGCAGAGCCAGCGGTGCCCACACAGGATCTGCATTCCCAGGCTCCAGGCCACCCCCTTTCCCTCGCTCTGGGGCACTCAGACTGCCTGTCCCAGGCTGCTGGTGTGGAGGGGACCACCGCCCCTGCCCACTTCCCTCTGGCGCTTGGCAGCGGGGTGCACACAGACGAGGGTCTGTTGAAAACTGCACCTGCGTCCCCATCTCCTTCACCTGTAAGTCCACCTATAGGGTTTGAGTTGCCTTTGATGGCTGTGGGCAGCAGGATGGTGCCCTCTAAAATGCTCACTCCCTAACCTGGGACTCTGTGACCTTACATGGCAAATGTGGTTACATTAAGGACCCTGAGATGGGGGATTCTCTTGGCTTATCTGGGTGACCCTGCACACACTCACAAGTGTCCTTATGGGAGGGAAGTAGACAGATGGTGATGTGATGTGAAGATGGAGCAGGGGCATTTGAAGACGCTGCCCTTGAAGGCTGGCGTGATGCGGCCACAAGCCAAGGAATGCCAGCAGCCAGCGGTGCTGGGACAGGCAAGGAGCCCTTCTGCCCCAGAACCTTTGGAGGGGGGCCTTGCTGACCCTGGATTTCAAACGTCTGGCCTCCAGAACTGAGAGCATACAATTCTGTTGTTCTAACCCACCCAGTTTGTGGGCGTTTGTTACAGCTGCCACAGGAAACTAATAGGTTCTTATACCTGAATAAATGAGTGAAAAGTTAAAAGGAAGGACTGGCCCCCAATCCAGATCCCTGTGTGCACCTGGTGTGTTTCTCTTGTGCCCCTGCCCCACCCCCCGCATTTTTCCAGAAGGGCCCACCCTGCACTGGAAGCCTGCAGAGGAGAAGGGCTTGCTTTGAACCAACGCTTGGAGCACTCCCAAGTTACCTGTGGGCCCTGGAAAAGCTGGCAGGTATGGGTATGGGGAGGGCAGACCTCATGCTTCTGAGCCCACTACGTGGGAGTCATGGTCCTGAGCGGCTGGAAAGATCAAGGTTCTCACTCAGGCTGCTCTCGGAGTCATCAGGGAGCTTTAACCAATTTTTTTTTTTTTTTTTTGGCTGCACAGCGCGTGACACGCGGGATCTTAGTTCCCCAACCAGGGATCGAACCTGGACCCCCTGCAGTGGGAGCGCAGAGTCTGAACCAGGATCGCCAGGGAAGTCCCAGCTTTAACCAATTCTGATGCCGGGTCCCCACCTTGAACCAATTAACAGGAAACTCAGGGCAGTGACCATGCTCGCTCCATTCCCGTGACTGTGTTACTCTCGGCTTTAAACGGGGCGGCCTTAGGATCTGAACTCGGCCACCTGGAGAGGCATCTCCCCCTTCCCGTCAGTTCTCGGGGGCTATTAGACGACTCTGCCGCCAGGGAGGACCTCAGCTGCCGAGGAGACCCACCGCCCAGTCCTGGATGTCACACTGCTGGCGGCCACGGTCCTGCCCGGGTCACCCGACATGAGCCCCCCACTCCATTCACACCCCTCAGGGGGCCTCTTAGCACATCCTGGACCCCAAACTGTGATCCGGGGCCCTCTGACTGGCTATCACCCCAGCCACGGCCACTGCACCACGAGGAGCCACCTTGGACCACCTTCCTCTCTCCCCCCTGCCCCCGCTCCAGTTCCCCTAAGAGAGTTTGATGGGTTTCAGTTTCCAGAGGGCAGGGCGTGGGGCGTCCCTCGGAACTGTCACCCTCTTCTGATTCACAGCACCTCCACCGCACCGCCTGCCTTCAGTGGACCCTTTACCCATTTTTTTAAAAAAGACTTTATTTTATTTTTTTATTAACCCATTAATTTAATTAATTAATTAATTTATTTATTTATTTTTGGCTGTGTTGGGTCTTCGTTTCTGTGCGAGGGCTTTCTCTAGTTGCGGCAAGCGGGGGCCACTCTTCATCGCGGTGCGCGGGCCTCTCACTATCGCGGCCTCTCTTGTTGCGGAGCACAGGCTCCAGACGCGCAGGCTCAGTAATTGTGGCTCACGGGCCCAGTTGCTCCGCGGCATGTGGGATCCTCCCAGACCAGGGCTCGAACCCGTGTCCCCTGCATTGGCAGGCAGATTCTCAACCACTGAGCCTCCAGGGAAGCCCAAGGCTTTATTTCTAAGTGCAGTTTTAGGTTCACGGAAAGGTTGAGGAGAAGGCACAGAGAGTTCCCGTATACCTCCTCCCCACCGTCAGCCCCCCCCCGTCAGCATCCCCGCCAGGGTGGTACCTTTGTCACAGTCAGTGAGCTACATTGATACAGCGTCGTCATCCAGAGGCCACAGCTTACGTCGGAGTTCACTCTCGGTGTTGTGCTCTCCATAGGTTTGGACAAATGTATAATGACATGCGTCCATCCTTACAGAATCACACAGAGTAGTTTCATTGCCCTAAAAACTCCCTATGCGCCACCTCTTCATCCCTCCCCCCACCACCCTGGGCAACCACTGGACTTTTTACTGTTTCTACAGTTTTTGCCTTTTCCAGATGTCCTACAGTTGGAATCATACAGTCCGTAGCCTTTTCAGATTGGCTTCTGTCACTTAGCCATATGCCTGGAGCAAATAGTAAGAGTATGTTTTGTTTTGTTTTTAAGCACTGGGCTTGTGAATAGTCCAATCAAGTCTAACGTTTACTTTTTTTTTTTTTTTTTACATTTTAGTTATTATGAATTGTAACATTCATACATAAAAGTGTATCCATTGTAAGCAAGGCAGTTTGATGAATATTCACAAACACATTCGTATAATCAGCAACCTGATCAAAACACCTAACAATACCAGCACCCCAGAAGTTTCCTTGAGCCCCTTTCAGTCACTAACTGTCCCCCACCCCCTAAGGAGAATCACTATGAATTGATTATGCCTGTTTTTAAGAGTATGTTTAGTTTTGTTTTTTTTTTCACACACACACACTGTATTTTATTTTTACAAGAGATAAATAGACTGACACTGAGCATTGTACACGGATGACCACAACAAAAGCAACAATGATTGCAATTACCAAACATAAGAGTAGGTTTAGTTTTGCAAGAAACTGCCACACTGCCTTCCAGCGTGGCCGCACCATTTTGCGTTCCCACCAGCATTTGCTGCGGTCAGTGTTCTGGATTTTGGTCATTCTGATAGGTCTGTGGCGCCCTAATCCAAATTTAGTAGGAAACTACTTTTTGTGGCACCTTTTCCCATCTGTTAACCTAGGCTCATAATTGTAAAACTGTTTTCATCCCTTTAGCCTTTGCTCTGAACCGTCCAAGCCAAGCCCTTCCGGGATTAAAAACAAAGCCCACTCCATGTCAAGTGCTGCTGAGTCAAGATGGAGCAGAGAGAGGGGGCGAGAGGGGTGCCGTCGGGGCAGGGGCAGGCTCTGGACTGCAGGACATAAGCCCGGACACTGGCCAGGATGGGGGGATTTGCACCACCTGAACCAGTGTTTCCTGATAACAAACCTCGTATCAGTGGTGTCAGACTGTGTACAGCGTGTGTAATTTGTTCTTCTCATTTAATCAATATTTATGAGATTCATCTAAGAATGGCCCTAATTCCTTCACTTTCACTGCTGGATGGCATCTCACTGCACACATCAGGATGCACTTAATTCTCCCATTGGATGTTGATGAAGTCTTCAGTTCTTCATTGTATCTGTCAACTTTTGCTGGCAGATGCGATGTAACAAGCCATCTCAACACTTAGTGGGTCTATACAATGACCCTTTTATGTAGCTCAGGCGTCCCTGAGCCACTGAGCAGCTCTGACTGGCTGGCCTGGCTGATGGCCGCTGAGCTCTCTCATGCCCCAGTGGCCAGCTGGCGGCTGCGTGATCGCGTGATCTGGGATGGCCCTGCTCACGGGGATAGAGATCGATGAGGGTACCTGGGTCCTCCTCCTTGTGGCCTTTTGTTCTGCAGGAGGCTCAGCTTTCTCGCGTGAAAGAGTCATTGCAGCCAAGCCCCCCGTGCACAGCGCTTTTCAAGCCTCTGCTTGCATCCCATGCGCTAATGCCCACTGGCCAAAGCCACTCCCCTGACCAATCAGGATTCAGTGGGCAGGTAGGAGACTCCATCTCTTGAGGGGAGGGAAGAACTGTGTCCGTTACCTTCTGCCACGTTTACCGTCATGAAGGCGCTTCTGTGCAATCCCACGCGCCCCTGGGGCCTGTGTGAGGTTTGCTGTATATGAAGGTGCCATATTGCTCTTGGAAGTGGCTGTGCCTGTCCTAATCTCAGCAGCAGTGTATGGACACTACCCTGTCCGTGACCTCGCCAGTGCTTCCCGCGCTGGCATCTCACTGGTTGGAGCTCATTGTCAGGATTGCTGGTTGAGGCTTTGCAAATGCTATTGGCCAATTTGCTTTCTGCTTCCATAATTTGTCTGCTTCTATTTTTGTCCCTTTATGTAAAATGACTGTGTGTGTGTGTGTGTGTGTGTGTGTGTGTGTGTGTGTGTGTGTTTGGTTATATATGATGTTTTGAGATTATCTATCTTTATATACAGTTACATGTGTATATAGTTATATATTATTATGTATTATATACACGTGCATATACATATATGTGCATTACACAGCGCGTGCACACACACACGCACACAGATTGTTACCACTGCTCTGGATACATGCATTGCAAACATCTTCTCCAAGCTTGTGGCTTGTTTTGTTTTTTTTTTCTGAGATGTCTTTTCACACACAGTGGTTTACAACTTTAATGGTAAACAAACATCAATCTTTTCCTCTTGTGCTACTTGTGTCTTGCTGGAGACATTCTTCCTTACCCTGGCTCATGAAAATATTCTTTTTTTTTTTTTTAAGAAGTTCACATCATTTCTTCTTTCCATATTTTGGTTTTTAATCTGACAGGAATGGGTATTTGAGGAGGCTGTGAGGTAGGGATACCATTTCATAGGTGGGCAACTCAGTGTCCCTAGGTGGTAACTAAAATATCTAACTTCTCCCTGAAGATCTGCACACTTTATACCGTGTCCACATGCTGGGTAGTTCAATTCTAGGCTTTTGATTTTTTCCATAGTTATTTCTTTATCCCTGTCCCAATACTACCCTGTATCCATGAAGTAACTTTGTAATAAACCATTGGCTCTCATAGGGCAAGGATTCTGAACTGTATGATTTTCCAAATGGCATTTCCTAACTCATGGTTGCTGGTCTGTAAGAATGAAATTGACTTTTGTTCACTCTTTTCCCAGGAAACTTGGCTTCGTAATAATCCTAAAAGCTGTCTGAGACTTGCTTGGGGTTTTCTGTGTAAACAATTATCATTGGTGAATAATGGCCATTTGTTTCTTCTTTAACAACCTTTGAACCTATTTCTTTTTCCTTGGTTTGCTGCATTTTCTGGGACCCTCAAAGCGATATTGACTAGAAGTGGTGGCGGAGGCCACCTGGCCTCATCCTTGAACTTACGGGGAACACGTCTTAGGCTCCACTAAATATGGTAGAAAACCGTTCTCAGGTCGAGGGGGTCTGCTTCTTATTTGCTGAGAGGATTTATCGCGGGTTGGGTGAAAGAACACGCAATGCGTTTCCTGCGCCCGCTGCGGTGGGTCTAGGGGTCTTCCTTTGCTCTGTCGGCTGGGGACTGGAGTGAGACATCAAGGCCTGGGAAAGGCCACGAGGTGAGCAGCTGAGCTCACGGAGGCCCTGCCCTCCTTCCAGCCAGGACCCATCCGCACACAGAGGGCTGTCCCCAGGGGCCCCTCCATCTCGGCCACCCCGTCCCAGGCGGGGCCCTCTGGCCATGTCCAGGAAAGCAGACGTCCAGGCCCGCCCATCCTCCCACTCGGCTCCAGGGTCCAGGCCATGTCGGGAACAGGCGTGTCTGCGCGTACTGGGCAGCGAAGCCTGCGGTGTGTAGCCGTGACCGCGCTCTGCGGGGTCCTGCCTGCTGGCCTCAAGCAGGCTTCCCGGGCGCCTGGGTAGCAGCCGGCTCACGGCGGATGCGCGATGCGGGATGCAGGCAGGGGCTGCCCCACGGGGTGGAGGGCAGAAGGGGGCCTGATCCTGGGCCTGTCCCAGTCCTGGTGAGGGGACCTGCCACCCCCGCTGCCCTCCCCGAGGGGCGAGCCTGCCAGAGCCTGAGATACCAGTGTTGTAAGAGCTGTTTCTCCCTCCCTCTGACTTCTCTGGAATCCCAGCCCCGCCCTCCCCTAGCCTCACGGCCTCCCCAGATTGATAGGTCCCTGGAGAGGTCTCCTCACCCTGCGGATGGGGCACCGGAGCCGTCAGAGACGTGGAGCCCACCCTGTCTGTGTGTTCCCGGAGGGACGGCCCCTGTTTCCTGGAGACGCCCCTACCCTGCCTTCCCCCTTCCTGGGACACAGGGCAAACCCAGCCTGAGGCCACAGAGATTGTGAAATTTTGGTTCTGGCTGGGGGAGAGGGCTGGCCTGTTGAGCACAGCCCTGGGCAAGCAAGGGTCATGCTTGCGCCAGAAGCGACTGCGCCTGGGTCAGAGGGATGTCCCTCAGAGCCCCTCATGCCCACGGCTCCAGGCCCACCCCAGAAGACTGCTCTCTGCTCCATGAGGGAGGCCCTGAAGCCCAGGCTGCGCTGGGGGCTGCAGCTGTGCTGGAGGATGGCTAAGAGTCTGGCGTCCTGACACCCGGGCCCCCCGCCCCCGCCTTTACTCCTGGTGCAGGAGCTGAACTTCAAGGCCTCACACGTGGACTTGTAGAGCCTGGAGAGCATGGGCAGGTGGGTTGTGGGAGGGTGAGGATGGAGGTCTGCGGGGAGGCCAGAACGTGGGTCCTTCAAGGTGGGGCTCCAGGCTGCAGGGACACCTGGGGCTTGGCCTTGGTATTTGTTATCTGTGCTTCATAATAAATAATCACAAATGTAGTGACTAAAAACACACCCATTTATTACCTCACACTTTCTGTGGTCAGGAGTCGGCAGAGATCTCTGCTCAGGGTCTCAGCAGACTGTATTCAAGGTGTCAGCTGGGCTGTGACCCCATCTGAGAATCGGGGGCCCCTTCAAAGCCACGTGGTTGTTGGCAAAATTCAGTTCCCTGTGGTCGCAGGGCAGAGGTCCCCATAACCTCGAGGGCTGCAAGCTGGGGACCACTCAGCTCCTTGCCATGTGGCCCCCTCTATAGGAATTTCACTCCATGGCTGTTTGCTTCTTCAAGCCTGTAGGAGAATTTCTGCAGCTTCAAATCTCTGCCTGCGGGGAAGCCTGGACCCCCTTCTAAAGGGCTCACCTGCTTAGGTCAGGCTCACCCAGGGTAATTCCTGTTTGAGTGACTCAAAGTCAACTGATTAGAGACCTTAATTACATCTGCAAAGTCTTCACCTTTGCACATACATTACCTAATTATGGGAGTGAAATCCCATCACATTCACGGTTTCACTCAGATTATACTGGCCCTTTTAGAATTCTGCCTTGGGACTTCCCTGGCGGTCCAGTGGTTAAGACTCTGCGCTCCCAATGCAGGGGGCACAGTTTCCATCCCTGGTCAGGGAACTAAGATCCCACACACCATGCGGCACAGCCAAAAAAAAAAAAAAAAAAGATGGAATTCTGCCTTCCCTCTGGGTGAAAGCACATCATTGTCTTCATTCATATTTTCACATCAACCCCGGTGACCTTAAACCCGGGAGAAAATGCTAGGTGTTTATGCTGTTGTTAATCTTGTTAACAGTCTGACGAGGAACATACCCCCTTTACAGATGAGAAAAATGAGGCTCAAGGCACATTGGCGTGTGAAGGGCACATGAAGGGTGCCTTCTGCTGGCTGCTCCAGGTCACAGCAGCTTGGAGGGAGGTAAAGCCTGGACTTGACCTTGCACAAACAGACCCCCACCCGGTTGCCGACGGGTCCCACCACCTACACAGCCTGTGACTGACAGCCCCTCCCCAGCCAGGCACTGGGCACCCAAGGAAGCACAAGCTGACTGCTCTCAAGCTCCCCCAAAATGCAGTGGGATCACGGATGGTGCAGACCCTAGTCCGAGGGGCATCTTACATCCCCTGAAGGCTCTCAGAGCTGCCTAGACCCACCTCTCCTCCATTCAGGAGGAAGACCTTCCGTGGCCTGCTTGAACCCCTCTGCTGATGGAGAGCTCCCTTCTCCCTGAGGTGAGCTTTCCCTTCTCTTGAGAACTCGGCCCGAGAATTCAGCTTCATGCCGAGACACACCCACCTCCTTGCAGTTCCCACCCGCCCGTTATTTGGAGGCGATGGGTTGCTGTGGCTCCACCATGATGATGAAGATGACAGATGCTGTGCATACTTGAGATGGTCACTCTCCCTCTCTGAGCCTCAGTTTCCTCATCCAAAGCTAGGGACCAACCTGGACTTGGTTCTCCAAGGGTGGAGACAGCGTGCTGGCAGGGAGCTTCAGGGCCTCGCAGTCAGGAAGGGTGCTGTGTGACCCTGGGCAGGTTGCTTTCCTTCTCTGTTTGGGAAAGCAGGTGGGAGAGTCTTCAGGTACCACCCCCCAACAAGGAGCGTGAATTTTATCCCCAGCCCCAGGGACTCCTCCAGGAGGGGCCACTTGTCCCCGCTTCCGCACATGGCTCAGCCCTGTGCCTGGCCCGCGGTCGTTACTTAGCATGTGCACAGTAAGTGTGCAATGAACCTAAGTGAGAAGGTGACTGGATGGACCCAGTGGAGACACTGTTTCTAAAACTGGGGCAGCAGGGCTTCTGGGCTGTGTGCCTACTGTGTGCCAGACGCACGCCAATCTCACGCCTACTCTGCTGAAAGAGGAGGTTGGGGCCTTGCTGCTCGGGGCCCCGGCCACCAAAGGAACAGACAAGGACTGCAGCCCGGTTGGCCTGGGGCCCAAGCCAGCTGAGCACTGGCCTCCAGCGGCCTGCTCCTCGCCTTGGCCACAAACGGGGGGCTGGCCACCCTGTTCTGCGTGCCTACTGTGTGCTGGCACACAGTTTCTCTTCATGCTCAGAACCTTGAGGTAGGGTTTGTTTTTGGTTACAGATACAGAAGAGACTGAGGGTCTGAGAGGCTGTGACTTGATCAGAGTGACTCAAACTTTGGTTCAGGGTTCTGTAGCCTGCGGTTGCTGGCGCTCTTCCCGTAGCAATAAGCACCGTTAATAGGAAACAGGCCACTATTGGCCCTGGATCTGGCACTGCGCTGGGCCCTCTGCTTCTCGAATCCTCACTTCAACCCAGATGCAGGGATTATCAGCCTCGCTTTAGCTGCGACCAAACTGGGGCTCAGAGAAAGAAACTTTCTCACCCCAAACCCCACAGCCTCTAAGTGGGGAGCTGGGATTTGAACCCAGATGTTGGACAACCGAGCCTCGCCTGGACCTCCAGGTCTGCCGCCCGAGAGCAAGGGGTCTCAGGAGGCCAGAGCCCCCAGGGGGGCCTGGGGTGGGGGGCCGGGACCCCAGGCGGGAGGGGCAGGGGCATGACAGCTTGTGGAAGGTCAGGGAAGGCACGGGTTCCAAGGCACGTGGTGGGCCAGGAGTGACCCGGCCACTGTCCCCACCCCCTGCGCCGAGGCTGCAGGCCCATGACCTCAGGGAGCTGTGTCCTCCGGGTTATTGTGATGGGGCTTCCTGCTGCATCCAGCGCAGGTCATCATGCCTCCGTTTCCAATTACAGCTGGCCTCCTCCTACCTTCCAAACCCGCCCAGCCCACAGAGAAGGCAGCCTGGGGTCAGGGTTAAATAGAAGGTTTGTTGGGACCTGCTCCTTCCCCCAGGAGGTGCCAGTTCTGGAAAGCTCTCTGCTGCCCCCTGGTGGGGGAGGCCTGGGAGGGGCCTGCAGCGTGGCTGGGCCTCTCTGGGGCTCCCCGACCCCAGGACCAGAGGAAGGATGATGGATTCCCACTGCCCTCCTCCCCCGGGCCTTCCAGGCTCTGCATCCTGGGCGCAAAACCAAACCAGGGCTCTCCTGACTCGGGAGCCCCTCTCCAGGCTCCGTTTTTTTCTGTTAACGGGGAGGATGGGAAGTCCGATGACTGCTTCACAGTCCAGGAGATTTCTTTGGGGACACGAAAATGTTTTGGAGCTAGACTGAGTGGTGGTTGCACAGCATTGCGAATGCGCTAAGTGCCACTGAATTGTTCACTTTAAACGGTTGATTTTATGTTATGTGCATTCCATCTCATCAAAAAGAGAAGCTTCGGGACTTCCCTGGTTGTCCAGTGGTTAAGAATCCAAGCTTCCACTGCAGGGGCATGGGTTCCATCCCTGGTCGGGGAACGAAGACCCCATATGCCACACAGCCAAAAAAAAAAAAAGAGAGAGAGAGAGAAGCTTGGAATAGTACTGTGGGGTGGGTAAGAGCCACTGGGGATGCCCACGGCCTCTGAACCTGGCACCCTGTCTGGAAGTCGGGGAGCTGATTTCAACCCTGCCTAGATTCCTGGTCCTTGGCGGGTTGCTGGGAGGGAAGGGGAGAGAGAGGCCGGGGAGGGCTGGGGTAGACGGCCCAGGTAAGCCTTTAAATACACTCAGCAGTGGACTCCACGTCGGGCTGGAGACCCTGACACCACGTGTCCTGAGGGCCGACTGGGGGCTGGAGGTGGGACTGGCCAGGCTGGGCAGGAGGACACCCAGGTGGGGGGCACTTAGACCCCCTTCTCCTGTCTCCATCACTTTCAGGACACAGAACTGGGGTAGAGAGGTACGGAACCATGTACCCGCCCTTGGGTCCTAATGGGACATATCACATGGGGCAGGCTGGCAGGGTGGTGCAGTGGTTACTATGCTGGGCTCTGGAGCTCTGCCCCTACCTACCTGCTGTGTGACTGCAGGCAACAGACCTAACCTCTCTGTGCCTCTGTCTCTTCAACTGTAAACAGATATAACTATCCCGACCTCACAGGGTGGTTTGAGGATTACAGGCAGACAGAGTGCAGTGCTGGACATTCAGTGAGGGTCCAGGGAGGGAGGAGAGGCCCAGGGAATCCCACGACCTGAAACTGGGGGTTGCGGGAAGGACTTGCCCAAGGCCACACGGTGAGTGACCGGCTGGGGGGACCCGGCCTGGGTCGGCTAGACCCACAGTCCTGCCCGCTCACACCCGAGGTCGGGATGCAGCAGCGGGGTGGCCCCCGGGGACAGGGCCCAGTCCCCAGACACTCCCCGGGAGGCAGCCCAGGGAGGGGAGCCTGAGGACTCCAGGTTTCTGCAAAAAACATTTATTGCTATTTGACCCCTGCCCTCGTGCCCCCATTTCCCAGGAAGCGAGCCCCCTGAGACACTGGGACAGACGGAGGCCACGGCTCAGGACGGGGGCCCGGGGACCAGCCAGGCCGCCCGCCCGCAGCACCGCCCAGGGGCCAGGTGTCCCCGGCGGATGTTGAGCTCGGTGGCAAAGGTCCGAGCCTTCTGGTAGAAGAACAGGGACTTCTCACGGTCCAGGAGGAAGTTGTGGTAGATGGCAGCCAGGCGCATGTAGATCTTCATCTGCGCCTCCTTGTCGCCCAGGTCCACGGCCGCTGCCAGCGCCAGCTGGTAATACCCAGCCGCGTCGAGCGGGTCCTGCAGGGGAGACGGCATGCAACCAACCGATGGGACAGCTCCGCGCCAGGGGCTTTGGGGGAGCTGGTCTCCCCCAAGGCTGTGCCCTCCAAGCCCAGGACTGGGCCCACGACAGGGCTCCAGGGGGACAGGACGCTTCACTGCCCCAGACGGGCCACAGCTTCAGTGCCTCTGGGCTGGCCCTGCGTGCTTCCCCCAAGGAGGCGCCCACCTGCTCCCGGGGCTGCCTGAGAGCCACTGGAGGTCTGCGGGGGCCTGACTGGGGTCTCGCTGGCCCTGGTCCCTCCTGCGCTCTAGACCCACTGGTCCTCCCCCTTCCTGGAGCCAGGGCCTCGAACCTCGTAGCACCCAGCGTCCCCTCGTCCTGGAAGCCTCTTCCCTGCTCACCCCTGGGGCCTGGGGGGACATCTGTGGCTTCCCCTTGGGCTGAGCTGGGGTCTGACCGGCTGCTCTGAGAGCCCCCAGCAGGGCTACCCCGGCCCAGCGGGGCCATGGCTTGATTACCTCCAGCCCATGTCCACACTGATGCCAGCACGAACGGCCTTCCCCGGGCCAGGCCCAGCGCAAAGCCGCTCACGGGCGTCATCTCAGAATCCCCTGCGACTCCAAGGGACCGTGCCTTCCCCCAGGACATGGGATTCCGTTTCAGACACATCTTTGCCTCAAACCCAACGTCCCCAGGCTGGCATGTTCCCCCACCCCTGCCAACTCCTGTCTCCCACCCCAGCCTCCCCAGGTCCTCCACCCGAGTTCACCCAAGGGACTGCTCTAAACCCAAACCCAGCCCGGCCACGCCCTGCTCACAATGGCTGCCCAGGACAGAGGACAAAGTCCAAAGTCACCAAGCCCTGGCCCCTCACTGCCCCCCCCAACACCCCAAGCCAGGATCCAGAAGACAATTAAAGCAGGTGTGTGTAGCAGTTCAGTGACACTGTCCCAGCCCCGGCCCTGGCCAGGCACAGGACCCTGTGTGGATGGCAGGGGCGGGGCGGCCCACACGGCTGATTCTGGGACTACAGGACCACAAGGGTCGACCAGCACTGAAACAGAGGGAAGCTGTGGGAGCCTGGGAAGCACCTGACTCAGCCTGGGGTGGGATGGGAGGGCTTCCTGGAGGAGGAGACATCCCAAATAATGGAAGTAATTGGCCAGAGTGGGCGGTTGGGGGGGGGGGTGGTGTGCATTCCTGTGCATGTGTGCACATGTGTGTGTAGAAGCTAGCAGGTGGCAGACCCAGAATTCACACCCAAATCTTTCCTAGTCCAAGCCTCGCTCTTTCAGCTATGACCCACCACACACAGGCTAAAGATGGTCCTGCCTCTGTCTAGCCCCTCTTTCTCCTTCCCATCCCTGTCCCACGCAGGAGAGCCCCTGGGTCACACGCAGAGCATGAGGGGGCCGCTTTCCCTCCTGGGCACGTGGGGAAGGATATGAGGTGAGGGAATTCCAAGGCCTCAGCGTGGTAAAGGCAGGCGTGGCCTTGGCAGGGTGATCACGGTGAGGCTGTGGACGGTAGCGCAGCCTGGGAAGCCCATTTGGAGAGAAGCGGAGGAGTTCTCTGCCCCCTGACCCCAGCTGCCCGGCCAAGGGAACCTGGCCTCAGCCACAGCCCTGCCCTTTCCTTCCTGCCCGGAGTGACCGTGGAGAGATTAGCCCCCATCCCCAGGGCTCCCTCCCAGTGTCAGGGGCCAGCGAGCGTTCCACTTGGGCTTAGATCAGACACCTGGGGTCTGGAGCTGACCCTGGCCTGGCTCATCCCCCCTTCCCCATCTTGGGCAAATCTGTTCACCTCCCCAGCCTCAGTTTCCCCTTCTTGTTTTGAGCTGAGGAACCTCACACGGCTCCCTGCTGAGGTACAGAACTGATCATGCAGAACCAGGGGTGGCCCGTGCTCTGATGTGGCCCTATCCTCAGACCGTCCGAGGGCAGAGGGCTCTGGGCGTACGGAGAGGTTGGCTCAGGAGAGGCTGGCCCCAGTCCCGCTCCACCACCAGGCCCCCCGCACAGGAGGGGGGGCCCTGATGCGGAGAGAGTGAGCAGGGTCGCAGGGCCCCAGGGTTCCAGGGTGTCAGCCTCAGAGTCCCAGGCCCACAGGGCCACAGGGCTGCAGAGTCCCAGGCGCTGAAGGCCCAGCGTGCTGCTCCCCATCCTACCGTAATTAGCTGCCCACTCCTAGCCTCAGTCTCCTCCCTGTCCCGTGGGGTCACCAGCTCCTCCCGCAGCAAAGCATTTGAAGAGGCAACCACACAAATCCTGGACAGCACGGAGCCCGGAGAGCACGGAGCCCGGAGAGCACGGAAGCCGAACAGCACGGAGCCCGGAGAGCACGGAGCCCGGAGAGCACGGAGTCTGGACCCCGGTGGGGCTCAGCTGCAGGGATCATCACTGCCCTTGGGACCCCCCAGCACTGCCTGGCCCTGACATAGCGGAGGCTGCAGTGACCACTTCTGACCACCATGTGTCACCAGTGCACAGCCAGGTCTGCCCTAGGCAGGGGGTTACCTGCAGGGAATGGGGGATCTCCCAGGGCCGCCCCAGCTCCTAGATGCCATTAGTTGGGGAGGGGAAAGGGAAGAGCTCAGCCCCTGGGCTGGGGCACCCTCACCCCTCAACCAACACAGAGCAGGGACACTGCGCAGGTGCTGCGCTAGACCCAGAGTGGGGATGACGGGGGGTGTCTGCGCGTGCGGGGAGTGGCGGGGAACAATAGAGGAGACATTTCCAGCCCCTTGTCTGCATCCACTGCGGGGCTCAGAGACAAATGGAAAAGCGGTCCCCTTCTCCTCCCAGCCCTGCAGCTCTGACAGGGCAGCGGCTCAGCCAGGGTGCTGGAGTGGTATCCCTGCCGTAAAACCTGTGGCACCCCACCTTGAGCCCCAGTTTCCGTCTCTGTGAAGTGAGGTGATAATAGTGTCCCTACCCCATCCAGGTGATGTGAGGATTCCAGGAAAGAAGAGCTCTGCACAGCCTGGCAAGCTTCCTGGAGGAGAAGCCAGGGTTTGGGTTGCACCTTGCAATGTGGGTCTCTGGGAATAATGGTGACCCTTCCCCTGCCCCAGGAATGTCTTTACCCCCCACCCCGATTATTTTGTGGCTAATTCCTGCTTGACTGTCGAGACTCAGCTTTGCAGTCACCTCCAGGAGCCCCCCGCCGCCACTACACTCCATTTCGTCCTTTCCCCAGTGGCCGCGTCATCTCTTCGCACGTCAGCCGCCTGCACTGGCCCTGAGCTCTAGAGGGCGGGGCCTGACGCGCAGGGGAACTCTGAGAGTGTCCGCTGGCCTCGCCTGCTCGTCACAGGAAGCCCAGAGCTCCGGAGAGACCACTGGGACCGGAGAAGGACCTGGACCCAGGCCTCCCCGGTGTGGGTGCACGACGGCCCCCCTCACCCCAGCGTCCCAGCCCTGCCTGCGCCCGCCCACCTTGAGGTCGTAGAAGATGATGTCGCCGAGCACCAGATACACCTTCACGTAGTACAGGGTCTCCTCGTCAAACTCCAGCGGCGAGGTGCAGAGCGAGAGCGCCTTGAGGTAGAAGTGCTCTGCCAGCTCCCCGCGGCCCAGCTGCTGGTGCAGCGCGGCCAGCCGATGGTAGGCCACGCGCTCGTTCAGCCGGTCCCCTGGGGACGCAGGGAGGGGCCACGAGTGAGGACACGGCTGCTCAGGGCGGCGGGGCACGGCCAGCCAGGAGCACACGGGCCGTCACCGTCTGTCACCGTCTCCGAGCTCCAGCCAGCCCCTTCCTGGCCCCAGACTCTCCTTCCCATCTGTAACGGGGACCTGATAAGGTCCGCTCCCCGTCCGCCTCGGGGATGCGGCAAAGTCATGCATCAGGAAGCCCTGGCTCTGGGCCTGCACGGACCCTCCTGGACAGGGGGCTTTGCTTACTGTTTTGACTGGAGAACTGTAAGTCCTGCAGTCTGTGCACCTGCAGGTGCCAGGGCTCCGGTCAACCTGCAAACACGACCTTTGGCCTCCCGCTGTACAGTCAGCGGCCCCTACCCCGTCCTCGGGGAGTCACCACACGAGGCTGTCTCCAAGATCCTCCCCCTTCCAGGGCTCCCCTGCTGAGCACCTACTGTGTGCCCAGCCCCCTTGGGCTGCCTGTCTCGGGGAAGACAGACGGCCTGGAACAGCGCATTAGGGACAGACGGATGGCGGGCATTGAGGGACCGGCCTCCGGAAAGGGGACTGGGATTTGGCCAGCCAGCAGGGGCCGCTGGCGGCGAGTGGGGAAGGGACAGCGGGAGGGGACAGCAGGCAGAAAGGCACGGGGTGGGCCCGCCTGGCAGGTTCGCGAGTGTCAGGAGTGCTGCTGCCCGTCTCAGCAGCCTGGCCCGCGGGAGAGGCGCCTGCAGCCCGGGAGACCCGCGGCCGCGCTCAGACCTCAGAGGTGGAGGCCCTGGGCCCGGGGTGGGGCTTACCCAGGGTGACGCTGAGCGCCAGGGCCGTGTGGGCGAACTCCAGGCCCTCCTGCGGCGCCTCCGTCTTGGCCAGCAGCGCTGCCAGCTTGTTGCAGAGCCGCAGCTCGGCCTCCTGGCTCCCCGTGGTCACGGCCAGGGGCAGCGCCCGGTCCTGCCAGCACAGGCGGGCGGGTCAGGCCTCCGGCCGCAGCAGCCAGCCAGGCCTGGTACCCTCCTCAGAGCCCCAGTCCTGCCCCCACTAACCCACTGGAGCTTTACACAGCTCTGCCCACCCCGGGAAAGGTCAGCTCAGAGTGGTGTGACACCCCCAGCGTCACTGGGCCATGAGCAAGCTGGGTGTGAACCTTGCCCATCGAGCTACACCACACACACTCAGACCAGCCCTGCCCCTGCTGGGTGATGGGCGCCTGACCAGGAAGGTCCAACACCCCTCTAGGCTCTAAATACACCGCGCTTATCTGTCCCCTGGGGCTGAGCCACACGCACGAGCTGGGCAGACGGATGGGGAGAAGCTGCCCTCCCTGGCAGGCACGTGCAGACCTGGGCCCTGGTCCGGGTCCTCCCCCTGATGTGCTGTGTGTCCTTAGGCACACCCCTGTGCCTCTCTGGGCCTGCTTCTTCGTCTGTCAAATGGGGACAGTCCTCGCATTCCAGGGCTGTTTGGATCACCGAGATGCATGTCCTACAATGGTCCTTCCTTGCTCTGTCCCTCCCAGGCTGGGGATGGGGGCCAAGACCATCCCTGACCAAACCACTGGGAAACTAAACACGTGCGTGGGGGACCCTGCCTCCAGAAGGGATGCCCCCTGAGGCCCACCCGCCTGGACCCACGGCAGCCGCTCACCCGGTAGAAGGACACGGCTTTCTCCCGCTCCCAGGTCCCGTTGAAGAAGATGTCTCCAGCCGCCTCAAAGAGCTGCAGCCCCAGCTTGGGGTCCCCTGTGTACAGGGCCGCGTTCTGTGCCACCTGTGGGAATGCAGACACTCTCATGGGACCCCCAGTGACCCGGCAGGGCGAGGTGGCCGGGCCCGCTGGGGGAAGCTCACAGCCACCTGCCGGCCGCCCGGGGCCCTCTGTCACACCGACACGGAGTGAGGGCTCTTTCCTCGCATACACCTCAGTCCCTGTGCCTGCGGGGCCCTCGTCACCTGCTGGCATGAGGACAATCATCTAAGCCCTGTGTCCCAGGAGGAGGCCTTTCCAGCTGAGGCCCCAGGAGCCGGCACGTGTGGGCTGGGGAGGCACTTGGGGCAGAGCTCAGAGCCAGCCTCCGAATCCCGCCGGCCATGCCCAGACCACAGCATCCTCTGCCCGGCTTCACCTGGGGCTCCCAAATCCTGGCTCCTTGGGCCCCCCTATTTTCCCTCCCGAGCACTTAGAGACACCCGACCGCACATCCACTTGTCTCTCCCGCCAGAGGACTGAGGCTGTCGCTCCTCTGCTGCGTCCAGGGCTTCGCACGTGCCTGGCGCATAGTAGGTGCTCAGAAAAAAATGCCGAGTGACTGAGGGGACCGGCCCTGGTCCGCAGTCCAGCCACACCCAGCGGCTTGCAGCCCAGACCGCTGCACTCCCGGCCACCACTGGGCCTTTGCACCTATGAGTCCTGGTGCAGGAATACCCCATATCCCTACCACCGCCCTGCAATTCAAACAGCCTCCGTGACCCCAGGCTGACCGAGCGCACCCCCGGCTCCTTTCTGTGCCGCAGCCCTGGCCCCAGGCGGCATTGCTTGTAGAGGAGGCTGCGCCCTCCACCAGCTGCCAGCTCCTGATCTGGTTCGTCAACCCCTGCCTGGCCCAGGGGAGGTACACAGCAGGTGCCCAAAAAGGAAAAAACCCACAAGGCTCTTGGGTCTCTCAGTTTGTCACAAATCATGTCATGTTTGAGAAACTGTCAAAAAACGGAGCTTCTGTGATAAATTTGTTTTTTAAGGAGAAATGCCGTGCGCTGCTGAAGCAAGTTCTGTGCGTCAGCTGAGTGGGCACAACATTTGCACATTTATTGAGCACTTGCTGTGTACCAACACAATCGGGGGCACTGTCCCCGGAGCCTCTGTCCCCAGAGCTCAGATGGTTGCGGAAGACGCTGGAGATCTGGGGAGGCGGGAGGTGGCGCGGGCACCTGGCACGCGGCGACTTAGGGGTGAGTGGGCGGGTGGCTGAGTGACCACACGCACACGCCCGGAGCCCTCGCACCTGGATGTAGAGATCCACCAGCTCGTTCTGCTGGAGGATGTAGTAGATCTTCCCCGCCTGCAGCCAGGCGTATGCCTCTTTCTCCTTCTTCTGCAGGTCGATGAATATCCCCAGACTGCGCTTGGTGTACTCCAGTGCGGACTTGTAGGCCCTGGAATTAGATGTGGGCGGTCAGAGCAGGTCTCCCAGGCCGGCTGCCCGCGGGGAGTGGACGGGGCTCTCCCCAGGGCCGTCTGGTGACCGTGGACCTGGAACGTCAGGAGCCGGAACAGAGCCTGCCCTTCCCAGGCTGTTGGGAGATCCGGGATGAACAGACAGCAATTCGTCCAGCAAAGAGGAAGGAGGCCCTTGGGATGGAAACAGGCAGCCACGGGGCAGGAGAAGCGTGCTGTTTGTCTGCCTCACTTCCCCAGACACAGGCCCATGTCACTTCCAGACGCAGCAGGGACTGTGGCCACCGGGCAGAAATGTAGAGATCGTCCAGGCTACTGGTTCTCACACCAAGGGAGCGTCGGAACCACCCAGGGGGCTGTTCAGACACAGATCGCAGGGCTCTGCTCCCAGAGCTGCTGACTCAGGATGTCTGGAGTGAGGCCTGGGCATGTGCATTTCGCACCAGCGCCCCGGCAAGGTGGAGGCTTCTGATCCGGGGTCCCCACTTTGTGGAGCATCGATCTAGGTCGCTGGCCCATTGGTCCTGCTGTGAAACCGAGGCCCGAGGATGAAGGGCGGAGGCCAAGACTGGCACCTCTCCTGAGTCCTGGGGAACCCGGCTCCTTCCCTGCCCTCGGGGAGCGCCCACGCTGGAGGGGCTGTTGTGAGACTCTGCCAGCCTGCAGGCTGTGTGGTCCAGCCATTTGTCACCCACCCCCGGCCAGGATGCTCTGGGTGGGCTTCACATGTGATTCTGACAGTCAGCTGTCTCCAGTGGACGAGAATCCTCTGGGCACACGTGGCTGCTGTCCTCGCATCTGAGGGGACAGACGAGGACCAGACTACCTCGCCCAGAGCTGGGCCGGCGAGAAAAGACTCAGGGCAGACAGCGGTCAGCTTCCCAGAAGCCACCACGGCAGGAAGAAGGGTCCAGAAACACATGCTCTGCCTCCCTTGGGGATGAGACCAGGCCTGCTGGCTCAGAGCCCGTCTGACACTATGGGATGAAATGGCCCCTGAGGAGGGGCTGTCCTAGGACGGTGGTCCAGCATCCTCAGCACCCTTCCCGCCCCCAGGGCCAGCCCTCACCGCTCGGTGCCCAGGGACAGGTAGAGTTGGCTGATGGCCTCCAGGAGCTGCCCCTCCAGCACCTTGTCGGCCACCCTGCGGGCCAGCGAAAGGTGGAACTCGTGGTAGACGACGCACTGGGCCTCACTGGGCATGACCGTGCTGTAGAAGTGACACAGCCGCTGGACGGCGTGCAGCTGGCCTGGGCGGGAGACAAAAGGAAAAGGCCCCCATCATGCATCACAGCAACGTTCGCAGGGTCAAAGTCCCCTGCTGGGTGCCCGCCTCTGTGAGCTGGGGTCATTGCACGTGCAGACAGGCTGAGTGTCCTGCTCAAGGTCACACAGCCGGCCAGCATCCCGAGACAGGGCCAGGCCAGGCACGTCACAGGGGCTCGAGGGACAGCACCGACCGCTTTTATAACCCTCAGCCTGGGCCGCCCTGGCCGGGCTCTCCCACCGCACCGGGATGCTGTTTCTGCTTCACAAAGCTCCTCCCAGCCAAACAGGGGCTGCCCTCACACTGAGCGGACAGGACAGGGATCACCGACACCCCCATGTGGCAGAGGGGTGAGCTGAGTTCAAAGCCGGAGCACACGGCACGCGGTGGAGAAGGGATCAAATCCAGCTCCGGAGTTCCAGAGCCGACGCTCCTTCAGGAAGCCGGGCTCCAAGCCCTCAGCCACACTTGCCTCTCCTAAAACCAGAGGGCTGGGAACCGTTGGGAGCTTCCACTATTAAAAATGACCCGGGGATGAACAAGCCAAGAGAAGACTTGAACGACACCGCGAACCACCCAGCCCTAACAGACCACAGAACATGCCCCCGGCAACAGCAGAACACGTGTTCTTCACGTGCCCACGAACATTCTCCAGGACGGACCAGAGGCTGGATCACAAAACTATTCTCTGTAAACATAAAAGGATTGAAATCATGCGAAGCATGTTCTCCAGGTGCAATGGAATGAAATCAGAAATCAGTAACAGAAGGAAGTTTGGGAAATTCACAGATCTGTGGACATGAACATCATATTCCTCAATCACCAGTGGGTCAAGGAAGGAAACTAGAAGATATCTGAGATGAGTGAGCATAAAAGCACAGCACACCACAATTTAGGGGATGCAGAGAAAGTAGTGCTTAGAGGGACTTTATTACTGTAAATGCCTGTGTCAAAAAAAGAATAAAAATTTCAAATCAAAACCCCAAACTTCCCCCTTAAGAAACTAGAAAAAGAAAAGTTAATTAGACCCAAAGCAAGCAAAAGGAAGGAAAAATAAAAGTTCAAGCGGAAATGATAAAATAATAGAGAATAGAAAGATAGAGAAAAATCAATGAAACCCAGTGAGGGTTCTTTGAAAAGATTAACAAAATTGACAAATCTTTAGCTGGACTGACCAAGAAAAAAAAGAAAGAAGATGAAAATGACTAAGACCAGGAGTGAAAAAGGGGACATTACTACCGATCTCACAGAAATAAAGGGCATGCTATGAACAATTGTACGCCAACCAATTAGGTAACCAAGATGAAATGGACAAATCCTAGAAAGACACAACCTACTGAAAGGGGCTAAAAAAGGAGCCAGACCAAGCACTGAGTGACCCTGGGGTGTCACCCTAGCCCTTAGTCTCCTCACTGTTCAATATGGGGGAGGAGCAAACAACATGACCCTCTGGGTCCCCCAGCTCTGCATTCCCAAGTCTGAATCCCCCATTGCCCGGGTTTGGGGAGGTGGGTCAAAGGAAGTTTCTGCTAGGCACACGGGGGGGCCACGTTCCACTGACGAGCCCATCAGGACCTGCCTGAGGGCACGGGGTGGGTCAGGGACCCAGCTCTTGGTTCCTTCTGGAGGTCCAGAGGGACCCCTTCCAGCCTCAGTGAGTGGTCTACATCCCTCAGTGGCTTCCCAGCACTCTCAGGAAAAACACCAAACCACAGCCTGGGCTCCTGGGCCCCTGCCTAGCTTCCCACCTGAGGTTCTCACCACCACCCCCCCCACCTGACCCTCCCACTCCAAACTTTGCACCTCCCTGTGTGGCCCAGCTCACTCGCCCCAGGGCCTTTGCACAGGCTGCTCCTTCTGCCAGACCCCCATCCCGTGCTTGGCCAAACCCTTCTCATCCCTCAAGTCCCAGACTAATCAGACTGCCCCGACCCACGAGTTGAGGCCTGGTGCTGCCCATATTTAAGCTGAGCTCCTGCTTTTGTGGCTCTTGTGACCCAGGCATCTGTTTCCCATGCTTGGCCGCCAGCCCCCAGTGAGGACCACTCGGGTCCATTTGCAGGTGGAGCCCCGCACAGAGCCTGGCGTATTCACACAAGTAGCTGTTGGATGAAGCAACTGCCCTGCACCCTCTGTGCAGGGGAGATGCCAGGTGTGCAGGGCTGTTGGGAGATGCCAGCACCAGCTGAAGCACCCAGCATTCAAGGCCCAGGTGGCTCCTCGGCACGGCTGCCCCCCCACCCCGGCCTGAGCTACGTCCCGGGTCACCACCGCCCGTTTGCCGGAGACCGCCAGGATTCCCGGCCTCGGGACTTTCAATGCGCAAAGCAGGACGGTCCCAGGCAAACTGGGACGAGTCGTTTGCCCTGGTGACATCTGGCCCAGCGTGGGACACCCTCCAAGCGTCTGCAAACATCTGCTGGTTTCCAGTACTCAGCATTGTCGGTGCAAAAACAACCGCTCGCCTCTGAATCGCAAACCCCAGGTGTGTTCTGAACAGAGATGGAAAGAAAACGTGTTTTCTTTCTTTCCAGGAAGCCAGTGTGCCCCACACTTACTCTCCAAATGGTCCGTCTCCACGGCGACCAGAAAGGCCCACTCGTAGTAGCACTTGCCCTGCCGGGTAAGGGCCCTACGGGTGCACAGGTGACCCAGCCGCAGGAGCACCTGGGTGAAGTCTGGGCCGCACTCTCCGCTGGGCAGCCGCGAGAAGAGCTTCACGGCCTCCAGGAAGTAGTGCTGGGCCAGCCTGCCGGCGCCGGTCTGCAGGCACAGGGTCCCGAAGTTGGCCAGGACCACCGCCTTGTTCCGCTGGCGACCCAGGCGCCTGGCAACCCGCAGGGCGCGGTAGTAGCTCTCGGCCGCCTGCCGAGTCCTGCCCATCCTCTTCAGGGCAATAGCTACCATGTTGGCGATCACGCCCTCCTGGTCCAGGGAAGCCACCGCCGCCTCCAGGACGGACTCCAAGATGTCCAGGGCTGCCGGGATCTGCCTGTGAAGCACGTGCAACCAGGCGAGGGCCACCAGGCGGTCCACGACCGTGCGGCCGCCAGTCTGGGCGTCCGTCTCCGCGGCCCGCGTCATGAAGGCGATAGCCCTGCCCTGTCGCCCGTGGTGGCTGTGCAGCTGGGCCAGGCTGGCGTAGATGGGGCCGCGCAGCGCCCGCCCTGCGCCCGAGTCCGGGGAGGCCAGGGCCCGCAGGAGGTAGGGGGCGAGCTGGGCGGGGAGGTGGGGGAGCCGGGGGCTGCTCCGCAGGACCAGGGCCGCGCTCCGGAGCGCGCTGTCCAGCGAGCCCCGCGCCCGCCGCGTGGCCACCTTGACGCAGCTCAGCGCCAGCTGCGGGAGGCACTTGCGGCTGTAGACGTCGGCCAGCAGCAGGTAGCAGTCTATGGGCCACGAGGCGCCCGAGGCCCCCCAGGCCCCGTGCAGCTGCAGCAGCCTCTCCAGGAAGGGCAGGGCCTCCTCGGGCTGCTTGACGCGGGCGTGGTGCTCGGCCAGCAGGAAGCAGGCCCGGGCCTCGGCCTGCGGGCTGCGGGCGCCGATAGCCCTCCGCAGGCCGAGCTGCAGGAGCCCCGACTCGGCCTCGGAGCCGCGCACCTGGCCGGGCGTCCCCAGGAGCAGGGCCAAGGCCTTGGGCACCACCTGCGCACACTTCTCCCTGTTCTTCTGCCGCAGGTGGACAGCGGCCAGGCCGGTGTACACGGCCGCCACCAGGACGAGGTCCCCGAAGCGGCCCCCCAGCGCCCCCAGGGCTTCCTCGAAGTACACGCGGGCCTGGGACAGCTTCAGCCGCCGCACGCACAGCCGCCCCAGCAGGAAGCAGAGCCTGGCCAGGGCCATGGGCAGCCCCGCCTTCTTGGCCAGCCCCCGGGCCTCAGCCAGAAGCCGGGCCAGCTCCTCGTCGTCGGTGAAGCCGCCGAACGCGCCGCTCAGCCGGGGCGGGGAGAGGTCGTACAGGCCCTGGAAGCCGGCCTCGAAGCCGGGCTTGTCCAGGAACAGCAGCAGGGAGCCCAGGGCCTCCGGGTCAGCCCGGTCAGCCCCGGCGTCCAGGCGGAAGGAGGGCTCCTTGGTGTCCGGCGAGCTCGCACCACTGGAGGCCCCGTGGGCACCCGGGGACGTTGGCTCCTTGGGGCAGCCCTGGCAGGACTTGCATCGTTCCAGGACATTCTTCACCTTCCGCAGGGTCTCACGTGGCTCTGGGTGCAGGCAAGGCGGGGGCATCTCTGCAAGTGACCAGAATGCCCACATGGGTTAGAGTGTGACCTGAGTCCAGGCTGGGCCAGGGGCGTCCCTCCCCGAGCCGCCGGGTCCCTGTCACCTCTCCCACGGGGCTGCCCTGAGATTTCTGTGGACTGCGGAGCGCGGAGCTGGACGCAGTGCGGGGCCGCAGTAGGAGTGACTGCTGGGAGAACACGGAGCGGGTTGGCCACGCTTTTATCAGGCAACGCTCCTTACCTTTGTCCTTCCCTCTCAGCCAGGTGAGAAGCCCCCAGGAAATCAATCAGTAGCCAATCAGAGCTGCTGCCCAGCATGAGCTCAAAAGCACCCACAGAACTGACAGTGGCCTGTGTGTCCATCTGCCCGGCTCTAGCATGCGGGTCATTATGACAGGAAACACGGAATGGCTCCCAGAGCCCGGGGCGCCCCCTTCATCTTGGCTGGTTGGGGAATCTGAGGTTCACGGTCACTAAAGGGTTAAAGAGGAGTGCCGGAGAGTCTGGGGACAAGGAGGTGCCCACAGCTGCCCGCCAAGAGGCTGTTGGCCTTGGATGGACTCAGCGCCCGGAGGCATGTCCAGCCTCTAGGAGCAAACAAGCTACATTTCCTGTTGCCAAAACATGGGCTTTGAAGGGGAATTTGTTTGGAAGGAAAGAACCAGGATCTAAAGACTCTTCTGTATCGAGTTCACTTGTAGAAAAATATGTTCAGAACTGTCTATTAGTCTGTAAAGCCCAGGAATTTAAAAAATTAAATATGGTTGAGCGGCAAATGTGGGACTTGGCCATGTACTTGATGAGCTAAGAAACGCCTGCAATCCAGCAGAGGCGAGTGGGCTTCCCAGGGCGTCTTCCCACGTTATCCCGGTTATCGTGTCCCCGACAGCTGAGATCCTCCCCGAAGACAAGCCTGCAGGGGGTCTGGGGAGGAGGGAGGGCCCTGGAATAGCCCTGGGACCCCGGGGGCTGGCTTCCGGGCCTCTTCAACCAGATCCCAAAGTGGTCCTTCTGTGTTTGTGCTTAGATGGATCCCATCCCCAGGGAATCTCAAAGGGTCCTTGGCACCTGTGTCCCCAGGCTCTCCCTGACGCCGACCCCCTACTGTGGGGAGAGGGCGTATGGAGGGAGAAGGAGGGGGTCTCCCTGAACCAGCCCCCCACAGGAAAGAGCAGGTCCTCAAGGGACTTTTCCAACATAAGGCTCCAAATTCAGCAACCTGCACACCCCCTTCATCCCTCCAAGCAGGGCACGGGGCAAATTTCAGCTGTTCTAGGTTACCTGAAAGGAACCCAGAACCAGGCATGAGCTCAGACAACGGCGGGGATGGCCCATCTTTGCTGGGGACAGTTCAGGGGGACCAGGCATGGGCTTGGCAGTGGACAGGTCACCCTCCCTACATGGGCACGGTGCAGGGGGGGCTGGCACGTTTGTTGGGGACCTGCTGCGGCAGTGGAGGGGAGCCTCACCTCCACCTCATCCAACGTCCCCCCTCCAGGTCCGACTCCCCGCCACCAGCCCCCCCCCACGGAGGAGTGAGGTCCGTGGCCAGCACCCACCCAAGCCCAGCTCTGCCCCCCCCCGCCCGGCATCACCCCAAGGCCCAGCCCCATGACCGGAGGGACCCCAGGCCGTGTGCGAAGAACGTACCATGTTCTTCCTGCTGCTCTGTCTCAGCTTCTTCTGTGTCTGAAAAGGGAGAGAAGGAAAGCATCACCCGCCGGCCAGCACCCTCTGTGTCCAGGGCCAAGTTGGGGTGGGGGGGGTGCCGCACCAGAATCGTAATGTCCCTGACACCAGCTCCCTGAGGGGAAACGGGCTGGGACGGGGTGGGGTGGGGTGCTGGCCGAGAAGCCACGTCTTCCAGGATGTGTCCCCGTCCTGGCCCACCCCTGCAGGACTCCCTCCTCCCTGAGGCTGCTGGCTTCTGCTGCTCGCCCTCTGGGAATAGGGGACGCGCTCCCCCCTGATCCCGTCAGCTCTCCCAGGGGCAGGGCGGCAGATCTGGGATTGAACCCCTCCTCTCCCACTGCCAGCGCTCCCCTGCGCCTCAGTTCCCACCTCCTGAAAATGGGCTGGCACTAATTGCCCCGTGCGTTGCCATAGAAACCAAAGGAGAAAAAGAGCTGCTAAAACACAGGGGAAGTGTGAAGTGCTGCCAACTGCACAGCACCCGGCAGAGAGGATCCCACAACACCCCGCAAACGAGGGTCCCAGCGCGGCTTCCTCAGGAAGAGAAGAGATCGTGTGCCAGGCTGGCTTAAGCCTGATATGCCAAGGTCAAATTTAAGTATGCCTGTTTAGGAAGAAAAACTGATTTGTGGGATCTCGAAAGTTTAAATCTAATATTGGCGGGAAAAGCCTTATAACACGTGTCAGCAAGCAAGCAGAAAAGATGTGTGTGTACATATGCACATACGTGTGGATGTGTGTACATAGGTACACGTATGTGTACATGTGTGCGGATGTGTATGCATGTATTCACACGAGCGTGTGCATATGTATATGTACATCGTGGATGTGTGGATATGTGGGTATATGTGTACGTGTGTGGCTTTGGGTGTGTCTGTGTGTGTTCATGTGAGTGTGTGTGCATGTGTGTACATATATCTGTGTGGGTGTGTACACATGGGAGCATTTATCTCCATCCAGAGGGATGAAGGAATGAGCTGTAACGTTACGTCCCCATGACCCGTGGGAGTTGGGGGTAAGTTTGCTCCAGCACCGTCCCCTCTGCTGCATTTCCTTTCGTTGTGGCTGCTGACACACTTCCTTCATGTACGATTTGCACTGCAGCCCGAGGCCCGCACACTGGCCCTGCCCCAGTGCAGCAGGGGGCCTTAGGCTGGCACCTGGAGTCAGCGGAGAAAAGGCTTCGCTGAGGCCCATCCTCGGGCAGCTGGGAGGCTCAGGCCCGCTTTCCTGCGTCTCCCGGCCCCTTACCCTGGCTCCTCTGTGTCTGGCCTGGCATGTCCCCACCTACCGGGAAGGCAGTGACAGCATCTGTCTGATCACCTTTAAGAGCCCAGGGGCTGGCATTCATTACTGTGGCATGACGGAGGAAGCAGAACATTCCCGAAGGGAAGCGGGGTGGG
Organism: Balaenoptera borealis; assembly: GCF_965194805.1. Taxonomy (NCBI): domain Eukaryota; kingdom Metazoa; phylum Chordata; class Mammalia; order Artiodactyla; family Balaenopteridae; genus Balaenoptera; species Balaenoptera borealis. The sequence continues at coordinate 147,290,652 of NC_138861.1, read as the reverse complement.
TGCGGGGGAGGAGGGGCTGCCGCTGTGAACAGTGGGTGAAGCCAGATCCACCCAAAGCTCTGCTGAATGGACAGTCCAAACTCACAGAGCCCGGCGCCGACCGAATAGGGCCGATGGGGTCTCAGCCACGGGAAAGCTCTGCACCCTTCGTGGTCTTTCCAGAAGTCTGCCCCGAGAAAACTGTCCTAAATCATGGGCCGTAGGGTGCAAGCAGCGGCGGGTCCTGAGAGGGGCCCGCAGTCATCCCGAGGGGGGTGGGAGGAGCACCCGCCAACACCCCGCACACCTACCCAAGCTGTACACAGTGCAGACGTCCATGCTGGATGTCCTCCTCAGTAGCTGCCTGGCGTCCTCCTCAGAAAAGCGTCCTTCGCTGCTGAAGAAAGACCTTTCCTCTTCATTGAGAAAAATCACACTTTCCAAGCTGGAAAAAATAAAGTGCATTTAGATTGCACGTTTCCAAGATTTCACACAAAGACCCTTTTCCACTCCCTCACTTGACAGATGGTCCCTGCATACCTATCCTGTGCCCAGCGGTGAAGACACCAAGATAAAAACAAAATAGATCCTGCCCTTAAGGATGCTTTCTCTGGCCAGAGGCAGACGCCCAGGAGCAGGAAATGCTGCGACAGATGCAGCTGGTCACAGCATCCTGGGAAGGTGAGCTCCTGGGCAGCCTTCAAAGCCCCACCTTGAATGCCCCTTCCCCTGCAAGGCCGGCCGTGACAGCTGCAGGCAGACTCGATCCCTCCACACTGTAAGCTCCACTCAGAGCCTCACACAACACACGCTCAGGGCACGTATGTGCTCTGAAAAGTCAGGGAGAGGAAAACAGGAAGGAACAGAGGAAGGGAAGGAGACAGGGAGGGGGAGGCAACTTCTGCTTACAGGGCTAAATTACCCGCAAAATATGAAACTTTCAAACGTACTTCAGAACTTAGAGGGAGCTCTTTTGAGAAGTTAAAGAAAACCTTAGGGTAGATTGCAGGACATTCGATAAAATAGGCCTGTGTTCCTCAAAAGTGTCGGTGTCCTAAAGGACAAAGAGAACAAGGAACTGTCTCAGATCAAGGAAATGAGACTAAAGAGACAGACAGGTGCTAACATGGGGTCTGGAATTTTCTTTGGCTATAGAGGGAATTACTGGAAAAATTGGTAAAATCTAAGGTCTGCAGATAATAGGATTCTATCAGTGTTAATTTCCTGATTTTGACAGTTGTGCTGTGGTCATGCAAATGATGTCCTGATTTCAGGAAACACATATTACATCATTTAGGGGTAAAGGGACATTGTGTTTGCAACTGATTCCCAAAGAATTTACAAAAAAAAAGAATTTAAAAAAAAAAAGGGCTTCCCTGGTGGCACCGTGGTTGAGAATCTGCCTGCTAATGCAGGGGACACGGGTTCGAGCCCTGGTCTGGGAAGATCCCACATGCCACGGAGCAACTGGGCCCGTGAGCCACAACTGCTGAGCCTGCGCGTCTGGAGCCTGTGCTCCGCAACAAGAGAGGCCGCGACACCGCGCACCGCGATGAAGAGTGGCCCCCGCTCGCCCCAACTAGAGAAAGCCCTCGCGCAGAAACGAAGACCCAACACAGCCAAAAATAAATAAATAAATTAATTGAGTAATTTAAAAAAAAAAAAGAAAAGAAAAAGAGGAGAAAGTAAACGTCATAACATGTCAACATTTGGGCAACCTGGGTGAAGGACATACAGGAATTTTATGCCCTTTTTGCATCTTTTCCCTAAGTCTGAAATTATGTCAAAATAAAGTTAAAAGAAATGACTGGCTACCAGAATGCTCATTAAACAAAAGATAAAAGACTCAGATCTGGAATAGGAAAGATGTTCAGTAAACATGTGTTGAATGAATGAGGGAAGTTGTTAGGGCTTCTCCAGCTGTAAACAGGACCAATGGCACTGGGCCCTGTCACCTTTCTGGGTTAAGGGAGGGCAAAACAGACTTGGCTCATTCCCACAGCAGTTGCAGCTCAGCCCGTTAGCAAGCTCAGGACTTGTTTAAGTCTCATGGAGCCCAGCCATCTGTTGAGCAGTCGTGGTCTCCCCGGAGATGATGACCAAGGGTGCCCAAAGAGTGTTCCACAGAACACCAGCTGATAGTGTTGTCTGGAGGTCAAGTGTGAAAAACGCATTTCAACAGGAGAAAGAAACGTTTCAGACTCTGGGTGCCTTCCTTGTGCTGGGAATCCCTGTGGACCACCAGCCAGGGCGTGTGGAAAGCACATCCTCACTGATGAAGTTTGAGATGGACCCCTGGGGGGAACACACTTTGGGAAACTTGGGTCTAGCTGCTGCTCTGGGCATCTGAGCCCAGCCCAGCTTCAAACAGCTTCTGATGAACAGGAGGCCATGGAGCAGACAGACACTTGAATTAGGAAACAGAGTGACTGGTGGGACATGTCATGAAGCCAAAGTGGCCTCTGAGGCTTGGTTTGGGAGGCGTTGGTCTGTCTGAGGTGCCAGACAAGAATGAGATGGGATGTCAGGGCTAGCTGGACCCCGAGGACGAGCATCTCACAATGCGTCCGAGGGGCAGATGCTGACCCAGTGAAGGGTCCTTTCTCTACGCTGACTCCTGGGCTGAGGTCTTGACAACAAAAGGTCAAGAACATAGCTGTGCCGGCTGACCACTCCCTCAAGACCCCCCTGCTGCTGCCCAGGGCCAGGCAGTGGGGACTTGGAGGTGACCAGACAGTCCTGGCTCAGAATTCCCTGGATGGGGGTGGGGAGGTCACACGGGGAGAAGAGCACAGCCAGGAAGGGTGCACCCAGGGATGAGTCACTGGAGATGAGACTGGGGGCCATCGAGAGCCCCCAGGAAAGCGGGATGGTCGGGATGGAGGGCACATCTCACGTAGAGGGAGGCGCATAACCCAGAGTCGTTCTAGAAGGGGTGAGCCAACCCGCACGCTGGCCTCAGGGTGACACGATGGTGAGTGGTGGCCTTTGAAACTGGGGGTGACCAGGGCCTGGGTTGCAAGAGGCCTTGAAAGCCAGGCCCAGAGCTTCGAAGGGCTTTATGAAGGGGAATGGCAGGGTGTACTGGCTTGAATAGCGTCCCCCCCAAATCCATGTCCCCCTGGACCCTCAGAAGGTAACTTTATTTGGAAATAATAGGATCTTTTCAAATGTGATCAAGTGAAGGATCCTGGTATGAGGAGATGATCCTGGGCTATCCGGATGGTCCCTAAAGCCAACGACTGTTGTCCTTACAAGAGACAGACGAGAGGACACAGACAGAGAGGAAGCCACGTGAAGACAGAGGCAGAGGTTGGGGTGATGCGGCCGCAAGGACCGCCTGAAGTCACAGGAGCTGGAAGAGGCAGGAAGTCCCCTCCTGTGGAGCCCCCAGAGGGAGCTCGGCCCTGGCCACACAGTGATTTGGACATCTGGCCTCCAGTCTGTTGTTTTAAGCCCCCAGTTTGTGGTGCTGTCCCCGCAGCCCCAGGACACCCGTGCGCGTGGACACCTTTGTATTTCAGGGACCAACCCTGGCAGCACTTGAAGGAAGGGCAGGAGGGGTCCAGACAGGAAGCTGAAGTCATGCCCTGGGGGCAGTGGGATGGCCCTGGGCTAGGCCCGGCCCTGGGGACAGAGGTGGGAGTGACGACTAGGAAGAGGGGCTAGGGAGGGGCAGGAGGTGCCGTCCAGGACACTGCGGATCTGTCACCTGGGAAGCAGGTGGACGGGGCAGGGTTGCCACGGGGGCAAGGGGTGGAGTCAGAGTGGGGGGAGGCCTCAGCCACTCACTCAGACGCTTGGCCCTGCACACGGATGTGGCTCGTCTGCACAAAGGCGACCTGGCCGGAGGCCGCGTGCCGGCCCAGGCACCAGGGCAGGCCAGGCACCTGGGCACCCAGGATCTCGATGTGGTCACCGCCTCGGAAGGTCATCTCTTCGGGCCCTGAGCCCTGGCAGTCCGCCACGGCCGAGGCCAGGCCCACAGCTGCAGGAAGGAGGCCACACGGTCAGCGCTGGGGGGGATAGGGCCGGGGGGGGGGCGGGCAGTCAGACGGGCGGCCCTCGGCCACATGGGTGGTGTCCCCGGCCAGGGAACATGCCGTCCTGCTGAGGAATTGATTTAGCACCTGGCCAGGGTGCGGGGCTACCGCACACGAGGGGCTGGACATCCAGGCGGTACATGAAGCGGGGGGCCTCTTTATCCCCACGCTGAGGATAAGAAACTGAGGCCTGGGGATGTTGATTAACTAGGCCCAGGGCTGTCGGCCTCCAAGGCCAGGGCCCACCCAGGGCAAACCCAGCTGTAAATGTCCTCCCATGGGGCTTTATGCCCACTTAACGGGTCCACAGGCCATCCAGACACCAAGCAGCCTGGGGCAGAGCCAATGCACTGGACCAGGGACCCAGGCCGTCTTTTCTAAACAAGACCCCTGCCTCTCGCTCCTCCATTTGCCCACGTGGCGAATTCAGCCGGGGCCCTGTCCACCCCACCTCCACCGTCTGAGGGTCCTCCGAGGTGTCTGACCCAGTGCCAGAAACAGAGCAGAAGTTGCGGAGGTGCTGGTCAAATAGGGTGTGGAAGTTACTCTCTAGAGGCAGAGAGACCAGGGACCCCAGCCCGGCCTCCCCGCGTGCTGTGTGACTTTGCACCAGCCAGTGGACCTCTCTGAGCCTCTGTTATTGCCTCAGGAACTGGAGGGGATTCTAGCTACCTCTTCTGGCTTGGGGAGGATTCAGGGTAGGCGCAGAAGCTTCGGGAATGCTGGTGCCTGCCCCTCCTCACCCACCTCCTCCCCAGGGGAGGAGGGTCAGTGGAAATATTTACCCATCGGCTGGACGTCCGGCGTCACAGGTCCACCCATGGAGTCGTTGATGGGGTCCCAGGGGACCCTAAGAGCCCACCTGGAGTGGGATGGGAGAGGATTTTAAGTTTAGGGCAGATTGAAACTGTGTGTAGGCTGGACAGGTCAACAGCTCCCAGGGATCCGAGCAAAATCCACCACCTGCCCCCGCTGCACGTGTGCGCGCACACACACACATACACCCAGGTGTGCGGCCTTCAGCTCCAGCCATGCCCCACGTCCCCCAGCTCAGGTGTCTCCTGCCCTCCCTCACACTGGCATCCTCGGGGACCTCCCCCCATCACCCCAGGAGAGAAACTCAGCCACAGACTGTCATTTCATAGACACTGAACATGAGGAGATGTAGTTTCTCTCTTTGCTTTGGCTGCCAGGAAGCTCAAGCCAAGTTTATGCCCCACGTTCAGCACATGAGCAGGAGCTTGCATGTTACCTGTCCCTGCCTTCCCCAGGCTGTCCCTGCCTTGGTTCTTATTTGCACAGATCCCTGCGTGCTCCCTTACTATGGACACAGGCTATGTAGCTCCCGCAAAAGCTTTCCAGAACAAGCTAGAACAGGAAGCCAGAGCCCCATGTTGTACACTCCTAGGCCATCTCATCCCAGGACAGCCCTGCCGGGAGGTGTCACTGTCCTGTTGTGCAGGTGGCAGCCCTGAGGCCCAGAGAGCTGGACTGGCTTGCTGACGCCACACACTGAAAATATCAGAAGGGGTCATGGCCAGGTCTGCCTCGGGCTCACACCGGTCGCCATCTACCCGCCTTGGCCTACGGATGGACCCGGGCCTGGGGGAGTCTCCAGGAGGCCGGACAACACGCTGGACCCACAGGAAGCAGAGAAACAAAGGTCGGTACCTACTGATGGAACGGAATCAAAGGCTCCACCGCTGTCCCTTCCTCCGAGGACATGCTGTGGCTGGGGGCCAAAGAGTCCACTGCCAGGGCCGCCTCTGCCTGGGGAACCCCCGAAGCCTGCCTGAGGGGCTGGAGGCCACTCATCACTCTCACATGGTGGTCAGGACACCGGACAAAGAAAGGCCCTTCAAAGCGGCAGAGGGTGGTCATTCAGGGGGCTGGACACAGGGGCAGCTGTAGTTTGCAGGCGGGACTACCTGTTCTCCGCCAGGAATACCTGCAGGGGCTCCCCCACCCCAGTTTCTGCATCCACAGAAAGACACTGGAGGCCCCAGGGGCCCAGACCTGGAGGCTGGACCTGGGCTGGAGTCCCCACTCCGCCGGGACTTGCCCCGGAGCCTGGCTCAGTCTCAGGCTCTCTGGGCCTCAGTTTCCCTATCTGGGCTATGAGGGGCTCGACATGTGATCCCAAGGGCCCTTCCTGCTTGGACCGCCACCGGCGAGTCCGGCCGCAGTGGCGACCTGTTGTCCGCTCTGTGGCTGGGGAAGGACAGGCAGCTAACGCCCTGTTTGCTGCGGCCTCGGAGCCCAACTGTGAGGCCACCGAGGTACTTGGAGCAATAGCTCGGTCAGGAACTCGGGCTTAGGGGGGCGCTGGCCAAACCCCTTTTCTGTTATTTCTTGGGGGGGGGCTTTTCCTTGCCCCAAGCCCCCTCAGCCTCCGGCATCTCCAGAGCCCTTCTGCTGCCCGCGGCCCCGGGGCGTCCCAGCCCAGCAAGGAGCTGACCAAGGTCACCATCGCCCGCACAGCGCTCACCTTCCTGGAAAAGGAGGCTCTCGTGCGTCAGCTTCAAGGCCTCCTCATCCACGTGGACTTGGATGGCCGTCTCCTCGTCCTCCTCAGGCTCGAGCAGCCAGAAGGTCTGGTCCACGAGCAGGTTTTCCAGGCAGTGATGAGTGAAGCCTGGGGGAGCACACAGCCCCGGTTACCAGTGGGCTCCAGGCCGGGGTTCAGGGAAGCCCTCATGGCCGGGTGTTGGTCGAGCCCTGCGCCGACCAAGCCCAGGGAGACGGACCACCCTGCCCTTGGGGACTCATGGTGCTGCCCACTACCTGGGCAGGCCACAGGTCTGAGCATCTGGGCTGCGAGAGGACCAGCCGTGATGGTGGACCACTCATCTGCCTCCCTGTGCCCTGGGAAGGTCGGGCGGGGTCTGGTTACTTCTTCTAGGACCCTCGGTCTCGTCTTCTATGAGATGGGACAGGAGTGTTCAAGGAGATCTCGTACGCTGCGGGCGTGGGCACAGCCCTGCTCTAGGGGCACAAGAAACTGTCACTCTGAGTCTTATTTCTCACTTCCTCAGCCCTCAGACTGGGAGTGGGGCAGCAAGTTTCCCCAGGAGAGGCACTTAGACGGCCAAAGTCTCCCTTAGAACAGGGAATGTTTCAGAAAGAAAGCACTTGGGTTGAGGTCGAAACAGGGTTTCCTGGTCTGTGCTCGGCCAGTGAGAGCTCAGCTGCCCTGGGGGCGAGTCGCGCTCAGACCCGTGTGCATCTGCGACTCCGCCCATCACAACCTCGCTGAGAACAGGTGACGTCCGGAGAGGCCATCATGAACTAACTTAGTCTAAAGCCCCGATTGGTAACATAAAATGCTTGGTGTGTGACAAGCGTCCCCATAACTGGGTCTGCGAGGGTCACTGCCTTACCGAGAGCGTGGTAGGTGGAAAACTTCCAGATTTCTTCGAAAGTCTTAAATGTCACCACAATCCGATCCTGGTCACTGTGGATGGACAACAGCCTGGCCGATAGCTCCTTATGGGGAAGAAACAGAAATGAGAAACAGTCCCAGCGGCTTTGGGGCGTCTGCCCATCAGGAGGACGGAGCAACAAGGTAGAAACATTTTGCAGAAGTGACCCTGGTGGGACTTCCCTGGTGGGTCAGTGGGTAAGACTCCACGTTCCCAATGCAGGGGGCGTGGGTTCGATCCTTGGTCAGGGAACTAGATGCCACATGCATGCCGCAACTAAGAGTCTGCATGCTGCAACTAAAGATCCCGCAAGCTGCAACGAAGATCTCACGTGCCGCAACTAAGACCGGGCACAGATAAATTAATTAATTTTTTTTTTAAGGGACCCTGATAGGGCCAGCAAGCACAGAGCTGATTCCTTTACAACCAAGCTGCTCCTCTCCTGCTCTCAAGCCAGCTGTGCCTCCCCAGGGCTGTACCAAGCCCCGCTTCTTCCCAGAGCTCACAGCCTCCATGCCCTGGACCTGCACCCTCTGTGGCAGGTCCAGCACCCCCTCTCCTGACATCCATCCCATGAACACTCCTGGTGGGGCTGGGGCATTAAAAGTGACACCAGCTGACGCTGACCAAGGGGGAGAGGGTACTATTATCATCTCCATCTGGATTAGGAAATAAGGTCCCGGTTCCTTTCCGAGGTCTGACCCTGGGGCAGCCGGGATTCAGCCCAGAGCCAGCACGCACCCTGGCCTGGCATCACAGGGGCAGCCCCACTGCAGAGCTCCGTGCTGGGTGCACCATGCCTGCTGTTCGCAAGTCCTCACAGCAGCTCCGTGGGGTAATAAAGCTAAGCATCCCCCGTATGTGGCTGAGGAAGCTGCGTTCACAGAGGCTAAGGGACCTCGGTCAAGGTCAGGCCAGGCTGAGTGCAAGGTCAGGTTGTGGCCTGTCAACCCTAAGCCGCAGGACCTCTGCCATGGGGAGGTGACCAGCTCAGCCTCCTTCTCCTCTGCCATGGGGAGGTGACCAGCTCAGCCTCCTTCTCCACCAACCTCCTGGCAGACCGTGCATCTGTGCGAGGCCAGTCACCCACAAATCAAGCAAAGAATAAGATCAACTCACAGCAGTCCTTTCTGCTCCCTATGAAGAGACTAAAAACCCTAGCAGGGTGGGGTGTCCATGGAGAAAGGGACTGGGGCATTCAGAGAGTGGTGGCCCATGTGTGTCTGGGGCTGTGTGATCATCGTTCCTGGAGCCAGAGAGCCAGGAGAGCAGACGGGGGACAAGTCACCCTGGTGGTGGCACCATCAGGTAAGGTCTGGACATCATGGACAGACCTCCTCCTCGGTCCACTGCCCTCTCCTCCGAGCAGTCCTCCTCCACCCCATTCGCAAGTGTGGATCCCCTGCACCTTCGCCCACCCAGGCCCCCCGAGGAGCCAGACTCACCCCGAGGGCACGGGCCACCTGCCAGCTGTCATTCTCCAGAAGACGGAGCCGGCCCCGCAGGACCTGCTGCAGGCTGGGGTCGGGCAATCCGCTCTTCCTCTGCACAGCCAGCAGCTGCAAGGTCAGGTCTGGAAGGGGACAGATCAAGGTGGGCAGTTTCCCTGGCCCAGGCCAGTTCTGTGGGGTGCCCTCCCTCCCCCGAGGGCCCCCGCCCACAAACACGGGGACCCGGATTCACACCCCACGTGCACGGCCTGTGGGAACTCTGCACAGCTGCGTTTCTCCCCTGAGGCCCAGTTTCTTTGGTGGTAAATGAGCTACGTGCCACCCACATCTTACAGAGATGGGAGGAAGTGTACTGCGTCACAGCCCAGAGACAGGCCAGCACAGGGCAGGCATTCAGCAAATGGTCCCAAGTCACCGTGACCTCCAGCCCCGACTTCTTCCACGCCTGGGCTCCAGTGGGGCATCCAAACTCCAGCAGACACCACACGGGCATCCTAGAACTCTTCATCACCCCCCGCACCCAAAACTGGCTTGTCCTCCTTTCTTTACCATCTCCAGAAGGACCGCATCCCCAGTCCTGCTCAGACCAACGACACCTCCTTCCCTCACACACCACTGGCTGGTCCACCAGCGAACCCCACTGACCCCCCTGCAAAACCAGGCTGAACCCACCATGCTCACCCCTCACCACGGCCCCGCCCCATAGGTCCTCCTGAGCAGTGTGTGAGCCCTGGCCCTCCCTCCAGATGGTTCTCTGGTCCACAGAGGGCCAGAGGGTCCCCTCACAACCAGCTCTGGCTTATGGAACGCCTTGGCTCTCAGCCCTCCGCGCAGTGCTGTCTGCCAGAAATTTCTGCAGCAATGGACATGTTTGCTCTCTGCACTGACCTGCACGGTGGCCACCAGCCACATAGGGCCCTGAGCTCTTGAAATGTGGACAGTGTAATTGAGGAACTGGATTTTTAATTTTATTTAAGTTAAATTTAAACATAAACAAACAGCCACCTGTAGCTACTGTATTAGACAGCACAGCCGCGGTGGTTTTCCATCTCAGGAAGAATAAAATGCAGATCCTTTCCACCTTTCCAGGCACAGCCTGGAGCATCTTGCGCTTCACCCCGCCCCGCACAGCCCCACCTCTTCTCCCCCTCCCTTCCAGCCCGTGGCCGCCTCTCTGCTGCCCTGAGACATCGAGGCATACCCCCCGCAACCCACCCCAGGGCCTTTGCACTCACCGTGTCCTCCACCTGAAGCACCCTCTCCCAGACCAATTCCTGGCCTGGCTGGTGCCCTATGACTGGATCCCAGCTCAAATGTCCCCTGGCCACCCACACCCCATCTCCCTGAGAGGCCTCCTGGCCGCAGGGATCCTCAGATCATGGGCTGTTCCAAAACTGGAGAGGGGAGATGAAGGGGAGAGGATGGGAAGGGGGAGGGGAGAAGAGAGAGGGAGAGAGGAAGAGGGACAGAACGCGGAGAGGGCGAGGGAGAGAGGTTCCTCACATCCTCTGAATAAGCCTTGCACCTGCCTTGGAATTTTCTAGCTGGGGGACCCTCGAGCAAACATCCCCACCCCCTCCTGGGGGGCGGGGCCGGGGCAGAGGAGCACATCTGGGATCTGGAATCAGGCCCCTCCCCCAGCAGGAAGCCAGGCCAGCGTTTCCCAACCAGTTCTAAGATGTGACCCCTCCTACTCCCGTAAGAGGGTGGGGTTGAATTGTCAATCTCATAATAATCTGCCTCGTTGCTCAACAGTCCTGGTCATCCCGAGTGACCCCAGGCAGCGCTGCCCACCCGAAGGAAAAGCTGGAGGACGGGCGGCTGTCACGGCAAAGGTGGACGGCCGACAACGCTGGGGTCTCCATGCCCCCCACAGCTGGGGCTCGGGAGTCGGGTCTCCAGCGTTAGGGGCTTCTTGCTGCCCCCCTCCGCCCATCAGCGCCCTGCGGAAGTCCCGCCGTCCCGTCCTGGGAGCCCCTCCCCGGAAGCAGGTCCCCGATGCCTCTCCCGAGGGCCCTTGCCATCCCCCTGGCCCCCCAGGGTGTCCCTCCTGGGGTTTCACTTCCCCTGCGTGCGGCCTCCAGGGCCACGCCCCCCTCTTGTGTGGGCAGATGCAAACACAGAGTCCAGGGAAGGCCTTTGCACGTGCAGGCGAACCCCAGCCTTCTGTCCCCAAGTGAAAAATGCAGAGTCCTGGGCCCTACCCCAGACTCCCTGCATCAGAACCCGGCAGGACGCAGGCATCTGTGTTTAACAAGCCTCTCCTCCACATTCAGGGTGACCTTAAAGCAGGGCATCCACATTAGAGAAGCCTGGGTTAGACGCTCCTGAACCAGAAGCCCACAGGACGGGTGAGGCCGGAGGGAAGGGGGGGACGCCCAGGGATCCCACATTCACGTCCCCAGCCCAGACTTAACCCCGACATGCAGCGTAGCGCCCAGGACGTCTACCTGTGGGGTAGGAGCCCATCTGGCCGGGAGAGGGCCCAGCAGCCGGCGGAGAGACGCCAGGGGCAGGAGTGGCATCTGTGTCAGAGCAGGGTCCTGTGACGAAGGTGAGAACAGGCAACTCTCAGCTAGGCAGGCCCCACTGCCCAGGTATTTCTAGAAGAAAGGTATGTCCACACCCCTACAAACCACCGTTCACACCCTTCCTCCAGGGTCACAAAGCCCAACAAGGTCGGGAGGCTATGAGTCTCCTACTGTGCTGTGACTAATTACCCTACCCTAGAGGCTTCTGGAAACAACACAGTGCTATCTTGCTGTTCTGGGGTTTGAGAAGGGTCTTGCTGGGACAAAACAAGGTGTGGTCAGGGCTGGTTCCTTTCTTCTGGAGGCTCCAGGAGAGAATCTGTGTCCTTGCTTCTCCAGCTTCCAGAGGGGTCCGCATTCCTTGGCTTGTGGCCCCTCCTCCATCCCCAAAGCACAGCATCTTCAACCTCTCTGTGATTCTGACCCCAGGGTAATCTCCCCGTCTCAAGATCCTTAATCCCCTTGGCAAAGTCTCTTTGGCCGCGGAGGTAACGTGTGTGTGCACAGGTTCTGGGGACGAAGATGTGGACTGCTTTGGGGGCCTTTACTCTGTTGACCAGAGAGGGGAGGTGACAGCCCAGGGGGAACTCGGGGTCTGCGGCAGATGGGGCTGCATCCTGATTTTGACTGGCCTGTGAGGCCGGTCCTCTGCTGGTTGTCGCTGCCCCCAGCCCCCAGCCGGGAAGCCAGCTCCCAGTCTGCACCTTGGCCCGACCCCTCCACACACACACACCCATCTCCGCCCTGCTTGGTTCTCATCTGTAGAATGGGATGAGCAATCAGGGCCTTCAGCTCAAAGGGGATCTGATCTGGAAACACCTGTGGTTCCGACAGACGGTACTGAACCAACCTCACTGCAGCTTCTTCACCCCGGGGAAGTCCCGCTCAGCCGTGGGCACGGTACTGCCACGTTGGCCTTGGACTGTGCAAAACGATAGGCTCATTTCTGCTCTCTCCCCACCTACGGTACACCAGCCCTAAGCCTGTGTGGTCAGAGCCCATTTCCAGCCCTTGTTTGCTCTGCATCCCCAGAGCGAGGACTCAGAAATGCCTGTCAAATCCAAACAAGGGCACGGCACCCAGATCTTGGCTTTAAGCACCATCCTCCCCCTGAGAAGCCAGGGCTCCTTGAGGAACGGCCGATTCCAGGGCTGCGACAGGGAGAGCAGAGATGAGATATGAGCCTCTTGTTGTCCCAGAAAGTAGGACGTGCTCACAGGATGCTGGAGATGCATCACAAGACCAAATCGGGGGCAAGGTGAACAACAAAATAAATGACAGCAACTGCTAGAGTCCAGAGAATGAAATAAAGACCTCTGAGCCCACACACGCTAAAATAAATAAATGAATACCTGGGGAGAGGGGACAACTCTTCTTTTCCATGGAAGGTCCATTAACAAATGTCAGAAGAACACAGCATTAGAAAGTCACCATTTAGCAACCTTCGTAATGTTATGATTTCAGTCAAGAACCTTGCACAGATGATAAAACTAGTGCTTTATTAGGACCAGAGGAACCGACTAGTCACAAAGTCCCCAAGTATCTTCCCACGGGCTCCTTACTCATGACAAAGGGAAGAAGGGTGACTTTGACAGTGACATTTACGCTGTCAAACACCTCCTTAATCACGTGATGGACGTGAGCCGTGAACGTCACCAGGGACCAGACAAATGGACATCCAGTTCTCCTGGTCAGCCGCACTGAGAGGAACCGAACACTTCTGGGGTATTTCTGCCCAAGTACCTGCCTGCAATCCTGAAGAAACAGCCACACTTGAACTGAGCTGTACCCAAACATTCTACAGAATTCCTGGCCCGGAATCTTCAAAGTATCAACCTCCAGGTTAGAAAGCTCCACAGGCACATGGCCACAGAATGCAAAGCTTGACGAGGGTTTTCTTTGGTGGAAAGGACATTACGGGGACAGATGGCAGGATGGGAGTGAGGTCCGTCTGTAGATTAGATAATGGTGTTGTTTAAACCAGGAGAGTTTGAAGTTTGAAATCATTGCACAATGGCTCTGTACGAGCAGGTCCTGGTTTTAGGAAACACACACGCCAAAGCACTGGGGGGTAAAAGGGGCATCACGTCTGCAGTTTACTCTTAAACTGTCCTGAAATATAAATATATTTGTAAATGCAGAAAGAGAGAAAGCAAGTGTAGGAAAATGTCAACATTTGAGGAACCTGGGTGGTGTAAATGGGAATTATTTATATTATTTCTTGTGACTTTTGTTGTCAATTTGCAAAAGAAGCTGAAAGGGGAAGGGGCTCTGGGTGGATGGGGTGAGAGCCCACTGGCCACTTGGCTACTCGGGGCCAGGGAGCCCAGGAAGACAGGAGGGGCTCCCAGACCCCGCTGCCTGGGCTCACAGGTCCACCCCGATGCCAGCCAATGCCAGCTGTGCTGTGGGGCAGCTAGGGCAGGAAACACTTGGCAACACGGTCAGAATGCTTCTGGCTCGGCCGCAGCACCGACAGCAGGAATCCCGCGCTCTAGGACTCACGGCCCATCCTGGGCTGGGCTGTCATGCGGGAGGCTGGTCCGGCCCCCATGCATCCGGCGGAACCCAGCTCCTCTGTCGCGTGCTGGCGAGCTCTGGAGGGCGCCCGACCCAGTGGAATCCCCAGGCCAGGCCCCACAGCTCCTCAGAGCCCCTCTTCCAGGCCAGGCAGGTGTCTGACTAGAGGAGTCAGCACCCACGAGGGCCACCCCGACCTTTCCCATCTCCGCTTACGCCCGGAAGGACCAAGAAAACGGGTGTAAAAATACCTCTAATCACTAAGCATGCGTGGCGTCAGGCTCTGGGCCAGGCACCGAGTATGAGGTTTTGTTTCCATTCTCCCAAAGCATCGATCATTCGTCATTCCAGTATTTACTGGGCACCTGCTATGTGCTGAGCCCTAGAGGCAACTAAGCAGGTGACCAGGCTGAAGGTGACGATGTGACGAAGGGAAGCCCGGGGAGGGACAGGAGGACAGGCTGTCCCGGGCTCGGGGAGGGGCCTGGGCCCACCTCAGCCTTCCCCCCGCCCTTCCCTCCTCTCCTCCAGGACCCAAGGAGTTAGGAAGAGGGGTCCTGGAGATCACCTAGGCCACCCCTCAGGTTTCCACGTCAAGTGGCCCAACGACACTCAGGATGGGAACCCCAGGTCCCCCGGCAGGCAGCCCAGCCCTGCCCCCCGCACAGCCCCTCTTGCGCGCAGCTGGGCAGGTTGGGTGGGAGGTGGCTCTGCCCTTGTCACACCCCTCCTCCTCCGCTGTTCAGGAAGTAATCCTGCCGGGGGCCTGGCCCAGGCACTGCTTCCTTCCCCTCCCTGGGCCTTGGTTTGCCCTCCCGGAAGAATGAGGGACGCCCCGTCCTGAGTAATCCCCGGGGCTCACCTCCAAGGACAAAGCAGAACTGTGGGCACCCAAAGCTGTACAAGAGCTATAAACTCACCCAGGGCTGCATTTCTAGACTCTCCCACCCCTGCCCCTCTCGCCGTGCCCTGGACAAGCACGAGGGGGGCCCGCATCTATCGTAAATGCTCACTGGGCGCATCCTCCTTCGGCACAAGCACTGACGGGCGCAGCCATCCAGCTCCATCCTGGGTGGGGTGCATGGCCGGGTGGACACACACGCCGCACTCACCGCTTCCAACGGTAGACTTGGCCTCCTCAGGCCCTGCTCGCTGCCAGACGACTGACGCACTCGCTCCCGCTCTCTGGACCCCGCGGTCACCGCTGCCTCCCGAGGCCCCCACGGGCCCCCTCCCCGTCGGGGCCGGCTCCTCAGCGGCCGTCTCCGCCGGGCCCTCCATGACGCAGTGGCCTCAGCGCCAAGGGCTCGGCATGCCGGGCTGGCCTCTGTGGAGAGAGGAGAGTGCAGGGGTCAGCAGTGCGACCTCTCTAGGAAGACAGGCGGCCGGCACCAGCACAGATGCTGCCGCCAGAGTTGGGATCAAGAGGAGACAATGCCTCCTCTTTGCCTGGTGGACCCTTGAGCATCCTTCCAGAGCTCTGCTCACCGGCCACTTCCCCTCCAAACAGCACAGTCCGCCTGGAACGGACTCTGTTGGAGACACGTGCCTGCGTTTGCTTCCAGTTGGAAGTCCTTGTGGGCAGGTAGGGGCCCATTCTTGCTCATCCACAGACCCCGAGGAAGTGGCTCAGATCCTGACACCTGGAGGCTGCTCAAAACGTTTCCACCGGGGCTTCCCTGGTGGCGCAGTGGTTAGGAATCCGCCTGCCAATGCAGGGGACACGGGTTCGAAACCTGGTCCGGGAAGATTCCGCATGCCGCGGAGCAGCTAAGCCCGTGTGCCACAACTACTGAGCCCACGTGCCACAACTACTGAACCCCACGCGCCTAGAGCCCATGCTCCGCAGCAAGAGAAGCCACCGCAACGAGAAGCCCGCGCACCGCAACGAGCGCGACATGGAAGCAATAAAGGCCGTGTGGCAACAGGGAACAGAGCAGGTGTCCTCTCGGGACACGCCGGGACCATGGTTTAGAGATAAGCCCACGGCACCCCCCACCCAGCGAGGGCTGGGAGGGAGAGACTCCCCCAGAGACAGCGCGTCTCCCGAGAGAAGAATATTCAGCTGCATTTCATACGGGGCTCAGCTGGGCTGTGACTCCAGCCTCGGATTCCCGGAAGGTCCTGCTGCTCTTCTAACTAACCCCGCGTCCTGGGGGGCTCAGTGGGCCCCGCCTCTCTCACCGGAAGAGGCCTGCCCCCCGGCAGAGCCCCCGGAAGGAACGCCGTCCGGTTTTGCAGGAAATGGACCAGGTCCCAGGCCGCCCCGTGAGGGAAGGAAGCAGGCGGCAGAGGGCGGGAAAGGAGGGAGTGGCCGGGGAGGAACCAGAGATGGCTCCCCACTCCCGGGGTGCCCTCGGGCCTCCCCCCCGAGAGCCGGTCATCATGCACCGCTCTTTCCTGGGGCCAGAGAGGAGCGAGGGCCTTTACGACCCCGACAGACAGTGCTCCCAGGGTCTGGGGTTTGGTCGCCAGTTAGAGGACACAGGAGGACACGGCACCCCTTCCAGGCAGGGGTGACAGGGAGGGCCGGTGTGCAGCCTGGGCACAGAGGCAGAGCCCCTGCCCCCATCCACAAGGACGGGAGTCACCCACGTCCCCCTCAGTTTCCACCTCAGGGGCAGAGGGGACAGGAATGGCCCTGCTCACTCACACGGAGGGTGGGCAAGAGCAAGGCCGGGAAGCAGGTGCAAGGGAAGCCCCTCTTGTCGGGTCTCTCTGTTCTCTGATGGAGAGCTGGGAGATTTCAACCCCAGACCCAGACCGGGCTGGCGAGCATTCCCTCCGCACAGAGCAGAGCGCACGGGGAGACAGGAGAGCACAGCTCTGAGCCCCTTCCCTGGGGACAAAACTGCAAACTGGAAAGCGGGTCCGGCCTCCTCCAGACCCACACCCCGTCTTGCGGTGGGTGCTGGGGAGCGGGGGGCCCAGGAGAGACCCAGAGGACGCTGGCGAGGAACATGGGGCTCGGGGCCCACTGGGCCTGGACAGCCCCGAGAGCCCCTGGCCGGTCTCCCAGCTCCACCCGCTTCCTGCAGCAGAGAATGGGCGGGAGATGCGGAGGCGGAGGGCGGCAGCTGTCACGCCACCTCGGGGCTGGGGGCTGAGGCACAGGACACGGGGCACGGGCTGTTCCAGGTGAGGCGCAGGGCTGCGGGGGGCACAGCACTGAGCGCCCCGTGAACGCACAGAGGAGCCACCAGAGCACCGTGAACCCTGAGAAGGGCTGCGTTCTATCCCTTGGAAGTTTCGTTCCTGTATTTGTGCAGAAAGGACAGAGGAGGAGAGAGTGGAGGTGGCACCTGCGAGGGGGGGGCCTTGGGTTCACTTCTCTGCCTCGAATTTTCACCAGGATCAGGGGAGCTGGACCTCCGTCAGACCCAGCAAGGAGTATTTTCAGAACTACGGACCCAAGGCTGTCCCGGGGCGGTGGCGAGTCTCCACCGGCTCCCAGAGGGCCTCAGACACAAGTATTTGTCAACACCTGCACGCACCGGGTGCCTCAGCCAGGTTCACTGCGGCCGGCGGGGAAAGCACATCACCCCGTTCTACGGATGGAGAAACTGGGCTGGGCTCCGAGGGGTGGGCAACTCAACCCCCCCCACACACACACTCGCACACACACACATATATATATATACTCTCACATTAACACTCTCTCACACACTCACATCGCCCCACACACACCCCTGTCCATGCCCACCCTGGTACCCTTCTAGGCAGCCCCTCGCCCCCAGGGAGGAGGGAGTAGGCCGGAGGAAGCTCCCTTGCCAGAGGAAGAAGCAGCATGGACCGGCAGGTTCCAGGAGCACAGCATTGCTGCAGAATTCTCCAGCAACCTTTGTTAAATGTCCAATGTCATTTCAAGCCCTGGTGCCTTGTACTCCCCGTTCCCTGGTCCCCGGGGGCCATCCCCACCCTTGTCACGCACGAAGACCTCCTGGCATCTTTCAGGGTGCCGCTCCGTCTGTCTGGCCCTCCTCAGCCCCCAGCCAAGCCATCGTCTGTTTCCTTCCTCTCTTTACTCTGAAAACAGCGAGCCCCATACCTGTCATCGAGGGCACCGTGGCCTGGGCACAGGTGGGTGCCGGGACCGGGAAGCACGCGGCTTGGAGGCCAGGCCGCCATCCCCGCTGCTCTGCTCTTCTGAAGCATCTCAGTAGGGCACTTGGACCCGTTGTCCTGCACAGGTCCTGTTTGTGGGGGCTCTATAACCCCCAGCGGGGGTCCTCGTCCCCCCTCTCTACAGCCAGGCATCTTGCACAACCCACACCCAGGGCGTCTGACTCCCTTCCCCGCCTCCGCCCAGGAGTCAGGACCAGCGCATCAGCGCCTGCGTCCCTGCCCCACGGGCCTGCCCCCAGCAGCTCAGGGCCGGTTTCCTGAGAAAACGGAAGGCTTCGGGGCTCAGGGGACTTCCCACTTGCTTGGTGAGGGGCCTTCCCATCAGGCAGGGCTGCCGGTGACAGTCGTAAGCGTGGGGTTCCTAGTCACAGCCTGCATGAGGAAGTGGGCTCTGTCTCCCTGGGAGGGTCCCTCCCTGCTGGGTCCTAAAATAGCCTTGCTCAGCCCAACAGGCTGCAGGCTCCCGACTGCAGGAGGGGCCGCCCAGCCCGCAGCCTGGCGGGTGTCCAGAGCTCCCGCGGGCGGCCCTGCGGAGACTCGGGGGCTCTCCTTCCCTGTGGCCTCTGACCTCTTTGCTCTGCTCACTGTCGGGCCACCCGATGGGTCGGCAACAGGCCCCAGGTCCCAGCCACAGCACCCAAACCCAGGGGACGGGAGTTTGGCACCAGAACGCCGAGACCTGGGGTCAGTGGGCTGGGAGGCCGCCCCATGCCTCAGTGTACCCACCAGAGAATGAGAATGAAAACACCGCCTACAAGGAGGTCAGTGGATTAAAGGATGGTGCTCCTGGGTTACAGCTGCATTTAACAAATGTGGGCTGGACAAAGGGAGGAGATGATTTGGGGAGGTCTGGCCAGAGCTTTCTCTGGACCCGTCCTGAACAAATGCCTCGAGGGCCATGCAGACCTCGTCCACCTCACCAAGAAGCACCTCTTGAGGGTTGTCTGGTCACCCCCTGTACTGGGGTGACCAGTGCACCCCCAAATTCATGTCCGCCACTAACCTCCGAAGGTGACCTTATTTGGAAACAGGGTCTTCGCAGGTGAGGTTAAGATGAGGTCACACAGGACCGAGGTGTCCCTGCACGCCTGGGGTCCTTATAAGAAGAGGAGGGACACAGACACACCTGCGATGCGGTGTGAAGAGGGAACCAGAGACCAGGGCGATGCGCCCCGCGAGCCCAGGGACGCCTGCAGCAGCCAAGAGCTGAAGGGCCTCCCCCAGAGCCCCCCCCCCGGGAGGGGGGCACCCTTCCCACACCTGGGCTTCAGACTTCCAGCCTCCAGAACCGGCGGAGAATTAACTTCTGTTGTTAGAAGCCCCCAGTTTGTGACCCTTTGTTACGGCAGCCCCAGGACAGTAGTCGCCCTGGGTCCCCCCTGCCTTGATTTTCTCTGCTGTAAAGTCGGCGTTTCGGGAGGAGGATTAAGTGACCTCAGGCATCAGACGCTGCTCAACACCGGATACAGGAAGGCTTGTCATCGTCAGGGGCCACCACCCTGCGGCGCTAAGTGTCCTGGCTTAGTCCTCATGACGGCCTGGAGGAGCGCCACTGCGCCCATCTCACAGAGGAGCCGTGAAGGCTACACGAGCAGCTGTGCTGGCTCAGCCCGGTCGGGGGATCTGGTGGGATTTAACCCCAGGAGGGTCTGAGTCCAGCCCTCGACACCCACCCTGAACCTGAGCACACCCTCTATGGCTACGCCTCTACCCACAAGCTCAGTCACAGCACCGCCCCCCGTGCCCAGCCCCCCACCCCGTGGGAGGCCACGCCCCAAGGGACCCGCACCACTAAATCCCGCCAGTGTGGCTTTGCCATCTGTCATCTCTAGGAAACTCCCACAGACAGGGCTTGGGGCTCCCGGGGGGTGGCGGGGTCACTGCAGGCCGGGGGAGGGTCTCAGTGATGTGCTGGGACCACACGCCCAGGGCAGGACCTGGTGCTATGAAGCCTTGGGTCTGGGTCTCCCCTAGAACCTTCTGGCTGGGGCCCCTGGTCAAGTCACTCGTCCCACTTGTTGATGGAGAGGAGGCCCAGGGGTGGTGACCTCAGAGTGACTGGGTCACAGCTAGCTACAGTGCCACCCGGGCCGGGACACATGTGGTGTCTGCCAGAAGTGGCGTCAACCCAGGGTGGAGGCCCACTGGAGGCCCCCTAGACCCGGAACCCTGCTTGCTGGCGATGTTCCCGCGTCCTGGCCAGACCTTCGGGACGCACTGGCTGCCTGCTTGCGTGAAGCGGCGCTCGAGCGAGATCAAGGGAGCGACGGTGCTTGGTCAAGCCGGACATCGTCACTGGGGCCATGGCTGCCGGCCGGCACGGGGTGCTCCCGGAGCTCTGCCCGGTGGTCCGGTAAGCAGTGCCCACAGCCTTCGGGCTGCCCCAGACTCCAGTCCTGCTCCCTCCCGATCCCAGAAGGTCAGAAAAGTCTCCGAGAAAGTGAAAGGAAAGACGGCTCAGATCCGACCGTGGCAAGACCCAGCTCTGTGGACGACGCCTGCTCGGCCGTCCTCGCCCGCCCGTCCAGCGCCCCGTACCTGCGCCCCGCTCCGCAGGACCGCGGCACCGGGTGGCCGCTCCCGGCTCCTCACTGGCTCGCCCTGCGGGCCGTGTCCACCGCCCCAGCTGACTGCACAGTGGCCGCCACCGCCCCTTCTTCCTGCCCCACTTCCTCCCTGCGCCCGTGCCTCCAGAGAGAGGCGGGCCCCACGCTGCTGCACCGCCTCCGAGGGCTGGTTGATCATTAGCTCCGTCCTGGACCAGCTCCAGGCCGTGCCCCGCCTGCCCACGGCCCGGCACCCAGGCTCGGACGTGGAGGCCACCCCGCCTCAGCTGCCAGGATTGGGGAAGTCTGACAGCTGCCCTGCCAACCTCAGCTCTGCTCTCTCTTCCTCTTCCACTTACCGCACACACGTGCACACATACGCGCGCGCACACACGTGCATACATGTGCACACACAAGACGTACATGCACACACGTGCACAGATGTGCGTGCAAACATACACACATGTGCACACCTACACACACAAGTGTGCATGCACGTATGTGCAGCTCCTTCCCTCTGCTCCGGTGCTGCCCCGGCCCGTTGGCCCAGTCAATGGGAACGCGCACAGGGGACAGCTGGGCATCTGCTCTCCTTCCCTCTTTGCCTTTCCGCTGGGCTGCAGGCCCGACCTGGGTTTGACAGCAGGGGATCTCAGCCCTGCCTGGGGAGCCAGAACTGGGTCTCCTGGGTCTCAGACAAGAAGCAGGAACTGAACACGGGTCGGCCCCTGGCCCTAGCCTCCCATCTGCTTTCAGGCCCTCACGGAGGCAGGGGTGTAGCTCTGGTTGCTGGCCCCAGCCCAGACCCAGGAATCAAGAACAGAGGGCCACCTTCTCCGTCCTGTGCTTGAGAAAGGCTGGACTTTCACTCATGGCCTGGCTTCATGACCAGGAACATCTCTGAGTTCAGTGGTAATGTGCCCATTTTACAGACAGGGAAACTGAGGCCTGGGACATGAGGTGGCATGCCCAAGGCTGGTGACAGCTAGAAGGTGAGCCCAGAACCAGGTCTGACAGACACTGAAGCCCCTGGGCTAGGTTTCTAACTGCGGCACTGCTGACATCTGGGGCGATTGCTCTTTGTCCTGGGGAGGGGGTTGCCATGTACACTGTAGGAATTTAGCAGTATCCCTGGCCTCTACCAACTGAAGCCGACCCCAGCTGTGACAACCATTCACATCTCTAGACACTTGTCTCCTGGGGGCAATGTCACCCAGAGTGAGAACCACTCAGGGCCGAGATATTTCTGGGTGACCCCCTCCCACCCTGTCTGTCCTTTCTCAGAACAACTCCCAGCATTAATGCAGTCACCCCAATGTCACAAACTCCCTCCCCTCCCCAGTGGGCCAGAGCCCAGGTGTGAGGGGGCAGCTGGAGACGTGCTGGGCACGTGTCCACCTCACACCAGCAAGGTCCCCACTGAGGGCCAGCATGAGGCTCAAGCCCCTCACGGAGCAGCTCTGGCCACTGAGGTCCAGGGTAGGCAAGCCACTCCCTCTGGGGGCCCCAGAAAGGCCAGGCCCAGAGCTCGGGCTGCCCACACCCCCAGCCCAGCTGGGCCGCACCCCACACGCCACCAACATGCTCGGGGACCACACGGCAGGAGCCAGAGGCTCCAGGTGGCCATTTTCACTGTCCCCCAAGACCACAGGCCAAGTAACGGGGGAGGATTTCACGCCACCCCCTGGGTCCTAGGGGACCAGGCAACTGCTCCCAGCAGCAGCTCTCCCTCCCCCGCAGGGAGGTGTGACCTCTCCAAGCCTGGCCTCTGTCTGTGGACTGGGGCCCCCCAGTTCTCCAGCCGGCTCTCCAGAACCCCACATTGTGCGGAACATGAGCTGCTCGCTTCTGCTCCCTTTGTTTTTCTGGAAACTGTGTTGAAAGAGGCCCCAGACGGGCTCCACATCCATAAAAGGTTCTGGACACGTTTCCTCTCCTGGCCATTGTGCCCCGCTGTGGCCCGAGACCCCGTATCCTGTTTGTCTCTTTAGCTGCATTCTTGGCCCAAGGCCGGGGGGGTTTCCAAGAGCCTCCCCCACTGTGCCCAGCATCCTTCAGCTCTGCACAGAGCACCCCAACTCTGCATATTCTACCCCAACTTCACAGAGTGCACCCCAACTCTTCAAGTGCACCCTAATAGCCTTCCAGGGAAGAATGCGAGCCTTTCAGGTGGGGAGGGCCTTTCCAAATAAGGGGTCCCTCCTGGAAGTTGCACCACAGGGCAACCCTATATAGCCCTGCATGCAAGAGGCTGGTTTCAACCCCAGCCCAGCCCAGGCTTCGGGTGCCCCTGAGAGAGCCTGTCACCCCATGGGCCTCGCTCCCCCCCTTTTAAATGGTCAACTTGGGCTTAGAGATCTCTAAGTGCCCTCCCAGGTCAGCAGCTCTGATCCCTGCAGGGTTGTAATAAATTCCAATTATCACTTGCCAAAAAGATGCTGGATCCGTGGATTGTAGCCATTCCAGTGTATTACCGCCATCCCACTGGACTGAGTAGCAAACGGGCTTAGGAGAGGCAGGACCTGCCCCAGGTCGGGTCACACAGCCCCCAGGCAGACACCAGGGCCGCCCGGGGCCAAAGCAGACCCCCGACACTCTAAGGCAGGAGACACACAGCCAGAGGAAGAGCTCTCAGGAACTTCCTGTGGGAAAACCTGTGGCCACCCACCAGCAACCCAGCTGCAGCTTCTCTTTAACCATCCCTGAGGGTCTGAGCTGGCCCCCTCCCACCTTCAGCCCGCCTGGACTCTGCTCTGCCATTGTGGACGGAGGTTCCCAATGAGCCCCCAGGACGGCTCCCGCCTGATTCCTAGACCATAGACGCTGGCCCTGGGCTGCCATCCAGAGCCGGGGGACAGGGGCTGTGGGGTGCCCTGCCTTCCATCCTCTGCTTATTTTTTAACTCATGGAGCAAATAGCAACAACTGTGGTCCTACAAAGACAAAAAGCAATTTCTAACTTTGTCATGTCATCTTAGAGCATGTTCAGTCCTCTGGGACTGTGAGGGGCTGTATCAGCACAGTCTTGGGCCAGGAAAGGTGACCTACCCCAACCCCCAGGCCCAGCTGGGATCCCCTGGACAGCCTCTCTGGCACGTGGTCCAGCCTCTTGCAGTCACACGGGTCCCCCACTCCGCCTTGTGACTGCTCTGCACTTTGGGGTTCAGAGCTACCCCTGCCACCACCCATCTTGGCTCCATCACCCCAGTTCTGACTTCAAGTCCCCACCCACAAGGGGGCTCAGACAAGTTGGGGTTACAGACTTGGAAACAGACTGGGATGATGTAGCACGATCTGTGCAGTGCCAAAGGAAGGGGAAGAAGAGGAAGGCGAAATCTAGGAAGGCTTCCTGGAGGTGGAGTCTCCTCAGCTGAATCTTGGAGGAAGAGGGACTAGGCAGAGAGAAGGTGTAAAGGTCTACCTGGGGACAGGTCCAGCCAGAAGAGCACGTGAGCCTGGCCTGCTCCAGGTATGCAGCTTGCTGAAGCATCCCACAGCCACTTCTGGTGGCTGCAGATTCTGGGGGCAGGTCACCCTCTTGCCCTGAGGGTTAATCTACAACAGGCCATAAACATAAATGGTGAATCCCAGGAATGCAGAGGCCCTGGGGAGGGGGTGGGTGGAGGGTTGGGGGACAGGACTACTCCCTGCTGGGTCTCTGCAACAGCCCAGACAGTGGAAGCAAGACGTACAGGTGATTCTAGAGCAGGGGCAGCAGATACTTTCCATAAAGGGACAGAGAATAAATAGGTTTGGCTTTTCAGGTCATAATGTGGGCTCCACCACAACCCTATGTTTACAGCCTGAAAGCAGGCTTAGGTGATAGGAAATGAGTGGGCTTGGCCCAGTGCCAAGAAAACCTTATTTGCAAAACAGGGGTGGGATTTGGCCCTGGGTATGGGCCCTGCTCTAGAGAATGGGGCCGGGATGGGGAATTCATGGAAAAGCACCTCAGGATCACCCTGCCACTGATGCAGGAAGGAGTCACCACAAAACGTCCCCTGCCACCCTGGAATTGGGATGTGGAAAGGTTCACCATTAGTGAAACAGGGAAGAACAGAATCTGACTCCATGTTGGATCTGTTTCTTTTACTTTAATCTTTGCTTTTTGCTGCTTTTGTTACTATAATCACTAAAAGAATGCTGCCGTTAGCTGCAAGCATAATGGCTTGCCTCAGGGAACCCTACCCCTCTGCCTGAATGTTAAACTAAAGTGCCTTTGTTCACCTCACAGGAAGACATTCTGACCCTGCCCACCTGTGAATGGCTGCAGAAAAGAAATTAACACATCCCCTCCCTGAGGCTGGCCAAGCCAGGAGATATTTTGCAAGACATGCAAAAAAAAAAAAAAGCCTTTTTGCTTTACTTCCTCCCTGTCTCTGTTCTATAAAAGAAACTGGCATCCAGACCCTGATAAGATGGTACTCTAGGGGACTTCCCAGGTGGTGCAGTGGTTAAGAATCCACCTGCCAATGCAGGGGACGTGGGTTCAAGCCCTCCAGGAAGTTCCCACATACCGCGCAGCAACTAATCCTGTGAGCCCCAACTACTGAGGCTGCGCTCTAGAGCCCGCGAGTCACAACTACTGAGCCCACGCACCACAACTACTGAAGCCTGCGCGCCTAGAGCCCATGCTCCGCAACAAGAGAAGCCACCGCAGTGAGAAGCCCGCGCACCGCAACGAAGAGTAGCCCCTGCTCGCCGCAACTAGGGAAAGTCCGTGCACAGCAACGAAGACCCAATGCAGCCAAAAATTAAATAAATAAATAAATAAATTTATTTTAAAAAAAAGATGGTACTCTAGGACGTTAGTCCTCCATCTTCTCAGACGCCCGGCTTTCCAAATAAAGTCGCTATTCCTTGCCTCAACACCTCGTCCCGATTTATTGGCCTGTCGTGCAGCGAGCAGACCGAGCTTGGATTCGGTAACATTAGGAGAGCATCTAAGTAGAGAATGGTGGAGCCGGCACCAGCACCAGGCAGCCTGGAGGACCAGTCATGACCAGAGAGCTGAAGACCGTCCTGTGCTTGACGCCGGCTCAGGACACGATGCAGGAAGCTGCACCCTTCCTCCCTCCTCCCGCTGGTTAGGACTGTAACTGCTGAATTATCGAGGGTTACCGAGAACCAGCACTTAAGAATGTTCCCAATAAAGACAGGTGACTGGGTTGTGAGGTAGCAAAGTCCGTCCTTCAGGCTGTGGGGAAACTGAGACTTGGGAAGAGAAAGCCCCTCACCCAAAGTCACAGGAGGGGGTGAACCCAGGGCTCCCACTGGTCCACGCCAAGCAACGCCCCGTCACCTTTCCTGGTCTCTGGCTCCACATCTGTCAGATGCAGATGTGACCCGACTAAAGCAATCTCCCAGAAAGACACTCCTTCCAAGGCCAGTGCATTCCTGAGCCCCACCCGGGTCTAAGGAGCAATCTGCCTGAGAGGTCCTTCCTTTGCACATCCAAGTCTGAGGTCGGAGCCCGGGACAGAGAGAGAAGCTGCTAGTCTGGAGCCTGGCACGCGGCTGCCGCTGGACCTGCCGAAAGGGCTAGAACCGTGTGTGTGCTCAGCAGAGCTCGGTCTGTGTTTGTTGTTTCTGGCCTCAGCAGCTGAAACCAGGCCCGATCAAAGATGAGCAGAGCTCTAGGCCCCGTGATTTCAGGAAATGCTCTTTGCAAAACAAGGATATCGGGACCAAACAGCCTTTCCAGATGACTGATGGCCACCCGGGCCGGGTCGAAGGCCTGCAGGAAGCGGTCAGCAGTTCCTGTGGACCAGAGACGCCACCCGCAGTGGCCGTGGCCCCAGGCCGTCCGGCTCTGTCCGGGCAGGCGCCGCCCTCTGCCCAGGAATCGCTGACTCTGCTGCCCTGGTCCTCTCCTCGGCCCACGAGCTGGCCAGGTGCCTGCGTGTGTTTGTGCCTGGGACTCGTCCACATTCAGAAGAGGGGTACTCCCTCGCCAACACCCCAGATAATGGGACAGGGCACTCGGAGGAAGTTGGTAAGAAGGGACAAAGGCTGTTTTCACAGCCTATAAGGGAGCAAGGCCCGGACTGGCATGTCCTCCTTGTCACATCCTTAGGGGGGCCCTGTGGTACCCACCAGTTCAAAGCAGCCCCTTCCTTTAAAAAATAAGGGACGGGGGGCTTCCCTGGTGGCGCAGTGGTTGAGAATCTGCCTGCCAATGCAGGGGACACGGGTTCGAGCCCTGGTCTGGGAAGATCCC
The DNA here is from genome assembly GCF_965194805.1 of Balaenoptera borealis. Classification (NCBI taxonomy): domain Eukaryota; kingdom Metazoa; phylum Chordata; class Mammalia; order Artiodactyla; family Balaenopteridae; genus Balaenoptera; species Balaenoptera borealis. Next base: position 147,263,816 of record NC_138861.1, on the reverse strand, counting down.
ACATGCCGCGGAGCAACTAGGCCCGTGAGCCACAACTACTGAGCCTGCGCGTCTGGAGCCTGTGCTCCGCAACAAGAGAGGCCGCGATGGTGAGAGGCCCGCGCACCGCGATGAAGAGTGGCCCCCACTCGCCGCAACTAGAGAAAGCCCTCGCACAGAAACGAAGACCCAACACAGCCATAAATAAAATAAAAAAAAAAAAAATAAGGGACGGGGTGGGGACTCCCCTGGTGGTACAGTGGTTAAGACTCCACACTCCCAGTGCAGGGGGCCCGGGTTCAATCTCTGGTCGGGGAACTAGATCCCACATGCCACAACTAAGAGTTCACGTGCCACAACTAAGGAGCTGATGAGCCACAACTAAGGAGCCCTCGAGCTGCAACTCAGACCTGACGCAACCAATTAAATAAATAAAAATAAATATATATAAAAAAATTAAGGGACGGGGTTCAAAGCGGCCACACAGCTGGCAGTGGCCGTGTCTTAGAGGTTCCTCCCATCATAGGACAGGCTCGCCCCACTGCCCTGGACCATCCATCCCCTGAGTCGTGGGTGACCAGGAGGCGGCCGCCTGGAGGAGGTGGGAGTAGGGGGCTCCAGACTGGGAAGCACGGCGTGGCCTTCACGGCTGCCGTTTTCCCTGGGAGCCTGGGGAAGCCACCCAGCTTATAAACGAGACCCCAGGGACACCCCGATCCCGTGGGGCCCCACTCCCCAGAGCACCAGCTTTCCTGAAGCGGGGTGTGGCAACCCCACTGGAATTCTGGACGTTATCCCAGCCCAGGCACCAGGGGATGGATCTTGAACTTGGCTGTGCAAACATTAACCCAGGCCCCAGCACACACTTCCCAGAGGCCTGCCAGCCAAGACCCACCACTGCAGGTGGGACAGGGCAGGAGGGCTCGGGGGGAACTTCTGCAGGCCCCCCCCCGATGTCGCTCCCTGCTGGGCCAGGCCTACACGTGGGTGACGCTGCCTCGGGGGGTAGCCCCCGTTTCAGGCCCCGTTTCATTCATTTGGCTACTTCTCATCTCTGCTCCCTTCCGGCGAAACCTCCAGAACCTTCTACCCCAGCCAGCTCGGTACCCCCTCCTGAGCCTCACTCACCCACTCCCCAAAACTGCCCTTGCCCAGGCCGCCAGCACCTTCCGCGTTGCTAAATCCCATGGTTTCGCCCCCGTCCTCATCTCACTGGCCCCTCGGCGGTCACCCTCTGCCTCACCTGCCACACTGCTCTGTCTACACTCGCTCTTAGGTGTGAGCATGAAGGTCGGGGACTTCAGAGCCCTCTGCCCCCACTGACAGTCCAGGTGCCACCTCACACCTGAGGGCGGTGCCAGGCCTTCCTCTCGGTGGGACTGGACAACAGCCCCCATTGCCCACCACCCACCCCTCCCTCCCTCCCCCGAATCTCAGAAAACAGCACCACCGGCCACTCAGCACCTGATCCTTCACTTTCCACTGACCTGTCACACTCAGGCCACCCGGTTCCCCCGATGGTTGGGGTCCTTAGGCTCCCTGATCCCCTGTGTCCCCCCACTTCCCCTGCATTTGCACATCCTCTTCCTGGTCACCTTCTCCTCCAGGCCGTGACCTCAACTCCTGTCTGTCTCCAAAGTCTCCTTCCTGCATCGCCTCCTTCTGAGGCCTCGCGGACGTGGACAAGCCACCCCTTCCCCAGCCCTGAGGGCCCTGGGCACATCTGTGCTGTAACTGGGGTTTGTGTCTAGGCTGCCGCTAGGCTAACACTCGAGGACCCTCAAGGGCACTGCCGGGGAAGTCTGCGAGCGTTTGTTGAATGACTAACAAACAGGCACCTGAACAGGAGCCCCTGTGCGCAGGACCCGCCTGTCCCAGACGCGCAGAAAGGGCAGCCCCCTGAGTTACCGCCTCGGATAGGGCAAAGCCGTGCAGGACGCTCACCCCTCTCCTCCTGCCCGATTTCCAGTTCCCCACTTCCTTCCTGGCTCTCCAGGGTGGCAGCTGGGTGGCAGGGACTCAGGTCTCATCCACGGGCCACCGCAGGCTCCGAACAGCAGCCCCGCCACAGCTGGACCGCCACACCTGCGCCCTTCACACGCCCGGCCACCCAGCTGCAGGTTTCACAGGCCACGGCGTGGGGGGCCTGGCTGGAGCACCCACCGATCTGGTGCCAATCCAGGTGTGAGCCCGGGGTCTCCCCTCACCATGCAGGTGGGCACGGCCTCCGCCTCTCTCCCCCCACAGAGCCCTCCTGGCTTCACAAAGGTCAGATTTTCCATCCCAGCACCTCACGTGCCAGTCTTGTTAATGCCATGCTGACCCCGCACAGTACGCGCTAAGGTGGCGAAGAGCACAGATTCTGCCCAGGTGTGAACCCTGGTGAGTACTTCACTCTTGCCCTGGGTCGTCTGCCCAGGCCCAGCCCCTGCCGGCGTGGGGAAGGGGGGCCCACAAAGGAGAGCGAGTATTATCATTATGGCCAGCGGGGGCAGGGTCCGGCTGCTGACAGCATTGCCCAGCCCCACCCTGTGCTTAGCTCAGTGTGGACACTGGGGACCTGTATGAATGGATGAATCAGGCGACCCTGCCCTCCAGGGCTCTCGGCCTAGTGGTAAAGACAGCCAAGGAAACAGTCGGAGTGACTGTGACAGAGGGCGAGCAGAGAGGCCGGGGCCACCAAACAGCCCCCATGTCAACTGGAGATAGCAGGGGGGGCTGCCTGGACGAGGGGGCTCCGAGCCTGGCCTTGGCACATGAAACACACTCCCTGGCAGGAAATGTACACAGGGAGCCTGGGACATCTTGTAGGGCCAGAGAGTAGGAAATGGGATAGAGAGGATAGATAGACAGACAGACAGACAGACAACAGATCGATGGATAGCTGATAGATCCAGGGATCCCCACAATGATGGGACTATGTCCAAGAGACGCAGGGGATGACAGAAGAGGTCTCGATGGCGGAAGCTGGGACAATTTAAGGAACAAAATAAAGTTGTATTGGATTATAACCCCAGGTATAAAATGAATATTCCTAAATCCATACTGATATAAACAAAAGATTGCATAACTAAGTAGTAAATGGAGGAGAAAGAAGCAAATCTCCCATGCAGTAGAATTCCAAGTGATTTATGTAGCTGCTCCACCCTCCCCAGCCCTCAGGCGTGGCTGGGCAGGTGACTTGCTTCTCAGGAGCACTTCATGGAAATAGAGGGGAAGGGTAATTTCATGGGAGGAAACCTGACAATCACCACCTTGGCCTGGGCACGCAGGCCGACCTCAGCAGTTATAGGTCATGTCAACAGCAGGTGCCCTTGCTGGGATGGGATGAGAAGGGCACTTTACCTCTGTGACCTTCCTCTCCCAAACCCATAACCCCAGCGTCACCATGAGAAAAACATCAGACGAACCCAAATTGAGCATGTACAGGGGTGGGGTAGGGTGGCAGGAGTGAGGAGTGAGGAGATTAACTCAGCTTGGTAGTCAGGGAAGTCTTCCTGGAGGTGGTGACATTTGGGCAGTGCCTTGGAAGATAGGTCAGAGCAGGCAAGGGAGGTTCAGGTAGAAGTCCCAGCACGGCCAGAGGGCAGGGCTGGATGGGGAGTGACCAGGGAGGGTGGGTGGCAGCCACGTGAGAGGGGCCCCGCACAGCCAGCCCCTGCAGTCCCTTACCAGGAAGGGGAAGGAAAGTGGCCCACATGGGGGCCAAGTGACAGGATGGGGTGACAGACCTCATCACGGCACCTGCATCGAGGCAACAGTGACCAAAAGAGGACAAAGGCTCTCAAGGCTGGGGGCCCTGGTGACTGAAGCTCAGGGACCAGGACCGTGGGTGGTAGGCTCACAAGAGGCTGATTGGGTTCCTGCCAAAGTGGACCCCCAACCCCAGTTCCTGTCTGGGTTTTTGACTCTAATCATGAACCCAAGGGACAGGCAGACGAGGCCAGGGGTTTCTAGACACAAGAAACACGCATTCCTGCGGGAAAGACAGGGGCACAGGGTGGCCAGGAGAGACCCGGGAGCCCTCTGCCTCTGGGTCTCCCATCATCGCCCACCCCACACACCCTGTCAGGCAGCAGGAAGAAGGGAGATGTCCGCACATCACCACACTTGGCCATTTCTCACGGGGAGGACTCAGCTCAGGCTGCTCCAGTGCCCAGAACGCTTTCATTTCTCCCTTGGCTGCCTGGCAAACCCTTATGCATCCTACCAAACCCTGCTCAATCATCACCTCCTCTGGGAGGCCTCCCAGATTGCTCCCAGTTCTGGGAGGAGTTAGGGGAAGAGGGGAACAAACTGCTCTTCCTTTGCCCCTGCCTCACGTGGGCACTGACCATCTCACTGCACACTCCACCCTGTGTGTCCACTACAAGTCTCCCCTTCTTTCTGGTCCCTTCATCAGAGCCAGCCACTTGCAGGCTCTAACCTGGCTCTCATTCACTTACCCTAATTCCAGATTGGCCTCTTGCTAACAGGGTGGCTTGGGTAAGGTATTTTACCTCTCTCAGCCTCCATCACTCTATCCATGAAATGGGACCACAGTCCTGTCCTATGGGATGGTGCCGAGGTTCCAGATGTGGTTGAGGGTGGACGTGACTTATTAAAGAGAGTTTCTGGGGCGGCACATGGACCAAGCAAGCAGACCCTCAGACTCGGTGGTCGGGGTCTGAGCCCAGGCAGCTGCAGAGCACAGCCTCTGGTCCCTTCACTTTTTTTTTTTTTTTTTAAAGATTGATTGATTGATTGATTGATTGATTGCTATGTTGGGTCTTCGTTTCTGTGCTAGGGCTTTCTCTAGTTGCAGCAAGCGGGGGCCACTCTTCATCATGGTGCATGGGCCTCTCACTATCATGGCCTCTCTTGTTGTGGAGCACAGGCTCCAGACGCGCAGGCTCAGTAGTTGTGGCTCACGGGCCTAGTTGCTCCGCGGCATGTGGGATCTTCCCAGACCAGGGCTCGAACCCGTGTCCCCTGCATTGGCAGGCAGATTCTCAACCACTGTGCCACCAGGGAAGCCCCCCTTCACTTTTTTAAGTGGCTCTTTTTTTGTCTCATTTTGTTTTGTTTCAGTGGCTCCTCGTCCTTGTATTTTTTTTTAACTAAACTTTTTAATTTAAAATAGTTTTAGATTTACAGAAAAGTTGCAATGACAGTGCAGAGATCCCCACGTGCTCACGCCCTGTTTCCACAACATCATCTCATGTTGTTATGGTTCGTTTGTCACAACTGATGAACCAATATTGATTGATACATCACTATTAACTGAAGTTCATACTTCATTCGGTTTCCTTGGCTTTTCCCTAGTGTCCTTTTCTGTCCCCAGAGCCCACTGGGGACACTGCCTCACACTTAAGTATCATGTCTCTTTAGGCTTCTCTGAGCTGTGATGGTTTCTCAGATTTTCCATGTTTTTCATGACTTGTGACAGTTTTGAGGACTGGCCAGGTACTTTTGCAGATTGGACTTCAGCTGGGATTTGTCTGCTGTTTTTCTCAGTCCAAATTACTGTTCATTTTCAACAAACAAAATCTGCTGCAGGTTTTGGTTCCGAGTCAGGCTGGAGCCGGCCCTCTCCCAGCAGCTGTTTTTAATTAAACCGCACCCGAGATGCTGACCCCCATATTCAATGCTGGAAGAAGAGACCAGTGACTCTACAGAAAAGCGTGGGGACTCGACACGGGCAGTTCCTAACTGTCCGTGTCCTTGAAATGCATGACATGCATGAAATGATGCTTGGAAGTGCAAAGTGGTCCCAAGAGACCCTTTGTCACTTCCCAGCTCCACAGCCGCCGGCATCTGTCAGGACACCCTCAGCAGGCCTGCGGGGAGCCCGGGGCCAGGCCAGTCTGAGGCTGGGTTACCAGCCAACTCCTATAAAACCGCAGTGCTCACCCTTTGCCTGGCAACCCACCTCTGGCATCACTCTGCAGATGACTGCCTGCTTCTGAGACGGCAGGGCTCCGAGGGGGCGGGGACTCTTTATAACAGTGACTTCTCGGAAGTAACCCAGGTGTCAAATAAATCACGCTGCAGACTCGCACCGAATAGTAGCACGAGGCCTGTCTCCACGTGCCAGCGAGGGAGGATCTCTGAGCCCCATTAAGTGGGAAAAAAGCAAGATGCAGAGTGATTTGTGCGCTACATTTTGTGTTCTAAACGGGAGGTTAGAATATCTTCATATTTCCTTGCATTTGTGAAAAGGAACTGGAAGGGTCAACCAATCAGCGTCCGCAGAGGGCTGAGTAGGGGAGCCTGGGAGACTTTTTCGGGTTGCGAAACTCTGTGTGATCCTGTGACCGTGGATACCTGACGCTGTGCATTTGTCAAAAGACTTTAAACTTTATAGCACAAAGTGAACCTTAATGTATGCAAATAAAACAAATCTAGGAGGACAGGGGAAGCCCGGGTTTGATGCAGCGTGCGACAAAGCAGTGAACAGTATTACAAGCGTACGAAACAGCGTCACCGAAGAGAGGGGAGAGGTGCCTGCACATCAGTTTGGCAACGAGTGGAGGCTGAAGATTGAAGGCAAAAGGCCTCACACATGTGCCCTGGGCTCTAGCTGGTCGTGTTGTTCCCCACGGGGGCCTGGGTTACAAAATCTTATGCTCCTATACGTGTGTCCAGCAGTCAGAATGTGAATAATTAAGTAAATGGGTGGTGGGTGGTGACAGCCGGGTTTCTCACTGTGGGAGTGGGAGCTACAGAAAACCAAGGAGAGGAGGCTGGAGTGACCCATGGGTGACGGCTTAGAGGTGGAGACATCGCTGTGAATTCGTGTTTCACCTGATAGAGATACACAGGTTACATATAGATACACTTATTAGGTATGTGTGTATACGCGGGTTAGTATACATGTATATACATGCTAACTTACAGATCTGTGTATATAGATGGGTTAGTATACACATACGTACACACTAACTAATAGATATGTGTATATATATGGATACGTGTACACACGAGTAGACACTTATAGATAAGTGCGTATGCACGGGCTAGTATACGCATATATACAGGCTAACTTATAGATATGTATATTTACATGGATATGTGTACACATGAGTGTACACATACATGTGTGTTTATACATGGGTTCATATACACATATACATCTGCTGAGAGGTCCTAAAAGAAAAGACACCCAGGCAGCAACAAGCACACACAGAGTGCAGGTAAATCTTGGTTCCTAAGACTTTTCTCCCACAAAAGGAATCAGGACTCTTGGAGAAATGGCTGATTCTAGGACTGGGCCAGGATAGAGACACGATGAGCCCGGCTTGTAGTGGCAGAAAAGTAAGGAAGGACATGAATGAACCAACAAATGAATGAAATCCCACCACGATGGAACGTGTCAGAGGGATGCAGGGCCAGCTGAAAGAGCCCCCAGTGGCCAAAGCTGGAAAAACTTGAGTAAAAAAAACTAATTAGCATTAGAATATAACCCATAATCCCTGTCTAATCAGAAAATTCCTAATTGAGGGGCATTTTACAAAGCACCAAACCAAAACTCCTCAAAAACAAAAGAATTAAAATAAGGAAGGCTATACAGATGGCCAACAGGCACATGAGAAGATGCTCAACATCACTAATTATTAGAGAAATGCAAATCAAAACTGCAATGAGGTATCACCTCACACCAGTCAGACATCATCAAAATGTCTACAAACAATAAATGCTGGAGAGGGTGTGGAGAAAAGGGAACCCTCTACACTGTCGGTTGGGAATGTAAACTGGTGCAGCCACTATGGAAAACGGTATGGAGGTTCCTCCAAAAACTAAAAATAGAGTTGCCATATAATCCAGCAATCCCACTCCTGGGCATACATCCAGACAAAACTATAATTTGAAAAGATGCATGCACCCCTATGTTCACAGAAGTACTATTCACAACAGCCAGGACATGGAAACAACCTAAATGTCCGTTGACAGATGAATGGGTAAAGATGTGGTACATATATACAATGGAATATTACTCGGCCATAAAAAAGAACGAAATAATGCCATTTGCAGCAACATGGATGCAGCTAGAGATTATCATACTAAGTGAAGTAAGTCAGAAGGAGAAAGACAAATACCATATGATATCACTTATATGTGCAACCTAAAATATGACACAAATGAACTTATCTACAAAACAGAAACAGACTCACAGACATAGAGAACAGTCTTGTGGTTGCCGAGGGGGAGGGGGGTGGGGGAGGGATAGAGTGGGAGTTTGGGATTAGTGGGTGCAAACTATTACATAGAGAATGGATAAGCAACAAGGTCCTACTGTATAGCACAGGGAACTACCTTCAATATCCTGTGATAAACCATACTGGAAAAGAATATGAAAAAGAATATATATATGTATAGCTGAGTCACTTTGTTGTACAGCAGAAATTAACACAGCATTGTAAATCAACTCTACTTCAAAAAATAAAAGAAAAAAAAAAGAAGAAAGAAAGTCTGGGAAATTGTCACAGTCCAGAAGCCCTAGGAGATGTGACTACTAAATGTCACATGGGGTCCTCGATGGGGTCCTGGGGTCCTGGGACAGAAAAGGGAAATTAGGTAGAAACAAAGGAAACCTGAATGAAGTATGGGCTTCACTTAGTAATAATGAATCAATATTGGTTCATTAATTGTGACAAATGCACCGAACCCATGTAAGATGTTAGTAATAGAGGAGACTGGGTAGGGCTTACAAAAACTCTCTGTGCTATATTTGCAATTGTTTTGTAAATCTAAAACTGTTCTCGGACTTCCCTGGTGGTGCAGTGGTTAAGAATCTGCCTGCCAAGGCAGGGGACACGGGTTCCAGCCCTGGTCCGGGAAGATCCCACATGCCGCGGAGCAACTAAGCCCGTGCGCCACAACTACTGAAGCCCACGCGTCTACAGCCCGTGCTCGCAATGAGAGAAGCCACTGCAACGAGAAGCCCGCACATCGCAATGAAGACCTGATGCAGCCAAAAAATAAATAAGTAAATAAATAATAAAATTAAAATTAAAAAAATAAAACTGTTCTTAAAAAATCACATCTTTTTTTTTTAAAGAGGCCCAGTAAGGTGGAACAATCTGCAAGTGTGGAGAGAGAATGTTGAAAGCCCAAAGACACCAGAGGGCATGTCTCAGGCCTACTCGCCGTGTGGCCTTGGGCCAGCCTTGGAGCTGCCCTAGGCGGCACAAGGAGGGCAAGAGGGGCCAAGCCTGGCTCTCCCTGCGCTCTCCTTGCGGTCCGGGGGCACTGGGAAAGCCGAGGCGGGCCTTCAGGGGAGGCTGCGGTTCCAGCCACGACCTGCGGGTGATCTCGGGCAAGTTACCCCCCCTCGAGCCTCGGGCCCCCTCTGTAAATCCAGCGTGAGGCCAGGCCCCTCCACAGGTCACCTGAGAATTGTAGGCTCTGTTTTGTGTAAACAAAACTCAGCCCAGGGCCTGACCCGAAGCCCCCGAGGGGGGGAGGGAGAGCGGGAGGGTCACCAGGCTCACGGTGCCTGAGGATCAGAGGGCCACATTCTCGCCTGGGCCACAGGGCTGCCCCTCACCCCACCCCGTCCCCGTGCCCGCCATCAGTCTATGCGAGGTCTGCAGTACACCCCAGGGCCGTGGGGCAGGGCCGTTCGCCACCCCTTCCACCTGCGCCCTGTCCCCATTCAAAATCCACTCTCAGGCCCACTGCCCAGTGTCTCAGGGACTTTGGCCCCTGGGGGGTGGGATGGGGGCCGGGGGAAGGAGGAGGAGCAGAGACCCCCGGTGCTGATGCCCAGTGCGGGCGGGGCAGCCTTAGAGGCAAGGGGAAGCCGGGACCTGGCCCCCAGCCCAGGGCTCCTGCTCCTCTCCAGGGCCGTCGGCGCCGTGCCACCCGGGCACACCGTCCTGGGCCCCAGCACGGATGCTCTCATCTCGCAGACGGCAAACTGAGGCTCAGAGGGGGAGTCACTTACTCACAGGCCAGGGGCTCAGCCAAGATCAGAATCCCCGGGGCTGCTGCCTCCTGGGCCCTCAAGAGCCCTCCCCGCTTCCCCCGCAACGAACCCCACCCATGGGGAGGCACCTCCCTGCCTCACAACTGCCACCCTGACAACGTCCAGCTTCACCACCAGCCCTTGGCCCCTTTCTCAGGCGCAGGGCCAGCTGAGCACTGCCCTGCCGCTCCCCGGCCAGGACTGTTTTGGGGACACACGCACACCCTCCCCTGGCCTCACCTGCCCCTGCAGGTGACCCTCAGCGTGGGGCTGGGGGCTGCAGCGTAGGGGCGGCTCCTCCTAGAGCAGTCTTGCCCGGTGGTCTGGAACTCACCCTGCCAAGGAAGGGAGGGAGGGAGGCTCCCGGGGGCCCCTCAGGATGGTCCCCGGCCGTGCGATGCCTGTCCCCGGGCAGGAAGGCGCACATTTGCAGCAAGCCAGCCCTCCAGGCTGCGATCAGGCGGCCTGAGCTGTCAGCCCGGGTCATTGGCTGTGCCTGCGGTCAGCCCGCCCCGCCGGGAAGGGGCCGAGTGTCCTCCACGACCTTCCTCCTCCTCACCGGCCATTGGAAGTCAGCAATCGCGGTCAGCATTCCTGAGCTGGGCGGCAGGCGAGGCCCGCTGGCTAGAGGAGAGCAGGCAGCCTGGTTCCCAGACCGGCCTGTGTGCCCGCGGATGCGGGGACGCCGGGTGACAGGTGCCACCTCCCTGGTCCGTGTACCTCAGAGAGGCAGGAGGATGGGCCCTTGGTCACTGCTAGGCTGTCCAAGAAGAGTTCGCCCCTCTTGCTGGGGCTGGTTTCGGTAGCTGGGAGCTCAGCAAACATCCATTGAGCAACTGCTGTGTGCTGGGCCCTGTGCGAGGCCACGGCAGATCTCAGGGCGCCCAGAGAGACTACTTCCCAGAGTAGCTCCTTGTGAGTCACCGGCGGTGGCCTTACAGTTACAGATCCTTGACTCCAGACCCACCGCGTCAGCACCTTCCAGGGCAGGGCCCGGAAATCTCGATTTTTAACAAGTTCCCAAGGGGCCCCTGAGCACCCCGTCCCAAAGACACGTCTATCCTCAGACATTCACATAGGTGGGCAGAGTCACCTGTGACAGGCATGCGTCCCCTGCCCTCCACAGACCCCTGAACCACGAGGGGCGGGGCCCCTGCTTCCAGGACTGGCTGTGTGACTTGAGGCAACTTTCTTAACCTCTCTGTGCCTCCCTTTTTTTTGTTTTTTTTTTGGCCAAGCCATGAGGCATGCAGGATCGTAGTTCCCCAACCAGGGATCTGGGGATCGAACCCGGGCCCCCTGCAGTGGAAATGTGGAGCCCTAACCACTGGGCCGCCAGGGGAGTCCTGTGCCTCCCTCTCTCAGTCTTTCAAATGGAAGAATGTTAGATACTCGGCCCCCCCATCAGTGTTCGTGAGAAATAAAAGAGTTAGTAAGTGTTAAGGGCTCAAAACATTGCCCTACATACACGTGCACACACACACACACCCCAGATGTGCATTTTCATCAGACATCCTGCTGGCGCTGACTCAGCCACCCGGGATGATTTGTGCTGTCTTGGGGGAAGAGCTGGCTTGGGCAGGAGGCAGGAGGTGCTGGGCCTGCTCTGGCCTTGGGGCTGGATAAGAGCTGGCCGCTCAGTGCCCGTCACCCACGTGGATGGACGAACGAACGAGTGAATGAATGAGGTACGAAGTGCCTGACATTTTCTTTGCTTTTACTTACAAGAGCACGGAGTTGGTTCCCACAGCGCCCCGCTGACTGACACCTGATAATACTGGTCACCGTGGTCCCTGACACTCTCCCTTCAGTCCAGAAACCTGGGCTTGCTTCCTGGGGCCCCTCGGGCTCACCTGGGCTCACCCTGTCTGGCCTGTCCCGGGACTGGGGCTCTGGCCTCAGGGCTCACATTCCTGCGGGTGTCACCAACCATCAGGCCGCAGGCGAAGGGCGTAAAGACGCTGATTCGTCTTCAACCATGGAAAGTAGAGATTTCACACTAAGACAGATATCTGGCTGTTCTGGAAAGTCGGGAAGCCTGGACACACGGGGCAGCGTTCCCCCGCCGCTCACCAAGGGCCTGCTGCCCCTGCATGGAGGGTGAGCTCTCCCATGGCCACGGCCACCGGGGGCTCCCCTGGCTCCCGAGTTGGCGCCCTGCGGGCACTGAGCTGTGACCCCGCTTCCCTGGGCCAAACCCTGGCGGCTTGGTTCCCAGGAACTTGCCCGATGCGCTGAAATTCCTTCTCATCCCCACCAAGCTCTCTAACGCTGCAGGCTGACCTGCAGGACCCCACCCAGTGGCCAGGGGAGGGTGCTGGTCCCTAGCCCGGGGGAGGCCAGGCCGGGGGCTTAGAGGTAGTTAGGCCCTGGCCACCCTCCTCAGGGGGCCCTCTCCCAGGTCGAGGGCTGGCAGGGTGCCAGGCACCTGGCTCAGGCTTAGATCCCGAGGGCTCCCATCCCCCCGCCACTGCCCATTTCCAGGGATGGAGACCAAGGCCCCGAGGGGCCCGGCAGCTTGGACAGAATCTCCCTCTGGAAGTCCCCTAGCCAGGGTCCTACTGTGGGATTTCCCGCTGCTCAGGTCTCGAGTCTGGAAGCCCTTTTGTGCTAGAGACCCATCCTCTGCCCTTCCCTAGCCCTGTGGGTCCTCTCACAGGGCTGAGCTGTGTCAGGAGCCCTGTATTTTCTTTTCCTTTAAATTTTTTTTTTTTTTTTTTTTGGCACTGCGCTGCATGGCTTGTGGGATCTTAGCTCCCCAATCAGGGATCAAACCTGTGCCCCCTGCAGTGGAAGTGCGGAGTCCTAACCACTGGACCGCCAGGGAAGTCCCATGGAGCCCCGTATTTTCAATCCCGGGGCCACTTCGGACAATACACAGCTCTCTCTGGGCCTCAGTTTCCCCATTTGCAAGTGGGAAGTGGATGGCCTGGGAACCTTCTGGGGACCACGGCTCTGGAGCAGACACTTTCCCAACTACCAGACCGCAGGCATCACCGCTCCTCTCGGCGGTGCGGGCTGAGGGGCCCGAGGCCATCGTGAGCCTGCTGGGGTGCCCTGACGCCTCTCCTCAGCCTCACAGCAGCCTCACATCCGCCTCCTTGAACCTAATTCTGATGGGCTCAGGATTGGTACAAGGAACACGAGGGCTTCCCTGAGGTGCGTGAGATGTACAAACCATCTTGCCTCAGGGACTGGCACTGTGGAGCCCAGAATTCACTTATAAACAAACAAATCACCTACGTCCTAAATTTCTTGTCTTAACCTTTTAAAGACCATTTTGGAAATCTTGCTTTAAAATAACGAAAGCCAAGCGCACCAGCCGTGATCTTAGCCCCAAGAGGGAGCACGGTGGACTGGGGCTGTCTTCCGGGTGAGTCCCCCCAACGTGGAGGAGCCGGGGTGAGCCGTGCAGTGAAGGGCAGAAGGTGGCCTGAGGGGCAGGCGTGACCACTCCACGAGAAGCTAGAAGACCCTAGAACGTGTGTTGACGGGGCGAGATACCCACAGCCGGGAAGCGAAAGCTGTGAATTGAACGGACGGTACTTGGTCTTTTCCCTTCTGGGATAAGCATTGCTCCCCGCAGCCAGGATGACATACAAACAGGGGCAAAGACAAGGCTGAGACCTGCAGGCCCGGTGGGGACAGGCATGACCCCATTGGCACAAAGCAGCTTTATATGTGAATAGGAGGTTGGGGCAACACCCCAAGACCACGTGGCTTGGACTTGGTTCCTGGGACGGGGTCATGGGGGCTATCTCCGCGCACTCCCATGAGGTCGCTGGGGGCTCCCTCCAGGACCAGGGTCCATCCCAGCCCACAGACAGTGGGAAGTTGCCAGACAATTACTGTAGATGTTATGGCAGGATAAACACTGACTACACGAAGATATTCTCAACGTATCCTGCGAGGCCAGGCTGAAGGAGGGGATTTCAAAACATCATGGATGATCGGAGCCCATTTTTGGTTTTGAAAATGCTCTTTCGAGGAAGAAAACTGGGCAGAAGAATATGAAAATGTTCTCTGTGGTCATCAGAGTGATGAGGTCGGGGCCATTAAATGTTCATTATACTCTTTCTGTGTTTTCAGGGTGTATCACTTTTAAAATGAGAAGATGATTACTTTGTACTCAGAAAAAATGCAGCTGGTGGATAATGAAAACCATCTTTTGGATGCAAGTTTATACATGAAGGCGTTCCTGAGCAAGTTTCTGAGCCCAGGATGGGCACACTGGCAGCAGCCCTCAGAGTTTGGGCTCCTGGAGCCACTGTCCTCAGGAGGCCCCGGGCTTGGGACCCCCGGCCCCCCTCCCCCCAGTTTTTCATCCTTTAAGGTGTTGTCACTTGCTCATGGTATGTCTCCCCCCAGACTCCCACTGTGAACAGGCACGTGGATGAGCCCCAGGGGAGGGGGTGTAATTCTCTCCCTGAGTGGCTTTGAGCAAGTCCCTCCCCTCTAGGTCCCCGTTTCCCCCCTCTAGACATCAGACCAGCTCCCTGGTGGTCCCCACTTTCACGCTCAGGCCAAACCCGGGGGTTGGGAGGATGGGGGAGTGGTGGTGGCTCCTGCCCACCACTGCCCTCTAGTGGACGACTGAGCCCAAAGCGCAGCATGGGTCACCCCTCTGGGGCCCGCAGGGCTAAGATCCCTGTGGCACCCTCAGGAGGCAAACCCCAAGGCTGTGTTCCTATAATCACCACCCACTCCCCAACAGGTGAGAGGGGCGGGGCTTGCCCAGGAAGTGCTGAGCTGGCTTCACCTGGTTCTCTCTACTTGCTAAAGCCCTGGTTTTTCATCATACGATAGTGTAGAGAACTTAGTGACAGATAACGCATATTAAGAGCTTGCAGTAACGATACTGTCCCCAGCCACATGGTCACTTGGGTCCTCACTTGATCACCAAAGCAGCCCTAGGAAGTGGGTGTTCTGGCCTCGCCTCCTTAGAAAGGAGCTCAGAGGAGACAGAGAGAGCCCGAGGTCAACAGCTGGCGAGAGGGGTGAGCCTCAATATGGCCAGGGGCTCTGACCCCACTGGCGGGACTTGTGGCCTGCCACAAAGTGGCTGGTGCCTGGGGTGCCGTGTTCGGGGTGACGGGGTCATCGGCTGACCGAGTCAAGGGGAGGGCCCTGCACGAGCTCTCAGCCATCTCTGTTGCTCCAGACAGGGAGCTGACTGAGGGCAAAGAAGGAAGACCTAGTCTGAGTCCCACTTCCACCAGCCACCCAGCCTAAGTAACGTCTGTGAGGTCACGGCAGGGATGCAGAAAGAGCCGGCCAAGCCGGGACTCAGTGTGGTAATATCCATGGAGCATGTGTGAGCCCCCAGCGGTGGGAACTGCCAACAAGGACAGAGCAGGTGCCCTTCCCTTGGCAACTGCAAGCACCGTTCCCTCCTGGCTGCCCCTCGTGGCACCCACCTTTCAGAGGAGGCAGGGTGGGGTGGAAAGAGAGAAACTCACCCGGTTCTGACACTTCCGGCAGTATTTCCTTGAGTCAGACACTTAACGTCTCCAAGCTTCAGGTTATTCATCTTCAAAATGAGCTCAGAAGCGATCCTCCCCACCCAGCAAAGCTTCGGATGAGACCACAGCCTAGCCGATGGCCTGACTGCAGCCTCCCAAGAGCCCTTGAGCCACAGAAACTGTGTGATAAGAAACGTCAGTGGCTGTGAGCCACTAAAAATCACAGGGCTCACCCACAGGACAGGAGCATGGACAGTGGCATCAACCACACTTGGGGTCTGTGCACTTCTCCGCTCTGCCATTTGCTGGCTTCGGGAGGACCTCAGTTTCCTCATCTGTGAAATGGAGCCAGCAATATTAGGGGTTGCCAGGAGGACAGATAGGGTAACTCGGGTAAAGCAAAAGCAATGCCTTCGCTAACAGGAGCACCCATTGCTCTGGGGCCGAGTCTTTGGCAGGTGGTCATTGCTTCATTAGTGTCTACTCCCTTCCCCCATTGCCCTGGAATGTCGGCTCCTTGTTTGGAGAAGGAAACACAGGAAGGCCACAGGTCTGTTTGACTGCACCTTGGGAGAGCAAATGACAAACGGGACCTGATTTTCTGGAAGGACGAGGATGAGGGTGATTTGACAAAATGCTCTGGCAGACCCCCTTGGTCGCCACAGTTCACGAAAAAGCAACTGGGATTACAAAGCACTTGATCTTGGGGGTGTTCCCGGCTCTGCTGATGGCTGGCTGTGTGACTGCAGGCAGGGTGCTCACCCTCTCTGAGCCTCGGTGCGCCCAGCTGTGAGGTGGGTCACGCGTGGACCAGGTGACACACAGACATATTGTGGCTCTGCCTATTCTCCCCCCACCCCGCCTGCCCCAGGAGTCTGTCTGGGAGTCCCTGGGTCCCCAAGTCTGCCTTCTCATCTGAGTCCAGATTTTATTGAATCAATCAATCTAAACTCTCCAGGTCCTGCTCTTACGGGCAGACCCTGTCTTATTGTACAACCGCCTGCGGATTGTCCTTCTTCAACCGTATCCCCCCCTCGACCTCCCTGTGAGGCCAACATTATCATCCACATTTACGGATGAGGAAACTGAGGCTCTGCGGGATCAGGAAACTTGCCCGGGTCACACGGCTCGGCAGTGGCCCAGCGGGGCTGGAGCCTGGGTCTCTGGCTCTCCCGGGAGCCGCCTCTTCTAGGGACCCGGGAAACCCAGCAGGAGCAAGGCCACAGGTGAGGTGGGGGCCAGGAGACCCGAGAGAGGTGGGGAGAGAGGACCCTCCCGGGGTGTTGGCTGCTCTCCCTCGTTCTGACCCGGCCTCCTTGGGGCCACCTTTGCCAGGCTGGCCGGTGCCTCTGATCTCACCCTCCAGCTCCGAGGGGGCAGGCATGGTCACCTTGGCACTGGGCAGCCATGGGCAGCTCCAGTTACGGTCAGGTAAGCGCTGCCATAGGGGATCCTGGTTAGCCAGCCACGGGGAAGGAATGAGCCCAAGCCAGCAGGCATGTCCTGCTCACACAGTGGACGGGCTGGATGGCTGGGCGGGCTTCGGCTGCTATTCCAGACCTCAGCCCAGCCCTGTACGCCTACCGTGCACCAGACCCTACAGAACACAGGGTGGACCTGGGTCTCCGGTCCCGGTGCCCTGGCCCCCAGTGACATGACCTGGGGAGACCCCTCCCTTCGTCAGCCTATTTCCTCACCTGTGTGAGGTGATCATGACACAGAGTTGGTGAAGGACTGTAGGTAAAGTATAGGAATGCGGTGTGCCCAGCACAGGGAGGGCACTTACTTCTTGCTGTTTTCATTATTTTTACAAATTTTACAAACAGTAAAATTAATTTTGCTCTGGTGTCCAGTGTTGAGTTTTAACACATATAATCGCCCCACGACAATACAAAATGATTCTGTCCCCTCTCCAAACACGCTCTGAACTACGAATGCAATGCTTTTACCTGGAGGCGGTCAAGCTGGTGGGCTGGGCCCCGCGTCCCTGTCCGGTCTGTGTGGATGGCAGTTCCAAGGTCAGTTCCGCTTTTGAAGCCTTTGCAGGGCTATTTGGATCTGACTCTCATGTGCATGACTAAGACTCTGACCCAAACTTAGTCGGGCCCCCTGACCCCTTTTGCTTTCTTCTTTTTAAAAAATTTTTTATTGGAGTATAGTTGATTCACAATGTTGTGTTAGTTTCTGCTGTACAGCAAAGTGACTCAGTTATACATATACATATATTCCTCTTGTTTAGATGCTTTTCCCATATAGGTCATTACAGAGTACTGAGTAGAGTTCCCTGTGCTATACAGCAGGTCCTTATTAGTGACCTATTTTATATATAGTAGTGTGGATATGTCAATCCCAATCTCCCAATTTATTGCCCCCCTCCCATGCCCTGGTAACCATAAGTTTGTTTTCTACATCTGTGACTCTATTTCTGTTTTGTAGATAAGTTCATTTGTACCGTTTTTTTAGATTCCATGTATAATGTGCCCAGTGTCCGTTCTAGCTTTGTCCTAAAGAGCCAGAACCCAGCTAAGCCGGTCCAATGCCTCAACCCCAGCGCCCCCTAGTGGATGTCCGATTCCCAGCCTTCAGCAAGGACGCTGTCTGGGGGTTTAGCCAGAACCTCTTTCACCCCGATGTTCCCTCTGAGTAATCTTCCATCCAGAGGCCCCACCTGCTCCTGGGCCATAAACCCCGCCTGTCCACCCTGTATTCAGGACTGAGCCCACTTCCACCTGTTGCAATAGTCCAGAATAAAATCCCTTTTCACTGCTCTAACTGCCATCCAGCTCTGGGTTTTCTCCGACATGCACCCCCCAGGATTCTCTTTATGGTCAGAACCTAAAGCTCACGCAGCTTGGGGGTGGGCTGCCTCCTTGACCCCACCCCCCACCCCCACACCCGCCAGGCCCAGGGAGAGCGCTTCACGGAGCGGTGGTGGGTGTTCTGCTCATGGTCGGGACTTCTGTGGCGGGAGGTCCACGGAGGCCAGAAGGACTGAAGCTGCTAGAGCCGGGGCATTGAGGGGCTCTCACGCCCCCCGTTCGCCTGTGGCAGGGGGGACGGGTCGCTGAGCACCGGCTCACATCACCTCATTATTCCGTCCCTGCCAGCCTGCGAGGGCCCTAGGATTGTTCCCATTTCAAAGATGAGAAGAGTGAGGCCCGGAGAGGGATGACAGCATGACAACCGCAAATCCTTCCTCTGTGGCTGGCGGTTCGGGTTGTGGGCATAGTTGCTCAGAAAACCCACGTGTGGGCTTTTCCTTCGTTAGAAGTTGGGGGCTGCAGGGCCACTACTGTCTTTTCTCGGCCTCTGTCTCTCCCTCTAGCTGAGTGTAAGAAGACAGATAGTTTGCTGTTCAGAGAATAGGTCAGATTACCTGTTATCAGCAAGAATCCTCCTAACTCCTCCCCCTTCTCCCTCCCAGCGGCCTGGGACGGGCTTAGAGAAACTAGAGCAGTATCCAGGGTGCAGGATTCTAACACCAATGAAACATCTCTTGCCTTTTTCTTCCTTTCAACCGTTCTCATCAAGGATTCCTTGAGAAAATGGAGCTCTAATACCCTCAGGCATCCATCGTTCTAACGAATTAAGCCCCTGCCACCCCCATGCAGCTAGAATGTCCTCGGCTAAGCATCCCCGAGAGAAAACAGGCCCGCGAATCACTGAGTCCTGGGTTCAGAACTTGGCTGGAGAAAGGCGGCTCGGTTTCCCTTTCTCATCACTCACAGCTCCCGTTTCCCTTCCCCTACCCTCAACTCCTCCTCTGTTTTTTCTCTGCCTCTGTGTCTCTCTCCCTCTCTGCCCACCCCTCCTCCCCACGTGCTTGACGACTCTAGTCTCTGCCATCTCACAGTCACTCAGATAGCTCAGACATGAGACTCGGCCGCTTTGATTCTAAGTTTCCCAGGAGCCCCGCCGCCTGGGGTCTGCGCCTGGTATTCAAGGCTCCCACCCCCCAGCCTTGGCAGCCTCCTCTCCTGCTGGCTCCGACCCCTCCCTGTCTAAGCCTGGTCTTCCTTCCCTAACCCCACTCCAGAAAGAGAGACAGGGCTTTGAAGAGGAAGTTGACTGTGAAAGTGAACCCCGGGAACAGGAGTGAGGCCCGAGGAGAGGGCCGCAAGGCGGGGTGGGGGGCGGTGATGAATGGACATTGTCGAGCTGGTCACCCTGGGCCTTGATCGCTCTGAGATCTTCGAAGGAGCCGAGAGGAATGTGCCTGGGAATTGTCCACTCGAGCCTTGAAGAGGGGCCGTGGGTGCCCAGACTCCAGCCCCCTCGGTCAAGGGTGGCCTTGGCTGACGGTGGTCTTGCACCACTGGGTTGGCGGACTGGCCAGTCATGCAGGCATCCACACCATGCATCAGCGAAGCCCAGGGCAGAATCGAAGAGCCGCGCAGGGCAGCACCCGACGTGCCCGCTACAGTCCCGCCCTTGCGTGGCTCAGCTCTGCTCACGTCCCCGTCAAGGCCAGGCCGCCACGGGGCCTCTACAGAGACCCACTCAGGAGGTTCGGCAGAACAAGGTTTGGTCCCGCGGCTTCAGGAGAGGCTCCTGTGGACACGCGTCCTCTCTCTCCTCCCTGCCCTTGACCGGCACTTCCATCAAGGTCGCTTGAGGGGCGGGAGGCCCAGACCCTCGGCAGCCCCTACTGCCGGCCCCTTTCACACAGCGGTCCTTGCCCTGCCTGTTTACTGCCACCTCGGGTGGAAGAGCCCAGGACTGCCGCCGTGGTCCTCCGGGTTCCAGGCTTACTCCCTCTGCCCTCACTGGGGGGGTATCCCTAGCTCCTCATGATGATCGGGGCAGTCACCACCCCCTCCACTCCCACCCCCGGGAGAGTACCTCTGCCTTCTGGTCCATCGGTCTGAGGTCGCCACTCGCAGTCAGTTTCAAGTTCAATGGAATCTTTACTCCGTCCCCTGGTGGAAGCATCCCCATCCCCTCTGCCCACGCTGAACCAGGACCACTAATCCAGCAGAGCCCAAGATCGCAGAGATGAGCAGCACACATCCTACTAGCGGGTCACTGCGGATGATGGTGACAGGGGCCAGGCGCGCTTCTGCTCTCGGTTCGGTCCTGTGCACCGCCTGCTGGTTCCGGACATGTACTGCATCCTGGAAGACAGGGCTCCATCTGCAGGGGATGGTCCCTCTGCTGAGCCTTGGACGGGGCATTCTATCAGCTGGCAGCTTCCGGAGATGTCTTTTGGGGCAGGACAAGTAGATCCCTTGGTCTGGGACTCAAGGTCATGTCTTCTTTGCTGCAAAATGGTACTCTTGGTCTGAGGCCTCTTCCTAAGGAGCCTATATAGACAATATTGCTGATTATTATTCACAAATTGAACACTGACTTCCTATCAGCCCCCACTGGGTGAAGAATTGGAAACCCAAGGAGTATTCCATGGTGAGTGTACTTCTCCTTCCAGCTCTTGGCAGGTTGACCTCTAAGAATTTCCCTGACACACAGCAGATATTCTTTTCTTGCTGAGTCTTGCCTGGAACAGAGTTGGGAGGTGTCACCTTTCTTTCCATCTCTGATGAGGGTCAGGCAAGCCAGAGGCTCTCAGGAATTCCCTCATCTCTCCTGCCAGACCAGGGAGCAGGTGAGCGGGAGGGCTTCCTGGACTGTCCTGCCACTTAAGTCAAGCGCAATCCAAGCATCATTCCATCTGGAGGGAGATCCTGCCCAGGACACTTCAATGTGATGTCGTTTCAATGACATCCCAAACAGTGATGCCTTAGGGGACTTGAGGGTGGTGTAATAAATAACAAAAGACTCAAGTCCACGTGGCTCAAAGGTCTTTCTTGGCTCATGGACTTGGAAGTCCAGAGATAGGTGGGTTTCAGTACTGGCTTGATCCAGGGGCTCTGGCCCCACTTCTCCATGATTTCCTCCTGATGTTGGCTTCATTCTCAGGCTGTCCGTATGGGGACAAAATTGCAATACATCCCCCATCACAACATCCAGACCGGGAGAGAAGAGGGTGTTCTGGAGCTCTCTCCTAAGGAAGACAAATATCTTTCCCAGCATTTCTCCCCACTCGCATCCCATTGGCCTGAACTGGGTCATATGCCATTCCTGAAGAAAGTCCTGTGTCCAGGGAATGTTGGGTGCTAATTGGTGTAGCTGATCCTTGTCTCCAGAGGAATGGAGTCACCCTTAGACCCGTCAGAACCTTCTGAACTGGGCCAGCTGACTGGGAAGCCCATGGGGACTTCTTACTAGGGTTGCATGGTGAGAAAGAATGGAAATTTGGGTGCTGTGAGAAAGCAAGGAGCAAGAGAAATGGGCATCAGGTAAACACCAGTCGGGAGACAGAGAGTAAGGAATCCCCGAGAGCTGTACCACCTCTCCACACTCATATGCTTCATTAGGTCATGATTACAAACTACATACAGCCTCTGCAGCCAACACCTCAAATATCAGGAAAGGGTGAGAGGATGGCTGAAGACCTTGCATGAAATTGCACCTTCCTTTCTCTCCCCTTGTGTTGGCTGAAGGCAGGTGCTGAGGTGCTCTTTACCAAGAGCAATGTCTGCACACCTCTCCTAGGCTGGATCTAAAGGCTGGCAATGCAGGAGAATTAGCCCTCTGTGGTAGCATGCCTGCAATTAGAGTACTCCACCACGTGGGGGCAGTGAAGCAAAGAGAATGATTGGCCTTGTTGAAACAATAAAGCTCTCTGTGAGAACAGTATGCTGAGAAGTGTGGATGATAGCATATTTTTCTCCATGAAGTCATGTTACCTTTCTGTTAAAAATATGCCTCTTCATGAATACAACTGAGTTCCTTTTAGGAAACTTTTGCTCCTCACCTGCAAAGTGCCAGGCTTTCTGTGCCGTGGACCCACAGTCAGTGCCCAGGCCTCTGTGTCCAGCCACACGAGGGACAGACCCAAAGGGGTGGTTCGGGGAAGTGGCCCTGGGGATGGACGCTGCATGAGCTCTGGTTCATGGGTGAAGCCAGGCTCGCCTCACCCCAGGGACAAGGAGCAGACTCCTAGAGTGTCAGAGTGGAGGACACACAGTTCTCAGCAATTGTTTTCAGTGCTGTGGACACAGAGCACATGGGGCTGACCGGGTCCCCTCTCTGCTGGGGCAGTGTTCCCACCCACGGCGGGATTGGGAGCCAGACTTCCGCCCTCACTTCAATAGACTCAGCCATTATGGGGAATCAATGCACCTTTCTCCTTCCATCCCGCCTGGAGAATTCAGCTGAACTGCAGGTGTGTGATGCTGAGCTTGGACCTGTGTTTGAGGCAGTGGGGCTCCAAGATGTGAGTCACATGTTATTTTTACTCCTGGTTTCATATGGCCTGGTTTTAAATTATTGAGTGGCTAGAAAGATCCCACAATGAAATCATATTTCATTTGTTTCTCCATTTGGCTGTTAAGTGAATCAATTTCTGGGCTGTATTTGGAGGTGAAGAAAGGACAGAGAAACCCGCGGCTTGGGCGAGAGAAGGCCTGGAGGTTCCCTGGGTTATTCAAGGCCTCTGGATGTGGCTTTTCCGTGGGCCGAGGGCCTCCCACTTGCAGGATGTCTGCGCAGCTGGGTTTCCAGGGTGACACCTTTCTACACCAGGCCCTAGGTGAGCCCAGCCACACCGTACTCTCCCTGTGGAGAAGCAATTTGTGGGAAGCCTCAGCAGGCCCAGGGCAAGGTCAGGAATGTTGGGAAGGGGCTCAGGGAGCCTTACATCTTTCCTTTTGCTGTGCTGAGTGAGAGGCAGCAAAGGGAATGTCCGTGGGGTGCACGCTGACCCTGGAGTTCAGTGGCTCCTCTCCTGCATGCTGGAGACCCCGGGATGCACTGGAGACCCTGAGATGTTCTGAAGACCCCTTGGTAAGCCCAACATAGCCCTGCTTGGGTGGTCTGATGTCTGGTGAGGGAGTCAGGAAATAAATGGCAAGAGCATAGAGTGACCTGGCAGGGACAGTCAAGGCCTCAGGGAGCAGAGGTGGTCCCTGGTTTAGCTGGGGGTTCGGGGGTCTTCTCCAAGGAGGGACTCTCCAGTGGAGTCCAGTGGGTGAGACTGAGCTGTCAGGTGAGGAGGGGGCATCCCCCAGTGCAGGGGGCAGAGAGCCTGTCATGGTTTGGATCCAGTGGGGCAGGTCCCTGTGGACCAAGCACCTCACCCTCAGCTCAGGCCCCTCAGCGTTGTCACTTGGCCTCCACAACGCCCCTTGGAGGCCCGACAGATCCAGGAGGGGCGTGTGCCGAAGCCCACAGGCTCACTCTTCAGAAAGGCCTGGGCGTGCGTCCCAGCTCTTCCACTGGGGAATAGTTTGCATTTGGGCAAGCTAAAGCCTCGATTTCTCCATCTGTTAAATGGGTGTGAGGATGAGGATGAGGATGGAGGGTTCTCTGGCACAGAGTGGTCCCAGGGCATCACAGCCCTAGTCCTGACTGCTTGCCTCACCTGGCTTGGCCCTGGGCATCCTCCTCAGCTGCAGGTTTTATTTCTGTTTTTCTTTCTTTCTTTCTTTTTGGGCCGCACTGCACAGCTTGTAGGATCTTAGTTCCCCAACCAGAGATCAAACCCGGGCCCTCAGCAGTGAAGGCCTGGAGTCCTAACCACTGGACCTCCAGGGAAGTCCCTCAGCTGCAGTTTTATACTTAACCTTGGTTCCCTCTACCTGAGCATGAGGCCGGCCCCGCTGGGGTTAGACAAAACCCCTCCACCCAGGCTCTTCTGCCCCATTTAAGAAGCCCTCTGGCCCCTCTCCCTCCCAGCCCCTCCTGGGCCGGCCTCAAGAAACCCAACATAAATCCCCACTGCCCGCCAGACTGTGCTGGTCAGCAACGGGGTCTGCTCCAGCCTGCCCTGGTCCCACCCCACCACTCAGCATCCTTCACTTCCCAAGACCTTCAGGCTCCACAAAAGGGCAATAAACATTTGCAGGACAAATACCCTAATTTTGAAATGATTTGCAGGCCCTCAAAGCAGTGGTGGGGTAGGGGGTGGGCATTTGTCACAAAAAGAAAAGGTCTTTACCCACAGGTCACTGGACTCATTTCTTGAAAACCGTCACCCTGCACAGCCCACGCAGGAAAAATATTCCCCAAAGGTACACCAGGAATGGCTGTGTTTTTTTAGCTGAGCAGGGTGTTTTATGTAGTTAACAGATGCTTGGAAAGGAACACATCTGCATTTATTATTTTTGTGTTTTAGGATCACCTCTGGGTTACCAGGAATGGAACCTCCAAATTATAGCCTGGTGCCCACAAGAGAGCAGCGTTTGGTGTAGGAAGCTTGACCTTGGAACCAGCTGGGGCCAGGGGTCTGAGGCTGCCCCCACCATATTCCGCAGCCTCCATCACCAGAACAGTCCACATCCCATAAGAACTGGTAGGAAATTTAGAGGAGGCGGTGGAGCTCCCCGTGTTTTCTCCAGGGTCCTACCTGGGCTCTTCCCATCTGCTCCTGGCCCCCTGTGCTGCCTGGCACCTGCCTGCTGGCACTGGGCACGCCCCCCCCCTTTATGACCCAGGGCTCCCACATCCCAGCCCCAATTACACCACTGTCCTCCAGGTTCAGACAAGGAGGGCACCAGGCCACAGAGCAGGGGAGAGTGGAAATGCGCGCTTCTAAGGGCTTCCTCATTCCAAAGGTGACCATGAGAGCCCCAGAGGCGGCAGGCTGAGTGCCCTGAGATCCATCCCAGGAGGAACGTGGGCCGGTGCTACTGCTGGAGGCTCTGGCCAGGGGACCTAGTCCACAGATGTCTTGGAAAGCTCAGCTCCTTCTGTGCTTCCCCTGAGTGAAGCCTGGCCTGGTCGCATCCGCTCTCCAAGCCTGTAGGGTAGAAGACCATGGCCCTCCTTCAAAGGTTGTGGGGAGGATGAAACCAAATGAGAGCTGTGAGTCCTTAGGCAGGAACGATGGGGCAAAGGCAGCAGGAGCGGGTAGAGGGCCAGGGGGCCACTGCCTGGGGCACCCACCTGCCAGGGGCTGGAAGGGGCCCCTGTGACATGAGCTGGGAACTCCCCCAGGGGGAACGTTTGATAAGCGCTTGAAGGGGGAGGGGCCCCACGGAGCAGGCGTAGCCCCTACTCTGTGTCCCTTCTGTCTGCAGGAGGTGTGAGCCCGGCAGGGGCGGGGCGGGCGGGGCGCGCAGTCCAGGGAAGCTCCCGCTGCCTCATGGGTCCTCCCTCTGCATCTGTACTCAGCAAGGCCCAGCTGTTCCTCTAATATCTGAACGCACTGGACAAACGTTGAAAGGGTCTCGGTTTGACCGTTAGCCTGTCTAGGACCTCCTTGTGTCAAGGAGGCCCTCTGACACCCCTTCCCTCAAGGCCTGCTTGAAAAGCAGGTGGTGGGACTTCCTTGGTGGTGCAGTAGTTAAGAATCCACCTGCCAATGCAGGGGACACGGGTTCGAGCCCTGGTCTGGGAAGATCCCACATGCCGCAGAGCAACTAAGCCCGTGTGCCACAACTACTGAAGCCCTCGGGCCCTAGAGCCCGTGCTCCGCAACAAGAGAAGCCACCGCAATGAGAAGCCCGTGCACCGCAATGAAGAGTAGCCCCCGCTCGCCACAACTAGAGAGAAAGCCCGCGTGCAGCAACGAAGACCCAATGCAGCCAAAAAAAAAAAAATCAGGTAGTGGCACTTTCTCCAATGAATCATGTGACTCGTGATATAACTTTTTGCCTGTTTTCTTCATTAGAACGGTGCCCAGTTCACTAAAGGTGTTGAATACATGGTGGGTGGATGGATGGATGGAAGACAGGTGAGAAAAGACAGCAGCCTTTAAGGGCTGGTGATGGCGCATACTGCTCTCTGGTCTGCTTCAATGACAATAAATATAATAACTATCATTCACTGAGCCCTGACTTTTTGAGCTTTGAAGTGTTTTAGTCACACTACTCATGGGATCCTCCCAACAACCCTAGCAGGCAGGCACTGTGGTTTGAAGGCTAAGGAAGCTGAGGCACAGAGAGGGCAAGCAAGTTGCCCGAGGTCACAGCTGGTTCACAGCACCACGGATGACAACCGAAACCTGGTTTGGTCTACCCAAACCAACCAGTCTCTGCGGGCCCCGTGCAGCAGGCCTGGCCCACTTGGGAGTTCCCTTGTGGGAGAACCAGCTGAGCCAGGGCAGAGGGCTTGGCTACAGGACACCTAGGTCAAGTCTCTGCTTGCCAACTTGCTGGGCGACTCTGGCAGGACTTCCTTGGGCTTCAGTGTCTGCCCTTGTGAAGAATGGAACCATGTGACCCCGAGGTCCTTCCTCAAGGAGTTGAGAACTGCTGTGACTCTCCAGTCCCTGTCCCCCTTGGAGGTACCTGCGCAGAGAGGTGGGGCCGGCTCCATGGGGAGCTCTGGGACCAGCTGAGAGCCAGGCCACCCACACCCACCCTCTGACTGATGGGGACTTGGGAGCAAGTGCCCGACCACACCTTCCTGTGGGGAACCTGATGGAGAGCTTCCTGAAGAGGGCGAGTGGAGGCAGGGGTGCTCCAGTGCTGGATGGGCTGCTGCCCAGGGTGATGGCCCAGAGGTGCCCGGTGCTGGGGGTCAGCACCCTCTCTCCTTCCCTCCATCCTTCTCTTTAGACAACAGGTACCCGTGGAGTGTCCACTCTGTGCCAGGCCCTATGAAAGGCACTGAGAAGAATAATAACAACAGCCTGATAACATCAAAGACATTTATTAATCTCAACTCCTGCTGGGGCACAGCACGCATTAGCTCGTGGGATCCCAGAAGTATCCTGAGAGGCAGAGACTGCTAACAGTCTAGCGATGCACACCGAGAAGCCAGGCTCCCCACCAGGCGGTCAGACGCCCGGGCCCCCCCACCTCTAGTGGCCTGCCTCTGCTCTAGCCAGGACTAACCACCTGAATTTAATGCTCTCAGCCCTGGTGGATCCTTCACTCAGCCACTTCATGGATGGGGCCCTGATGCCCACAGAGGGGAAAGGGACTCGCTCAGGGCTGCACTGCTGAGAGCAGAGCTGGGTAGAGAACAGGGCACCTGCCCCTCCTAGTCGCCTTCCGTCATCACATCCACTTGTGTTCTGGGCAAAAGGCCCCAGGGGACAGACAGGCACTGGGGCTGGAAAGCTGCAGGACACCCACCCAGCCAGGCCTTCTGGGTTTCTAGGGTACGCGGGGATTTGTGCGACCGGCCTTGCTCATGGCTGGTTCTGCAGGGCTTCGGGTCTCCCCTGGAGCCGCTGTCCTCGGGCCTCTCTGCTCCTGGCCCCTCTTCGGGGTACATGGACGCTGCTGGGGGCCAGGGAAGCATATCTGCTTCTGCCTTAAGAGTTGCGTTCGGAGACCACACCTTCTGTGGCCAGCCCCCCTCCCCCCTCGGTGCCAGGTCCGGGGAGTCCGCCTCCTGAACGCTCCTCGGGTCCAGGCCCTCCGCACCCCCGCAGACCTCTTCCATCAGTACCAGACACTCAGTGGGGTCCACGTGCTCTCACCCCGGGGCCTTCACTCTCCTGTAGCCGGACCCACGCCCTGGGCTGGGCACCTGACATCACAGAGGACAGTCGGCCACTCGGGGGCTGGGGGTGGGG
Source organism: Balaenoptera borealis (assembly GCF_965194805.1). NCBI lineage: Eukaryota > Metazoa > Chordata > Mammalia > Artiodactyla > Balaenopteridae > Balaenoptera > Balaenoptera borealis. The sequence continues at coordinate 147,235,897 of NC_138861.1, read as the reverse complement.
GCTCGGGACTGCAGACTGCGACACCCGAGCCAGACCAAGGCGCCAGGCGGTGCGGAGCTCCGGGAGCCTGGGGCAGGCCACCGGGCCGCCGCCGAGCCCTAGACCTAGAGTCGGGAGCGCAAGCCTCGCCGGGGCGGGTGGGCGAGTCCTGCCGCCCGCGGCCCCCCGCCTCAGTCTCCCTCTACGGACTGGGGAAGGAAGGAGTTGACCCTCTGCAGCTGCACGACTCAACAAGAGCTGCACCAAGCTTGCTTCTCACTCGGCCGCCCGCCTCGCCACTCGCGGGATCTTGAAAGCCGTCGCCAGCCAGGCCGCCAGCCGGGCCCGAAGAACAACTCCGCAGAGCCCCACGAGCGACTGCGGGAGGCGGCAGCGGCGTCGCCCGCCTGCGCATGCGCGGGCCGCGCAGCCTGCCGGGACTGTAGTCCGTCCCTGCGGCGGTCTGGGCGTGAAGGTGGAGCGGCGGGGGCGCGGCGCCTACACTTCCCAGGGTGCGCCCCGCCCGCAGAGCGGGGGGGCGGGGCCGCGGGAAGGGGCGGGGCCTGCGGGCGGGGCCAGTGGGGCGGGGCGGGGCGGAACGGACGCGCTGAGGGGCTGCGGCGGCGCTGCGGGCGGGCGGGCGCGGACAAGCGGGCAGGCGGGCGGGCGGCCCTTCGCGCCGGGAGGCGCGGCACCTGCGGGCAGAAGCGTCGGCTGCCGCAGAGCCCAGACGACCCGACTCCGAGCTGCCGCTGAGATGAGCGCAGGTGAGTGTGGGGACCGAGGGACCCGCGCGTCCTCGAGCTGGGTCGCGGCGCCGCGAGGGCTGGGGTGGCTGCACCTGCAGACTGGGGGTCTGCTCCAGCCAACTTTTGCTCCAGGGTCTTGCAGTCCCGAGGGTCCAGCGCGCAGCCCCCTGTTCCTGCGCCCCAGGCGGTGAGCTTGGCAGCGCGGACTGGGGACCCTTTGCCGGCGCGGCGCCGGGGTGACTGCGCTGGGCTGTCTGGAAGGCGACACTCCTTTGCTTCTCCCTGGCGTCCGGGGTCGCCACAGGCTTCAGGAGGCGGCCAGGGTCCGGCGAGGGGCGCGGGGCCAATGTAGACCCTGCCACGGAGAGGTGTGGTGACATGGGGCCTTTGCGGCAGGGGCCGCCGCCCTTGTGCGGCTCCAGCAGCTCCTGGGTCGGGGGGCGTCAGGCCGACGCCCGGCGCCCTGGGCTGGCCCGGGGCAAACTTGGGGGCGCGGAGCCCGCAGGTGTGTGCGACCCGCCCGGATGTGCGCGCGTCCTCTCTCCGGCCCCTCACCACTGCGTATCCCCACTGCTGGCGCTGGCGCTGGCGCCGCACCCACCGGGTCTGACAGCCTCTGTGCGGCGCTGGAAAATCCCACGTCGCCACAAGCCAGCCGCGCCTAGTGCGCTTGGGGAAACTGAGGCCTAGAGCCGGGGCCTTGGCTCCTGGAGAGAGTCTGGAGTGACCAGAGCCCCTTTTCGAGAGCCTTCTGGGGCTCGCCACTGGGCTGAGGGCTTCTCCCTACATTCCCTGGCAGGGAGGGGCCGTCACCCCATTTTTAAGGGTGCGACCAAGACTCAGCAGACTTGAGTCACTTGCTCAGCTCATGCAGCTGGGCCAGGTTTCGAACCCGGTGCTTCCAGACGCCTGTGCTCTCCCCTGAGCCTGTCCGGCCACAGACTGCAGTATGGCCCCTGGCCATGGTGCACAAAACAGTGGGGACAGCTGTTTCCCCAGGGGGGCAAATAGGACTGCGGAGGGAGTGTGCCTTTAGCGAGCACTTACTGTGTGTTCTCTGCTTGGGGGGTGTGCTTCCAGGGACCACCCCCTCCCAGGGGGAAACAGTTCCCTCCCCCTCCTAGGTGAGGAAGGAGGGACCACATGGGCGGTGGGAATTGGGAAAGTGGCAGGGAGCAAGTGGCAGGCCCTAGGAGGCAGAATTCTCTAGAAGAGGATTTCTGAAATGGCCAACCTGTTCTCTGGAGGTGGCTGGGGAGCAGGGCACCCCAAGACTTCACAGAACCTCCGGACGCATTTATCTAATGGCAGGTGGGGGTAATGGCAGGGTGCACACAGGGGAATTTTAGGCTTTCCACGACCATAATTGATACCTCCGGTCTCCCCTGTAATCAGGGGGAGCTCCGGAAGGCGCACTGGCCTTTCCCCCTCCTCATGTATGGTTGTCCTGGGAGAAGGGGTATGTGGGCACCAGGGCCCTGGGGGATTATGGGCGGAAAGAACAAGGAGACTGGGGTTTGAATCATAGTGCCCACCTGCTAGTCTTGGACAGATCGTGGCCCCTTCTGGAGCTTGGCTTCCTGATGTGTAAAAGCAGTATTGCTGCTTCCCTGGAGGGGATAAGGTATGAGTGGGAAACCCCCCATGCAGTAGGTCCTCCCTCGGTAGCTTGTAAGGGTCAGTAAACCTCAGCCTTGCTGAGTTAATCGAGCCTTTCGGAACTGGCAGTGGGCATGCTCTCCCCTTGACCTGTCGCTCATGGCCCAGCTGATGATTTGCACTGCAGTGGTTTTCACCCACAGCCGTGGTTGGGGAGAGCAGATGGTGGTCCCTTGTGCAGGGCTCTTGGGCTCTAACGTCCGGCCACTGTGCACATCTGGCGGGTCAGGGGCTTCCATCATCAACAAGGTCAGGTCCCCTGACGGCCCTCCCCAGGGAAGGCTGGCATCACCCCCGGAGCTCGGCGCCAGTAGGTGTGGCTGGGATCACGTGGTCCAGTCTCCAGCTGCCCAGGCGAGCCGATGGTCAGACTCTGAGGCGACCTGTACAAGCACCCCAGGTGGGAGGCTCCCCTTTCCTTTATGCCATCGGGGCTGCAGGCATATCTTCCTTCAGTCCGATTACCCAGAGCGCCTTTGAGATGGCTCTGGCGTTGGCATCAAGGGCGCATGCAGTTGCCTACGTGCTTTGTTGCACGATCATTTCGAGTGGTCAGGGAAATTGTTTAAGTAGCACCATGGTGAGGTAGAAGGAGCTGGCATTCTGCATCAGATAAGCGTGCATCCAAGTGGGGTGCACTAGCTGTGCTTAATGTACTATTACCCCCACCTCGGTTTCCCCACTGTGTGCGGGGAACGCCTTTGGCTCTGTGTGCAATGCTGGCCCACACTTGGTGGGACCCAGGAGATGATGGTGAGTCTCGTAGTGGCTTCCTAACATCACAGCCCAGGTGGTCACGGCAGGGCAAGGCGGGGCAGAGGAAAGAACCTGAGCTGCGAGGGGCCCCGGTGCCAGCTCTGCCACCATCGGGTCCATGCTCTCTTGGAGCCTGCATGTCCTCCCTGGGCAGCTGCAGGCCTGGCGGGTAGGATTTCCCCAGGTGGTCAGAGGTTCGTGGGGGATTGTGTTAGTCTTCCAGGGCTGCCATAACAAAGTAACCACAGACCGTGCAGCTTAAACAGCAGAAATTTATCTTCTCACACTTCTGGAGGCTGGAAGTCTGACATCAAGATGTGGGCAGGATTGGTTTCTACTGAGGCCTCTTTCCTTGTCTTGCAAATGGCCGTTCCCTCGCTGTGTCCTCACATGATCTTCCCTCTGTGTGTATCTGTGTCCTTATTTTTTTTTATAAGGACACCAGTCATCTTGGATTATGGATTTGGGGGAGGATGCAGTCCCAAAACAGGAGTGCAGGGCCAGGTGGAGAGCTGGGTGGCCAGCTCAGCCCTCTTCTGTTCCTGTGGCTGCTGTGTTAGGATCACGGAGCTGGAAGGGGCCTGGGGGATGCTGCAGTCCAAACCCACCTACCCACACAGAGGGGAAACCGAGGGCTGGGGAAGGAAAGGCAGCCATCCGGGGGCCAGGAGGGTGTGTGGTAGACAGCCTGAGACCCGGTCCCCTGCTCTGGTTGGCTCAGCCCCGGCATTTGGAGCAGAGAGACACATTTCTAATCCAAGTGTGGGCTCTGCTGTCACCACAGACGTTCACCACGGCGTTCCTAACAGCAGCAGAAAGTTAGAAACCAGCTACATGTGGAGGGGAGCGATGGGCTACTAGCCATGCGATTGTTCATCCAGTCGACAGATGTTTACTAAACACCTGCTATGTGCCCTGCACTGCTCCGGGCCCGGGGCTCAGCCGTGGATGAGAACAAAACAGCATCTATATCCACCTGAAACCTGTCCTCTGGGGGTGGCGGGAACATTCTAGTTAACTGTATGACAGGAGTTTTTCATGTTAGGAGAATGTGCTTAATAAAAGCTTAATTTAGAAAACAGCTGAGGACAAAATTGTATATCTCATATGACTTCCACTTTACAAGACAGTGGAGGAGAGCAGCCTAGAAGGAAGTCGGTCAAGACGTCCACGGCGTCGTCCTCTGTTGGAGGTGGCAAAAGAGCCAATGCTCCCCTCTCTGCATCTTTATACTGCCCGTCACTTTCCCCAGTTTTCTTCATCGTGTGCGCCTTTCTTTTGCAATGAGAAACAACTGAGACAAGAGGGCGTTGCTTCCAGGTCTAAGGCCGGCGCGTGCTGCTTCCGGAGTCTGTGACTTGGTGAGAGGTCGGATGATTCCATCCGCAGGGGCCGCTGTCCTTTGCTCGGATGGAGGTCTCCCAGATGACAGCATGTGGATCTCAGCACAGATAACGCCACTGGTGCCCACTTTCCGTGTGTGACTCCATCTGAATTAGGTGTGGCCAAAGACAAATCATCCTGACCCAGAAACTCATCCGAAATGGCATCTGAAAAGGATGGCCATTGCCCAGGAACCAACGGGACGCTCTTTAACCCAGCCTGGGCATTCTGATCTCCGAGCTGTTGGTCCCTCACGTCCAGGGTCACTTCCTAACTCGCCACCCGAGACCCTTCGATTCTTTATGGTTTCCGTCCGTGAGGTAGTTTGGGGGTACGTGGCCTATTCTCTAGACCCAAGCCCTGACTTTGGTGAACTCTTGGAAAGTCCAGTCTTACTGTCCCAGAAAAGGGAGTGTGACCCTCACTCTGGAGAAGTCGCCTGTCAGACACCCGGACCGTCCAGAGCATTGTCTGCATCGTGGGAGAGCTGTGAGCTGGCGAGAGGGAATCAGCAAGTCTGGTGGTGAGGGGAGCGGGCGGGGAGGGGTCCAGCCTCTGGACGGGTCTGTCCTGCCGCGGGGCCTCAAGGCCAGGCCAGCTGCCGAGACGCTGAGCTGCTCGCCGGATGCCTGACCCCAGAGCCCCGGCTCTGCACAGACACGGGCACTTCCTTGGGCTCAGATCCCAGCTCTGCCGCCTGCCAGCACAGGGTCGTCAGACCTCTCTGAGCTTCTGTTGCCGCCTCTTCTGGGGTCTCCGTGGGGGCCGGGGGTGCTGAGTGCCTGGCACACGGGGGGAGCCTGGATATCAGTTAAAATAGTTGCAACAGGAAAACTTGGGTGGTGTTGAGACGGCAGCTTGTATTTCTTGATGATGATCGCGTGGTCTCGCGAGCTGCTGTGGGGACCGGTCAGATGTGTGCCCAACCCGCCGGCTGCAGCCTCGGGCCGCTAGGACACGAGGCAGAGCAACCTGAGCGCTGCGTTTTTGTTTACTCAGGGATGTTTCCATTGCCAAGGTCTCTAGGGTGTCGGGCAGCACCCTACTTCAGTGTCACACAGCCTCGGCTTGTGGGGTACTCCCTTGGGGCCCATGCCGGGACCAGATGCTCCTGGGATCCTTCTCAGGGCCGCTGGAGTGTCCCCACCTACAGATGGGGAAACAGATGCCCGGGAGGGCCCATCAGGTGCAAGGCATCACTTCATGACATTTGCAAATGACAGAGCTGCATTTGAACCCTTTTCTGCCTGACTGGGTGGGCGCTGTCTGTCTGTCTGTCCCCCTGCATGAATTAGCTGGTTACAATGGTAACTTTGTAACGTGTGGCCGAGGTTAGGATGGGTAAGGCTTGACCCACTGGGGGCATCACGATGACGCTTTCTAGCGTGAGTGGTGGTTACAACCCATCTCCTCCCCTGAGCCGAGAAGCGTATTCCCGTTTCCAGGTGTGGTGCCTGCCTGCATAGCCAGGAAGGCAGAGCCAGACCCAGCCCTGCTCTGTCTGCCCCCAAGTGTGTGCTCTTTCCCTCCAGCGGGGGCTCCTGTCTGGGGTCATGGCGTGGCCCCAGGCATCCACCTGGGGATGGACAGCTCGGACCGTGAGAGAGTTTCACCAGGTCAAGTCCACATGCCCCCCTGTAACCTTGCCCCCTGGCCCCAGTTCTTCCCTCTGCTGGGTCCTTGTGGCCTTCCGGAGCTGGAAGACAGCATTCATGGCCGTCCCAGGCCTCTCCAGCCCCAGCTCAGCCCTCCAGAGTCAACCAGCCCCATCAGTGCCTGAGTTCCTTGGACTCTCAGCCCCACCTGCCGGACCTCTGTGTGACCTCGGGCGAGCCGACTTCCCTCTCTGGGCCTCAGTGTACCTGTCTGTAAAAACAGGGACCACTGCCATCCTCAGGGGTGTGACTGGCTTTCTTCTGACAACCCTGTTCCCCCACTGCCCCCAGAGAGATCGTCCGGGTTTGAGGCTCAGCCATCGTTTCAGGGAAACACGCCATGTGAGCCAGGAGGTCTCCGATCACCCTTCTGTGCCACGTAGCCCTCATCTGACAGTTTCACGGCAGGAAGCACTTTGCCCTTTACGCGAGGGTCCCAGCGTACGGGGGCTTCTCCACAGCCTGCCACGGATCTGTGGATGTCTGACTGATACCCAAGCCAGGAGAACATCTGAGTCCATGTCCGCAGGAAGGCCTGGGGTGGGTGGAAGGTGTGCTTTGAGTTCTGTGATGCTCGCTTTGCCTTTGACTCAGCCAACAGCAAGCCCTGCGGGCGCCTCCTGCCCTCGGGGAGGCTGCTGGGCTGGTGGGGAGCCAGACCCATGTTAAACAGGTCCCGTTGCAAAATGATGTACTGGGGGGTTTCATGCACCATGTTGCCTTGGCTGAAGAGTTCTAAGCAACAAGGGAGGTGGTCTTGATGCCCAGGTGGCTTTGGGGTCAGAACACCTGGGCTCCGGTCCCAATTGTCACCTCTAGGGGAGCCCAGAGGCGGGATGAAGGCGGGCAGCACTGTGCAGCCGCAGCGCCCACAGAGGCCCCACGGGCCCCGATATGGTCCAGCCTCAGTCTGGTCGGGGCCACCTCTGTTCCCAGCCATCAGCCGCCTCTTGAGGGCTCACAGCTATTCTGGAATGCTCGTTTACTCGGTTTATTGAGCACCTACTGTGCGCAGAGCACTGTCCTTGCTACTTATCCCCAAACACTGCCGCCACCTTCTCCCATCCTCCCCACCCCCAGTCCTGGAATTCCTCCTCCTCCTCCGTCTCCCACGCTTCCCCCGGAACCCAAAACGTCCAGGACCCTTTCCTCCACTCCTTTAGGATCCTCCCTCATCAGGACCGTGGGCAGCAGGCGGAGCCAGGGGCTTCTGCCGAGGACTTGCGCCTGGTCCTGCCTGCTGTGTGACCTGGGGCTAGACACTGCCCCTCTCTGAGTTGCCTCATCTCAGACTGAATAACGGCCCCCCAAAGATGTCCCTGTCCTCATCCCCAGACCCGGTGGGTGTGTCACCTACGTGGCAGAAGGGACCTCGAGGATGTGATTAAGTTAGAGAGCTTGCAGTGGGGGTGAGGTGATGCGGTGGGGTCCATGCCATCGAGGAGCAGGGGGCAGGAGGGTCAGAGAAGAGGGGCTGTGGTGGCGGAAGCAGAGGTCAGAGAGGAGAGAAGACGCGGCCCTGCTGGCTTTGAAGACGCGGGAAGGCGCCACAAGCCGAGGAAGGCGGGCGGCCCCGTTTTGCCAGCTGAAGGTTGTTCGGGAGCTACGTGCTGTGCTGTGGTGTCACACGCAGCCGGGCCTCTTCCTACTCAGGCTGCGTCTGCCTCCAAGGGCTTTAATGAGCACCTTGGGGGGCCAAGGAGGAGACAGTAGCACGGAGAACTGGCCGATCCAGGCTGCGGCCTTACGCCCGGGGCGTGGGATCCCCTGCTGGGCTCAGGACATGCTGGGCGCACGCAGCGTGGTTGCACCCCTGCTGAGTGGGGCGTCGGGAACCCTCGTAAATATTCTGAATGTTACTCCTGGTTGTTTGCAGTTTACTGGTAAGGCAACTGAGGCTTGACAGCAGGGGTGTGTCCAGTAACCTGACAGCCAGGATTCTAGCCTGGCAAGTTGCCTGGTCCAAAACCCGCATGGCCTCCTGCTGAAATAACCCTCCCGGCCCCCGGTCGGCTTCCCGCTCCCGTTCCCCGAGTGAACACCTGACCTGTGGAGCTTTGAATCGTCCACACCTGCCGGTTCTGCGGCCACACTCTCTGCCAGCTCAGGTGGCCCAGTCTCCCCCGCTGGAGAGGGCGCAGTCTGATGCCCCCGGCGTGCGGGGGCCCAGGGGGGGTGAGGCTGTGTGAGACCCGCGCGCTCACACGGGAGTGGGACCCAGGTAGGCAGGGAGGTGGCGAAGGGTCAGCAGACCGTCCCGTGTGGCTGGAGTGAGCCAGCCGCACGGGAGGGGCCGGGCTGGGCAGTGAGGGGAGGGCGTCAGGGTGGGTGAGTGGGTGTGAGCCCAGCGGCGGGCCCAGGGCCTCGACTCGGCCAACGCCCGCAGCCCTGAGAATTCCTGCTGCTGCTCTGACCGCGCCCGCTTTGACTCGGGGCCCCCCAGGCCCTCTGTGACACCCCACTCGCCGGTGTTCCTCATCGTGTTGCTCTCCTCCGGCTCTGAGACCGGCCTCGCCTGCCAGGCGCTTGGAGGGTAGTTGTGGAGTGCAGGGTTTCAAGCATCGGTTCCCTTGAACACACCTCCGACGTGCCGCGGAAATCAGGAAACGTGATATGTGTGCAGAAGCCCGGCGTCCAGCCAGGTGCCTCCGGGGCTGCCTGTGACGGGTGTGGGACGGGCGTGGGGTGCAGCACAGGCGTGGGGCACAGCATTGAGCGTGGGGTGCAGAGCAGGTCTGTGTGCTGAGGGTGAGGGGTGGCCCTGCCAGTGCCCCCCAGGGCCGCCTCTGGAATCCTTGGGCAGGTCTCCCCGCCCTCCCGACCCCACCAGACCTCAGTGTTGCTGTGACTGCTCTTCCCTTCCAGCCCTCTCATCACGCTGACTCGTTCTCTCCCCTCTGGCCAGGCTGGGCCCCTCTGCAGCCCTGCGAGGCCCGGAGCTGCCACGTGAGAGCTTTATTCTGCCCCTGCCACGGCTGACCCGTCCTTTCCTCCATTGGCACCCATCTCCTGACCTGACACCCCAAATTCCTTCTCTGAGAGCAGCTCACTGGGGCACAACGGAGCAGCCAGCCAGCGCCCTTTGAAGGAGCTACGAGGAATTAAAATAGCTGGCAGCAGCACACACGCCGAGCCCCTAAGTGAGCCAGCCCCTTTGGGAGGCGCTCTGCAGCCCACGGCGAGGTTTTCTGACAGCTCATGCTGTTGGTGAGGGAATGGGGCTGGCGAAGGAGGGCTCAGCCTCCGTCACTGGGGCGTCCAGTAGGAGGCGGGCTGCTGGAATGGAGCACCGTAAACCTCGGGGCTGAAAACAACAGAAGCTTATTCTCTCACAGTTCTCGAACCCCGAGGTCCAAAATCCACGTCACTGGGCTGAAGTCAAGGTGTCGGCAGGGCTGTGCTTCCTCCAGAGGTTCTGGGAAGAATCCGCTCCCCGTCTCTCCCAGCTGCCAGCGCTCCTTGGCTTGCGGCCGCCTCGCCCCGACCTCGACGCCAGCATCTTCAGATCCCTCCCCTCCCATCCGTGTGTGTGGTCAGATCTCCCTCTGCCTCTCTGAGGATGCTTGTGACTGCGTTTAGGGCCCGCCCAGATAATTCAGGATAATCTCCCATCTCAGGGTCCTTAACTGTATCACATCTGCAAAGACCAACCCCACGATTTTTAACCATGTAAGGTCACATCCACAGGTCCTAGGGATTAGGACATGGATATATCTGGGGGAGGCATTATTCAGCATACCCCAGGCAGCTTCTCAGACGTTCTGTTTCTGGGACTGAAACCCTTTTTCCTTCCTGTGCGGGTCTCTAGAGTAGCTGAGGGTTAGAGGAAAGACCCGTCGTAAGTTAAAAATTGTTACTGTTAAGTCAGCTAATTGTACACATCCCCCGACCCCCTGAGCTAGATGCCGTCAGGGACGGCTGACCATCAGTGTGCATAGTCTCTAAGGAGCAGTTAGGCGAGATGCATTGAGCCTTAAATATGTTCATGCCCTTTGGTAGAAGAAGGCGGCTGATATGATTTGTGCATAAAAAGTCGTTCGCTGAAGGGGTCACGTACTCTGCAGGGTGAATGTCCAGCCACAGATGCTGGGCCAGTTAATCATCGTCCGTCCATCCGTAGCAGCTGTTCTCCAACTTTGAGGGCTTAGGACCCCTTCACTCAAAATTATTGGGGACCCCAAAGAGCTTTTGGTTGAATGCATTGTATTTATTGATATTTACTGTATTAGACCTTAAAATGGAGAATTTTTAAATAGGCTTAATTCATTGAATAAGAATAATAGCCCTTTGTATGTTAATGTAGGAGTATTTTCAGGGAACAGAGTGGCATTGCTTTACCGTTTTGCAAATCTCATTAACGTCTGGCTTAATAGACGTCTGCTGGAGCTCCTGTCCGGCCTGTTTTCTATCAGTTGTGATGTCACATGTCACGGGGCTTCCAGAAAACTCCATTGTACACTCAGGAGGGAGTGGGAGCAACGGAAGAAAATAACATCTCAATCTTTTTTATTTTTGCCTGCGCCGTGAGGCTTGTGTGATCTTAGTTCCCTGACCGGGGATTGAACCTGGGCCCTGGCAGTGAAAGTGCCGAGTCCTAACCACTGGGCCTCCAGGGAATTCCCCATCTCAGTGTTATTATGAACATGGCTTTGACCCCGCCGGTGCCCTGCTAGGGTATTGGGGATCCAATACCCTAGAGCAAACTTGGAACTGGTGATAAAAGATGGAGTATTATGTAGCCGTTAAAATGATTGTGAAGGAGGAGTACAGTGCATGTGTCCATGCTGGTGATAAATGAAGAATATAGATTACACACAGCGTCATCTGCAAAACATGCAGACAAAATGCACCGGAAGAAAATACATCGAAATGCAAGAGTTACGGGCAACTCTGCCTTTTTCCCTGATGCTTGGCTGTTTTATTTCCTTGCTTCTTCGTTTTAAGGATGTGAGGGGGACAGGATTGTGCTCGGTATGGGTCTCAAGAGGCTTGATTGGAGAGCAGCTGTCTGACCTGCTGGCACCAGCCGACTCCTGTTCCAGGGATAGGACGGCGTCCTCTATTTTGGGAGGTGGACTTTCACTGCGGAACGAGGCCTTTGAGTGGCACTGACATGATACAGGAATTTTGTGTGTGTGTGTGTGTGTGTGTGTGTGTGTGTGTGTGTACTCTTGGGATAATTTAGTCTACTGTTTTGCTCTGGGGCAAATTTCTCGGTGGCCGATGAGGAGCTGGGAGCTGGTCTGTAACTCGGCGTCCTCTGCGGGAATGCCCAGCCCCGGCAGGCCTCCAGCAGAGAGCTAAATATATCCTGGGTGTGTGCTGGCAACCTCGGGCACCCCAACACCCACCCGGCCGCGGAGCAGAGCTCAAGGGAGTAATTGATTTGTCTAATAAAGTTCAATGTCTGCCGTTGATGGAGCATCTAGTAACGCCAGGCCCGGTAGATCGTCCAGGCTCCGTCTTGAATGCCACAAATCCCTGTGGGACGAGGATTCTTGCTCCCAATTTACAGATGAGGGCAGGCAGACAAAGGAGGTAAGACCCTCCCAAGGTCAACCCAAGGTCAACGGCTGGCAAGGGAGGAGGTGCCCCGCTCTGGGAGCACCCCCAGTGCAGCCTCCTCTGCGTGCGTGCGTCTCCCCACTGGGTCTTCTGAGAGACCAGAAGCATCTTTATGCTTTTCCAAGGGCTCAGGCGTCGCAGGTGGAAGAGAATGGCAATAACAATAATAGTAACGGCCCCGGGCAGTATCACTCATTGAGTCCTCCCGACGCTGCGGGGGTGGTTTCCGTGACTGCCCATTTTACAGGTGGGGACACGGAGGCCAGGTGACCTCGAGAAACCCGCCCCGAGTACCCAGCTGGCGGTGGGAGAGCCGGCCTGTGGACCCAGGCAGCCCCTCCAGACCCTGGGCTTCTGCTGAGCTGTGTCTTCCCTCCCTCGTAATCTGCGTTAAATGTAGGTCAGCTTGCTCTCGGCTCAGAATGAGCCGGGCTTTGGGTGCCTCCACGCCTCACGCTGCAGAGAGGGTGGGCTCCTGCTCCTCTGGATCCTCCTCCGGCTGGACTGGGGCGTGATGGCACAGGGATGTCGTCACCCGGGAGGGGGCAGTGGGGGGGGGCAGCCTCTGAAAGGGACTTACAGAGAAACTTTCCCTCTTTTCACTTAAAGTATGACCCAAAGCCTCCAAGATTGGCACCTTGGGCAGGACATCTTGCTGGAAATTGGGCCTTCAGGACATTCCTGCCCCCCCGTCCCCCAGGCACAGGGGCTGCTTGCCCACTGATGCCCTGCTCTGAGCTTTGCCGCCCCCCTTCCCCTCACTCCCAGGGCACCCCTGCAGCCCCGCAGGAGACCTCAACAGGGCTTTGCTCTGGATTTGGGGCTGACAGTGGGAGAGCCGGGTCTCAGACTGCTTCCTAGCCGTGGCACCTCCTGGGAACCCCCTGAAAGCAGTCTGCAGGGAAGGGGTGGCTCCCTGAATCCTCCCCAACAAAGTTCCTGTTTCCTCTGTGAGGGCCTGCCCCTCCCCAGGGTGACTGACACCGGGAAGGACACCCCTTTCACAGGAGACCCTCCCCCCCTCCCTAGGTCTCATGGACAGGCAACGAGTCAACCCAGCATCCCCGGGCTGGGGGTGGGGGGCAGAGCGGGTGGTTTCACTTGAGTGTATGGATCCCTTGGCCAGGCGCTGGAGGTGGCCTTGATGGAGTTCTTCACTACAGGAGCTCCCAGCCTAATGAGAAAGGCAGACAGCATGTGAGGAAAACACACCATGAGAAAGCACGTCTCTGGGGAGGCTGTGGGGACAGAGAGGAGGCAGGTAAGGAACTGCTGTGAGAGAGAAATCCTGGCAGGCTTCCTGAAGGAGGTGACATCCCACTAAGTAGGAGTTAGCCAGACAAAGCAGTAGGAGAAGGGCATCCTGCAGGACATGCAGAGGTGTGAGTAGAGGGAGTGTTTGAGGAGCTTCATTCACGCCTCTGCCCCAGGCTAGGCCCTGGGTAAGGTACTGGGCCCATGGCAGGGGCCACAGCCCATCTGCCTCTCAGGCACTATGTCACCTCTCAAGGTACCTTGCACGGCACCTCGCTTGCAGGAAGCGCTCAGTGATGACATGGCCGCAGGGGCCGAGGAGTCACCGCATCCAGAGAGGAGAGAGAGGGAGGGAGCGTGGGACCATGTCTCTGCTGAATTCAGGCTCCTGGGTGTCTGCTAGAGCTGCACCACGTCCCCCCTGCCCGCCCCCCCGTGATTCCGGGCAGAGCCAGGGCGGGGATGGGGGTGTCAAGCCCTCTCAACACGTCTAGCTGTGAAGGGAGGGAGTAAAGGCCCCAGCGCAGGTGTGGCCAGGGTGCGGGGAGGCCTCACCTGTTTGTCATTATGGATGGGAGGGGAGATGGGACCAGCAGAGGGGACACGGGTGCCCCACTCAGCTGTCTTCCTTGGCCGCTTGTCCTCCCCCAGACCTGGGACTCATCAAGGGCCATGCCCAGCCCACTTCCTCTCAGAGGGCAAGGGGCCTGGCAGCTTGATTAGGAATGGTGGCCCTGTTCTCCGGGGGCAGGGGGAGGGCAGAGGGAAGCGGCACCTTTCTCCAGCCGTGCAGGGACAGCACTGGGGGTCCAGGTGGAGGCGCGGCTCCTGTTTAGGAAGCCTGGGCCCCCTCCCTGCCCAGCATCAGGGATGCCCACGACCCAGTGCTTGACAGCTGACCCCACGAGCCCTTGCAGCCCAGACACAGCCCTGTGCATCATTTCATTCAAGAGTAGCAGACGGCTTGGGGCACAAGTGGCCTCTTCTGAGGCTTTAGCACATCTTATTAAACCCGGTAGTAGCTCTTCAGGTCTGGGATGAGGAGGGCCACCCGTGACCCTGGGTGACGGGCACCTGTGCCCACCGCATCTGAGGTGGGAGCCGCGCGAACGGCTGCGTGCTTACCCTGGAGGCTGGGGTCCCTGCCCGGTCCCCGCTGGGTAATGCCAGGTAGCGCCCCCCTGGAAGTACCGTCTGGCCAGGGAGGCGGGCCTGGGAGTGGTGGGTCGCAGCGGTGGGCTTCAGTGCCGTGTAGATTGGTGAGACCCAGGGACGCGGAGAGGGGGCTCGGGACCCACTGTCCCAGTTCTGGGAAAGGGGTTACACCAGGAATAGAACCTTTTATTTCCCACGGCACCCCCTGACGCTCGGGGCCACAGCAGTTTGGAGAGGAACGGCGCCAGCGGCTGGGATCTGTGGCTCGAGGTCAGGAGGGACTGTCACCGGCCACCTGGGCAGCATCAGGACAGCCTTGTCCAGCAGCGCCTCCCCTGCACCAGCCCTCGGGGTGTTTTATCGCCTCCTGCTCGGAGCCGGGGAACAGAAGCTCGTGCCCAGACAGTCATCCATTCTCTGTCCAGGGTGACGGACCCACTCGACACGCAGGCTACCGCTTGGGAAGTTTGGGGGGCTTGGCCCCAAGCACGCGGACGGAAGAAATTTCACGATGGATCCCTGGACCCCGCCTGGCAAGCCAGCGCCTTGTCACAATCGTCCTTTTACTTAGGGCTCTGAATCGCCTTCACTTGTGGATCAGCTGTGCTCAAACCTGTGTACAGGTCTGCTCGGAACACTAAACGCAGTCTCACCCACCCTCCCCTCATCTGTGGAAGCAGAAATATTCAGATAGCGATTCCTCGGCTCTGCTGGAGCAAATAGACCCGAATCCTGTTAATATTTGGCAAAGGCCATTTCCCTGGGTGCCTGCGAGCTGCAGGAAGATGAATTGCACAGCAGGCTCTGAACGAGGCCACGCGTGGCCGTGGTCCTACCCAGAAGGGGGAGGGGCTGGTAATTAAGTGCCAGCCACGTCTGGGGCCCAGACTTGTGGGTCTTTCTAGGTCTTTTTTTTATTTTTATTTTTTTTTATTTTTGGCTGCGTTGGGTCTTCGTTGCTGCACGTGGGCTTTCTCTAGTTGCAGCGAGCGGGGGCTACTCTTCTTGCGGTGTGCGGGCTTCTCATTGCGGTGGCTTCTCTTGTTGCAGAGCACGGGCTCTAGGTGCGCGGGCTTCAGTAGCTGTGGCACGTGGGCTCAGTAGTTGTGGCTCGCGGGCTCTAGAGCACAGTCTCAGTAGTTGTGGCGCACGGGCTTAGTTGCTCCGCGGCATGTGGGATCTTCCCGGACCAGGGCTCACACCCGTGACCCCTGCATTGGCAGGCGGATTCTTAACCACTGCGCCACCAGGGAAGTTCCTTTCTAGGTCTTATAATCCATAAGATTACAGCTCACATTCGCTTGGGCCATGACTTCTCTGAGCGCTCAAATGTTTGTGACCTCATTAGAGTTTCCCCAGAATCCTCAGAAATGCTTAGGGCTCTAGGGGTTGGGGGGAAGGGGCGGCTGAGGTCACACAGCCAGAACGGGGCAAAGCTGTGATTCGAGCCCAGGGCTGTCTGTTGGTCCCAGGCTCTCCCCACCACCCGGCGATGGGTCACAGGAGAACGGGGTGTGCAGACAGCGAGAGCTGGAGGTCAGGTGTCATGACCTCGCAGAAGGCGTGTCCGCAGGGAAGCAGGCATTGCCGTTGGTTTTAATGAGAAAAGAGGCTTAAAAAGACCCTGCTCACACACCCAGACCTCCTTGGCATTGATTCAGACTCTACTGGTCCTCCAAACTTCTTCTCAGCTGCCACTGCGCCGCCCTGACCCTCCAAACTGGCAAGCCGGACCATGGGCATCTCTCTTTGGAAACAGCTGGCTCTTGCCTTCCTTCCACACATATCTGGGTGCCACCCTCTGCCACCAGGGACCTTAAAGGGGGGACCTGACCTCTTCTAGGGGTGTCACGCTCACTTGAGTTTTTCAGAGTCTGTTTTATTATCATTAATTGTACAATAAACAAGACAGGTGTTTGTTTTTGCAAGAGCGGACGATTGAAGAGGAAACGGTGCGTGACTCTGGGGAGGCCCGTGGCCGGCTCTCCCGTCTGCGTGGACCCCACCTCGGGACCCCACCCAGCAAGCTTCCCTCACACAGGACATACGGTCCTACAGCACGCTTATTAGCAGCTGCGTGTGATTCCGTTGAGTGGGTTTTCTGTGGTTTGGCCACATTCTCTTTCCATCACTAAGTGCGGAGTGTTCTTTGCATTAAAAAACTTTTTCTATTGTGGTAAAATATACGTAATATAAACTATGCCACTTTAACTGTTTTTGAGTGTACAGTTAGTGGTACTAAGTACATTCACATTGTTGTGAAACCTTTACCACCATCCATCTCCAGAAATTTTTCCATCTTCCCCAACCAGCTCTGTCCCCATTAAGTTAACTCCTCATCCACCTTCCTGCCCCCCGACCCCTGGTGCCCACCGTTCTGCTTTCTGCCTCTGTGGACATGGCAACTCTAGGGTCCTCATAGAAGTGCAGTCAATCACGCAGTGCTTGTCCTTTTGTGACTGGCTCATTTCACTGAGCCTAATGTCCTCAGGGTTCATCCATGTTGCAGCAGGTGTCAGAATTTCCATCCTTTTCAAGGCTGAATAATATTCCATTGTGTGGATGGACCACATTTTGTTGATCCATCCATCCTTCCGTGGACACGTGGGTTGCTACCACCTCTTGACTGTTGGGAATGATGCCACTGTGAACACAGGTGAGCAATATCTATTCAAGTCCCTTCTTTCATGTCCTTGGGGCACGTCCAAGAGTGGGATTGCTGGGTCAAGAGGTGTCTGCTTCATTTCTTGAGATGCCATGATGCCGTTTTCCTGGTGGACTTTACCATCGGCGAGGGGTGCTTTGAGGGCGGGGCCTCGTCTGGTGGGCCTCTGAGCCCACCTTGCCCCGGCCGGACTCGGGGTGGCTGAAGAGTGTCCCCGCAATCCCATGTGCTTACTGTGCCCGGCCGCCAGGCTGGGCTCTTGGAGGTTCCCCAAGTGGGCCACCCCCTCCCCATCCCCACATCTTTGCCCAGGCTGGTCCCCTCCTGGGGCGCCTGCCTTCCCTGCCCCTCCCCGCAGTCCTCCAGCATCTGCCCTGCGGGTGGATGTCCTGCCGGCTCCCTGACCCTGTCCCTCTCCTGTGTCAGGGTGAGGGTCCCAGGGCCACAGCTCCCAGGACCCGGGAAGCGTCTCTGTCCACCAAGGCAGCCTTGTCCCCGAGGCCTGAGCGGGAACACGGCCATGCTGGCGAAAGTTGCAGCTGGACCCAAGGCCACAGTGCAAGACGCTGCCCCAGGCAGCGAGGGATAAATTTAGCCACGTTGATGAGAAAATGTCCTGTACCTTCCTTCCTCTACTTCCCTTAGTCTGTGGATGTGACTCAGAGGGGTATAGTTGTAACTCCCCTTAACCTACCCCGTTGTCAGGTGATGCAGAGATGCTGGTGGGTGATGGTCCCCTGACCCATAAAGCAGACCCGACGGGGTCAGTGGGTGAAGCCCCTTCCTCCCTTGGCTCAGCCAGAGCTCCCCCGCCCCCCGACCGCCAACACCTTACTGCTTTGGAGTTTTCGCTGACCTGGGCACTGGGCCAACTAACTTGTGGTAAAATAAATACAACATAAAATTTACCATCTTAAGCATTGTTAAGTATACAGTTCTGTGGCATTAAATACATTCATCCTGTGCCACCATCAGCACCATCATTTCCTGAACTCTTTTCATCTTGCAAAACTGAAACTCTGTCCCCATTAAACACCAATCCCCCACCCCCTCCCGCAGCTCCTGGCAACCCCACTTCTTCTTTCTGTCTCTATGAGTTTGATGACTCTAGGGACCTCATAAAAGTGGAAACATATAATATTTGTCCTTTTGTGACTGGCCTATTTCAATGAGCATAACATCCTCAAGGTTCATCTGTGTTGTAACCTGCGTCAGAATTTCCTTCCTCTTTAAGCTGAATAATATTCCGTTGTATGAACAGGCCAACTTTTGTTTGTCCATCCATCCATCGGACTGTGGACACTCGGGCTGCTCCCACCTTCGGCCGTTGGGAATAATAACGGGTATGCAAATACACAGTTTGGGTTTTCATGGTCCCAGCAGCAGCGCTGTGGCAGGTGGTCCTGTGGTCATGCCACAAGCAGACCAGGCCAGAGCCCTTAACATGTGGGACTTCGCTGGTCCTTCCCCACCATCCAGTGAAGTGGGTACTCCTTGTGTCCCCGGTGTAGATGGGTACAGTGAGGCCAGCAAGGTGAAAGGACTTCCTGCCATGCCAGCCTCTAGGCGAGGTGTCGGGGCACTGGGTGGAGGGTTTTCCACACTCAGAACCCACGCCATCACCTTTCCCATGGAGTGTCCAGTCGCCTATGTGCATTCACCCATTCTCTCGGCTATTTGCTTGTTCATCAGATACTGAGTGGATCCACTCTCCTCCTTGCCCTGGGATGGGCCAGGCGAGATGCATCAGCTCCATCCCACCCTTAGGAGCGCACAGGATGGGGACCGAATCACACGGACACAAAGAATAGTTGATTGACTATCTATGTCTGCCACAGATACGGGCAGTGGGGGTGTGTGTGCAAGCCGTGCATTTGCCAACTACAGGTGGGGAAACTGAGGGCCAGGAGAGAAGACGGTTTCCTCAGCCACAGAGCCAGGTGTTCTGAGCCCCGGGTCTGTCTCTGTTGCTGCAGGTTTTTTCCAGGATCCGTGAGGGTAAAGTTAGCGGGTCATGATCTATGCTGTTTCTGGGGGAATTCTTTGTCTTCATCAGTTTCTCCCCCAACTCCTTCTTCTGAAAAGTTTTAAGCATAGAGAAAAGTTGGGGGGAAAAGCCAGTACAATGAACACCTTGTAATACTTTTATCTAGATGCATCAGTTATTAACATTTTGCTACATTTTGCTTTCTCTCTCCATCTCTCTCTCTCTTTTCTGAACCATTTGAAAGTGAGTTGTGTCATCACACCTAGGCTTTAGCACATGCCTGTACCCAAATATCACCCACAGAAAGTCCCCGGTCCTGTTTGCCCACCCCCAGGGCTCCTTTACAGACGTTTGTCTACCTTTTCTTCTTCAGGAGTCAGTCTAGGGTCACACGCCACAATTGGTTAGCATGTCTCTCTGTCTTTAGTCTGCTTTATTCTTGAATGTTCTTCCCACCTGTTTTCTTTTGTTTTTCTTTCATGCCATTGACACTTAAAGAGTCCAGACCTGTTGCCTTGTGGATCGTCCCCCATCTGGTTGGGTCTGTTTCTTAGTGATGGGATTCGGGCTGAGCATTTTTGGTGAGAGGCTGCTGTGTGACCTGCTCCCCACTCAAGGGGTGCACAGGGCCCGCTGGTCCCGTGTGCTTTCAGATTTTTAGCACAGCCTGTGCGCATCCAGCGGGGATGAGGATTCTCGCACGTTCAGCTTTGCACCCATGTGCAAATAGACCTGTGAGTGGAAGGTACAGATATTCCCGGAAGCAGAAAGTTAAATGGGAATATCGTCTGCCGACCTGCTCTCCCTGGAGCTGGACCCAGTTCACACCTTTACCAAAAGGGCACCAGAGTTCCTTGTCCCCGTCTGCTCCCTGCCCAACACGGGGCACCATCAGTCTTTTCATATTTGCCAGCTGATGGGAGAAGAACACCTCCCTGCTTTCATCTGCCTTCTCGGGCACCCGAGGGTATTTTTCTGGCTTCCGGGCCATTTGTGTTTCTGTGAATTTGCTGTTTCCTCCGCAGCTTATTTTCTGTGGGGTTGCTTGTCTGTCTGTATTGACTCAGGAGGCGGATGGGTGTGTACCCGGCGCTCTGTCCAGCAGGGACGTGGAATGGCTCTCCATCTGAGCGCGGGCAGTGGGGCCTGAGAGGGGGTGTGTGTTGGGGGCAGTGGGCAGGACACGGGCACCGCAGGACCGCGTCCAGGTGTGTTGTCGGGCGGGGAAGGCAGCATTGGCTGAGGAGGCGGTCTTCGAACAGGGAGACAGAAACTCGGTCACCTCCGATCAGCCTCACGGGTGATTTCCCTGCTCACCAGGCTCGGGGGGCTGCTGAGACCCTCTCCCATGAAATCAGAATGCGTCTTGGCACCCAAGGCCACCTTTGGGGGCTCTGGGCAACTTCCTCCTGGCCTCGGGGGCCTCACACCTGCGAACTCCTCTGCTGGTCTCAACCGCCTACTCTTAAGCTTTTTCTCAGCCTTCAAAGTTCGTTTCGGCTTCATTTCTTCCGAGAGGCCCTCTGACCACCTGAGCCCAGCAGCTGCCAAGCCCCGCTGCCCTTCAGCAACCGCTGGGGCTGGCCCTGCTTTTCTCCTTCGTTACACTGATCGCAGGTCGGGCCTGCACGTTCATGTGTTTCCCTGGCTGTGTTTGTTGCCCTGCTAATCTGCCAGCTCCTGGCGGGGGGCTTAGGACTGGCAGATTCCCCCCTCACCGGGCAGAATACCCTGCCCGACTCATTCCTCTGTTATGTGGACGGGACAGCCTCCAAGTAGCCCAGCCCTTGGGCATCTGGGTCAGTCTGGCTGAAGCCACCTCCTGGCTGATACCTTGGGGGGCCTTGCTGTCCTTTGCCTTAGGGGACCCTGGACTTACTGTCTCAGGGGCATACATGTCACAGATGGTCCTGCAGATGCTGTGGGGACCCACGGTGTGGCCCTTCGTGAGCACAGCTCCCCCATGTGGACGGGGGCAAGAGGAGTGGAGTGAAAGGCTGTGGTCCAGCCAGGCTGGGTGTCTGCGACAAGGAGTTTGGTCTCAATCTGGGAGACCTCGTGAGACCCCGGGGGTGGTGCTCGGCTCTGGGGACCCGGAAGTCAGTCTGGCAGGGCGGGGAGGACCAGTGATGGGGGACAGAGTCTCAACCAGGTGAGAAGGGGTGGGTGGGAGGGGCCAGAGAGAAGAGGAGGCCCCGTGAGGTACAGGGAGAAAGCACTACCGGTAATGCCGACGTTTCGTGCTGGCTGCTCCGAGACGACGGATGATTTTGGTGACAATGGGAAAGTCCGTGTTCTGGGTTGAATTGTGTCCCCAAAGAGAGACGTTGAAGTCCTGACTCCGGTCCCTGTGAATGTGACCTTATTTGGAAATAAGGTTGTTGCAGACGTAACTGGTTAAGATGAGGTCATATGGAGTAGGGCGTCCTGATAAGAAGAGGAAGAGAGACACAGACACAGAGACACAGAGGAGAGGCCACGTGACCACAGAGGCAGAGGTTGAAGGGCTGCAGCTCCAAGCCAAGCATCGCTGGCGACCGTCAGGAGCTGGACGAAGCGAGGAAGGATTCTCCCTTACGGGTTCCAGAAGGAGCACGGCCCTGTTGACACCTTGATTTAGGATTCTGGCCTCCAGACCGTGAGAGAATAGATTTCTGTTATTTAAGCCACTCGGTTTTTGGTCCTTTGTCCCAGCAGCCACAGGAATCTCATACAGTTAGGAATTGGGAAAGAAAGATGCCACTTACCAAGTGCCCATCACGTACCAGGCGAGGTGCCCGGCCCCCTCACACGTATCATCTTGTTTGGTCTCTCTGCAGCCAGCAGGCAGGCACCCCCATTATATACATCGGAAATTGAGGCCCAGAAAGGTAGAGCCACTGGACCAAGGTCACACAGCTAGTGAGAGATGGAGTCAGTTGCAAAGTCTGCAACACAAGTCTGCCTGAGTTGCAGAAGGGGAGCCAGCTGGGTAAGGGTATTGGTGTGTGACCTGTGGCCCTGTTGGAGGGTGGGGAGAGGTGGGGGAGGGAGGATGGCAACAAGCCAGACATTCTCTTTTCTGACTGTGGGGTTCCTGGGGGGCTTCCAGGTGGAGGCGTCCGGCACGCCGCTGGCTCTGGGAGTTGAGTGCTCAGGAGAGGCCTGGCCGGACTCTTAGGAATCCTTGCCCAGGGACTGGACGATGTCTCAGATCCCTTCAGACCTAATTTTTTATGCCCCTGGGAAAGCGCCAGTGTCTTCCTGGCCTTAAACTCACCTGGAAAATCTGTACCATCTGTCGTAAAGTTTTCAAGTCCTTGATTTCATTTGTTTCTCATCTTTTAAGAGGCATTCAGAAATGAAGATGTGAGTGGGCGTAACTAGTGATGGCACACTGTGATGGCACAGTGATGAGTGGACGTGGTGTGGGGCTGTCAGGGGTGAAGAATTATTCTGGAATATGGAGCAGGGGGTCTGCCAGGAGGAGGGGGAGTCAGGGGCTTGGGGAAGCAAGTGGAGCTACCAAAGCCACCTGCGACCACGCTCCCCCTTGCTTCTCTGGTCCGGGCCCCTTCCCAAGTCACCTGATGACTGCGGGGGCTGCAGGTGGAGGGCCGTCCATGGGGCAGGGTGGCCTGGACCATGTCCTCGAGTTCAGGGGTCCTTCCAGGCACCAGTCAGTCCCACGCACCCTCTGTGTGCAGAAAGAGCGCGTTTCTCTCCTTTCTTTAAATCATCATCATTTTTGCTGGGTCCCCCACCCTAGCAGGGGTACAGGCATAGAAGTTAGGATGGAACTTTCTACACTGCAGGTGGCGACCCATTTGTGGGCATGAAATCAGTTTAGTGGGTCACAGAAGACTTTGTTTACGTAAGAGGTTGAATCGAATGAAAAATAGCAGACCCAGCCCAGGAAAAAAAAAAAAAAAGAAAAGAAAAGAAAGAAAAATAGCAGAGCACATCCCGAGTAATAAGGCTAGGTATTGTTTGGTGAAAAAAATCTGTTATGTATTCACATATCATATAAACTATTGCTGCGTGTGGTAGGCTGAAAAACGGGCCCCCCAAAATATATCATGTTCTCATCCTGGGACCTGTGAGTGTTGCTTTATTTGAAAAACAGGGTTTCTGCAGATGGGATTAAGGTAAGGATGCTGAGCTGGGGAGATTATCCTGGCTTATCTGGGTGAGCCCTAAATGCCATCACAGTGATTCTTAGAGAGGCGGAGGGAGGTTACAGACTGACACACAGAGGAGAAGGGGATGGGATGTGGGGGAGGGGCAGAGATGGGGTGATGCGGACATGAGCCAAGGATGCCGGCCGCCCCCAGGATCTGGAAGGGGTGGGAAGGATCCTCCCCCAGAGCCCAGAGGGAGCCTTACCCTGCAGACACCTGGATTTCAGCCCAGTGGTACCGATTTTGGACTTCTGGCTTCCAGAACTATTGCTTTACCGGTTTGTGTTGGTTTGTTACTGCAGTTACGAGAAACTAATACACTTTGGAACAAACAACCCCAAAGCTCAGAGGCAGAAATCAGAGATCAGTTATCCTGGCTGGGGGCCTGCGGGCTGGCCGGGGCTCAGCTGACCTGGCTAGGCTCCGTGGGGGTGGCTCTGCCCCATCTCGCACCCTCCTCCTGGGACCAGCAGGCTGGCCTGGGGACGCACTCCATGTAGGGAGGCAGAAGCACAGTAGGGCAGGACTCAGAACTGGCACATTGTCACTTCCACCCGCGTGCATTGGCCAAGCCAGCCGCGTGAGCCAACACAAAGCTATGGAACTGGAGGAACCCTCTCCCCCAGAGGAGATCCTGGCGAGGGTGAAGATGCAGGGAGAGCCCAGGCTCAGTTCATCCCACAGGTGTGCACACCTGTGCCTGTGAGGCCACTGCCTGGTGTACCCCTCTCTCTGGGCGCTGATGTTGGAACAGTCTGGAAGCCACTGGCCGGTGGCAGAGGACCTGGCTCCAAGTGCATGTCCCCCGTGCCCTTGACCCTGGCGTTCACGGGTTTTCAGGGCCTGGCTCTGCCTCTCTGCGACCCTTCCTGAGAATCAGTCCGGAAGGTTCCAGGTGGGGCAGGAACAACATCTCGCCTCACCCCCTCAGCACCGCATCCTCAGAGGAGGAGAGGGGCCCATCCCGCAGGGTCCAGGAGGGAAGAGGACTGCTTCCCCAGCCCCAGCCAGTCACGGCCCCAGGATGGGACGTGCAGATCGAGAATTAGCATAAGCTCCTCTGGGTCCTGGTCATCTGCCTTCAGACCACACCGGGGACCTTGGAGAGGTCATGGGGCAGGGAGCTCCCGCGAGGCCGGGCGCCACGGCCTTTCCTCCCCATGGGTGTTGGCCGTGCCGCCCCTCCTGCCCCCTCCACCCAGAACCGACGGGGAAGGGGCAGGGCTCAGGCGCCCCCTCCACCCCTCGGCCCTGGGAACCACCTGAGGCCGTGGGAGAGGAGGCCATGGGTCTCTGGACCCCTGGACCTCTGTGGGTAGGGGAGGGGTCCCCACGAGCCAGGGGCGGCCTCCCAGGGGCCCGGCTGCCACTACAGACAGGGGAGCAAGGTGCGTGGGAGCTCGGCTGCATGGGGGCATTGGTGTGAGGGGAGGGGGGCAGGGAGCCGAGGGTCGGGCGGACGCCTGGAGAGGCACGAGCTAGGCCCTGCACTGATTTCTGCCCAAGGGTCCCAGGGGCCAAGAAGCCCCTACGCTAATGTGCCCATCTCCTGGGAGACTCTTCTTGCAGCGTTGTGGCAGATGGTCCCATGCACAGGTGTCCTGGCCTCCGGGCAAGATGAACAGGAGGCACCAGGCCCGTGGGGGACCCTGGTGGGGAGGATGCCGGCCCTGGGGAAGTGTGGCCCGAAGGCAGAGGGCCGGCCTTCTCTGGCAGAGGGAGCCAGCGGGCTCGGGGTTCGCGCCCACGCTGTCCTCAGGCGGGGCTCGTGGGAGGGGGAGGGGGTCCTTCCGAGGGTCCTTGTGACGTGCTGTTTCCAGAGCCGGAGCAGCGCCTGCCCAGTGGATGGATGGTACCCACGGCTCCTCCTGCTACGATTCTCTTTCAGACGCCTGAGCAAACCCTCAGCCTCCCTCATTCTCAGGGTGAGACCCATGCTTTTCGATGGAGTGCCCGTTGCCCTGGCCCCTGCCCACCCCCCCACCCCAGCCCCGTGCAGCCGAGGGCGCCCATCCTCCTGGGAATGTGGACTGGCCTCGCCCCCTTTCCAACCTCGCACAGGCTGTTCCCTCTGTCTGGCTCGCCCTTCCCGCTGTTGAGCAGCTAGCTGCCCCTTGGCCTCTGAATCTCCCGAGGCTCTCTCCTCCAAGGAATCCCCTCGACCCTCCGGGAGCTTGCTCTGTGTTACCCTCGATCGGGCACTGGGCACCCACCATGTTGCCCCTCGTTCCCCGTCTGACTCTCAGGTTGGGTAAGTAGGGACATGACAGTTCCTGTCTCAGGTGTGGTGCAGTGTGTGGAGCTTGCTGAGCGGGGGGCTGCTGTCATTGTCACCGACACTGTTGTCGTTTCTGCCCTGAGTTGGGCACGGGCCGCAGGACGTAGATAGCTGCAGAATAAGCGAGTGGAGAAACTCTTCTCATTTACAAGCGCGAGGGGCTCTCATCCTCTGCCTGGGATGCATCGTCCGTGCCCACTTGCAGGGCCCGTGGAGTTTGCCGCAGGGATGGTGGGTACCACCCCCTGCCCCCCGGGTGGAGAGCTTCAGACCAGTGTGAGTAATGAAAGTCAGATCAGGCCAGGGAAGTCCCCGCTGGCTGCCAGCACCTGCTCCGACTCTTCAGAACCTATGGGATGAGGTATTTTCTGCTGGGTGCTGGTGGAGGGGTAACGCGGCCCACCCAGAGCCTCGGCAGGCAGAGTGGTGGGAAATGTGACTCGGGCTTGAGGGCGTGGCCCCAGAGCCTCTCAGCTGTGGGGTCCTGGCCCGGGTTCACTAGGCTCGGTTTGCACACGTCACGTGCATGATTAAGCAGGATAATGCCTGCGGGTTCTATGCGGCTACGTGCTGGGGGCAAAGCGGTGCTTCCTGCTTACGCAGCTGACAGGTCACATCGCATTTCTGCCCCAGGAGATCTTAAAGCCGAGTCTAGCAGAGAGGCACCAAAGAGAACGGGGGTCACCTAAGGGACCGGGCTGTCAGCCAGACCCGGGCAGGACCCCAATGCTGC
Source organism: Balaenoptera borealis (assembly GCF_965194805.1). NCBI lineage: Eukaryota > Metazoa > Chordata > Mammalia > Artiodactyla > Balaenopteridae > Balaenoptera > Balaenoptera borealis. The sequence continues at coordinate 147,209,919 of NC_138861.1, read as the reverse complement.
CTTTCGTGCCCAGCGGCCTCCCGTTGGTCTCCCGAGCGTCCCAAGCCTCAGTTTCCCCTCTGGCACGCTGGGGCTGTGGAGTGGGTTAAGTAGGTCGGCCCCAAATTCATGTCCACCTGGAATAGGGTCCACCTGTGACCTTATTTGAAATAGAGTCTTTGCAGATGTAATTAACATAAGGATGGAGATGAGGTCATCCTGGAAGAGGGTGGGCCCTAAATCCAGTGACTGGTGTCCTTATAAGAGACAGAAAAGGACACACAGAGACGTACAGAGAAAAGACGGCCATGTGAGGACAGAGGCAGAGATGGCAGTGATGTGGACACAAGCCCCCAGAAACTGGCCAATATAGGGCAGTATCCTCCCCCAGAGCCTTTGAGAGGGCGTAGCCCTGCCTACGCCCTGATTTCGGGCTTCTGGGCTTCTGGCTTCCAGACTGGCAGAGAATAAATGTCTGCTGATGAAGCCCCCTGCTTGTGGGGCTTTGTCGCTTTGTCAGGCAGCCCCAGGACATGAGTGCTGGCTGGGAGGTGCTGGGAGGGCTTGTGGGCTGCGCCTGGCACATGGGACAGTAGATGGTCCCGGCCCTCCCCCAGTCCCTCCCCCACTGCCTTTGCAAAGTCCCTTTCCCGGACGCCTGGGAACAGGTGCATTGTGGAGCCGGGTGGGAGTCTATTTCGGTGTGCTGGGAAGGGCTTGGCCCGTCCCTCCTCGGGCGTGAGGGTGGGCAGCTGCCACGTGACCCTCTGGCATGTCCCTCTGGAGCCATGTTGGCCTCAGAGGCTCAAGCCGTCACCCAGCTGCCGCCGGCAGCCTCCAGGGTGCTGGCCCTTCGGGTGGAGGCCACAGTCCATGGGGATGCCCGGAGGAGGGACAGGTAAGGCCCACGCTGCCCTGTCCACTGGGACCATCAGCCCAAGAGGACGGCTTCTTTTCTAACTGGAAGTCTCGAGTCCCCCAAATAAGCTCGGGGTCCAACACGAGGGGGGCAGTGTGAGCTCTGCCTCTGTTTATAAAGGCACAGAGGACCAGCGCTCACGCATGCCGACTGTATGCCCGGCCTCAGGGACTCTCTTGTGAGCTCCTGATGACAGCCCTGTGCAGTGACCCGTTTTACAGATGAGCAAGCTGAGACTCGGGCAAGGGGAGGGTCTGGCCCAGCGTGGCACCGTGGTGGGTGTTGGTGCTGGATCCTATAGTCTGGGCCGAGTCCCTGGGCCCTCGGCCCCTGCGCCTGCCCTTCCCGCCCTCCCTTTCTTCTTTCCTTTAAGGCGGTTCCTGGTTCTCAACCAAGGGTGATTTTGCTCCCGGCGGGGGGACATTTGGCAATGTCTGGGGTCACTTCTGATGGTCACAACTTGGCGGGGGTAAGGGTGCCACAGGCAGCTGGGGAATGGAGGCCGCAGATGCCACTCACCGTCCGGCAGTGCACAGGGCAGCCCCACAGAAGAGGGGTCCAGCCCAAAATGTTAGCTGGGCCGAGGCTGAGAAACCGGCCTTAAGCAATATTGTACAAGACTTCAGTCCTTCCGGTGTCGACGCAAAGAACAGGGCCCATCAAGCTAGTTAGACAGAAACAATAAGTAACTTGTAATCCACTCAAACGCCACCTGTTGACACGGTGGCCTGCGGTGAGGGTGACGGGGAGAAAGCTCTGGGGCAGGGTCGGGGGTGGGAGGAGGAGACAAAGGGGGATGGAGAGTGAGATGGAGGAGGGCAGGGGGAGGGACAGGGAAAGGAGCTTGGAGCCCCGGAAGCAGAGAGGTGGGTAGAGCCTCCGCGGGCCCAAGGTGTGCAGGGGCTCCAGCCGGGGTCCAGCCTCCATCCTGAAATGCTCCCACCCCTGGTCCTCAAGCCTCCGTCCTGGCGCGAGGCTCGGTGCCCAGCGGACCCCTCCTCTCTGAGCAGCCACGGCAGAGCCCTGCCCTCACTGGCGTCCTCCTCTGTGGCCGCGGAGTCTGTCCAGAGGCAGGATCCGGGACCCCTCGTCCATATGTCCCCATCAGCGTCCCGCACGCTGAGAGACTCGGGAGATTTTTTATTGAAGGAAGCAGCTCTGGGGTGGGGCAGTAGCAATGGCTTTGAAGCCAGACCAGTGAAGCGTCCAGCCCTGCCTCTGGCCTGACCTCACTGTGGCCCTGATCAGGGTGCTTCCCTGCTCCGGGGGGGCTCAAGGACCCCCTCTGTAAAATGGGGGTGATTACATTCCTCCCTCCCAGGGTGCTGTGGACCAGCATGGCAGACCCTCCATCTTGGTCCCCCCAAAGCGTGTAGCTGTGGGTGCCCCCTGGCCTGGCCAGGCTCAGCCCCCCATGGAGGTCTCACTCCAGGCCTTACAGCACCAGTTGGCTTGGGGTCAGGTAACATCCCCCGACCTGCTCAGTGTACTGGATTGTTCTGAAAATAGCGGCAGATTCCAGGAGCTGAGACATGTGACGATCTTCATTTCTCAAATGGAATTTCCATGTTGGTGGTTGGGCGGGTCTCCCCGCTCAGCTGAGAACGCAATGTCCTTCACTCCCTGCTGTGCTTTCACCAGATGATGGGCCGTAGTTCTGATGGCAAAGGGCAAAACAATAGTAATATTAAAAATTGCACAAACCCAGTGAAATAAGCACTGTTGTTCCCGATTCACAGATGAAGAAATGGCATCTTGTGATAAAAATAGCAGTAAGGGAAATGTGATTCTATTTATGTAAGATTATAATAAGAGCTAAAAGTAAAAAAAAAACCCAAAAAACTATAAAACTTTTAGAAGAGACTATAAGGATAAGTCTTTGTGATCTTGGATCGGGCAGTGGTTTCTTAGAAATGACACTACGTACACAAACAACACGAGAAAACATAGATAAATTGGATTTCGTCAAAATTAAGCACCCTTGTGCTGCAAAGAACATTATGAAGAAAATGAAAACACAATTCACAGAATAGGAGACAATATTTGCCGATCATATATCGGATGGGGGGCTTGTATCTAGAATATGTAAACAACCCTTATAACTCAGTCAGAAAAAGAACCAAATTCAGTGGACAAAGGATCTGAACAGACATTTTTCCAAAGAAGATATTCCAATAGTGAACAAGCCCATGAAAAGATGTTCAACATCATTAGTCACCGGGAAGTGCAGATACAAACCACAGAGAGACAGACTTCACACCCACCAGGGTGACTGTGATGAAAGGACCAGCAGTAGCCGATATTGGCAAAGATGTGGACAAGCTGCTGGGGGGAAGGTGAAATGGTTCAGCCACTCAGGAAGATAGTCTGGCACTTCCTCAGATGGTTAAACAGAGTTACCATAGGACCCAGCAAGAAAGGGAAACGTGTCCACACAAAAGCGATTGTGCATGAATGGTCAGAGCGGCTTATCTGTAACAGCCCCAAAGTGGACACAACCCCCAAATCAACGACGAATGGGTCCATGGGGTATGTTCATATAGTGGAGAGTTATTTGGACATAAAGAGGAATGAAGCACTGACACCTGCTGCAACGTGGGTGGACCTTGAAAGCGTTATATGTATACATACCTGTACGATATGGGCTCCCACGCTGCGGTGTCTCACGGCACACAGCCTGGAGAGTAAGGGTCCCTGGCGGGATTAGCTCAGCCCTCACAGACCCTCTCGGTGGGAGTTGACAGCTGGGGCTTGGGATCCTGCAGGCCTGGGCTCCAGTCCCAGCTGTGCTGTGTGCCCATTTCCAGCTCTGTGACCCGGGTCATGGGTGGAAATCGCCCAGCGCAGTGCCTGGCCCTTAGTCTGGGCACAAGAGCTGAAAGACGATATTGTCACTCAGACTATTCATTTTCACCCCTGCAGGGCGCTGTACTGGGCCCTGAGTCACCAAATGCATTCCCTGTTTCCCATTAGATTTAAGGAACCTTTATGGGACATCTTCTGTGTGCTGGGCCCGAGGCATACATTGAAGACCCAGATGAGGTCACTGGTGGGTCCAGTGGTGGCCGCCCTGGCTCACGGCAAGGTGACACCAGGGACATGCACTGGCCTGGGAGCCCAGAGACCCAAGCCCTGGTCCTGGCCTGGTCTCAGACTTGCCATCTGTGGCTCCCCCTGTGTGTGGAGAGAGGGGATGGGCCCAGGTGCCCACTAAGCCCTGACCTTCCGTGAGATCCTCAGACACCTCTCCGGTCAGGAAGGGCTGCTCTTCCGGCGATGAAATAACACCCTCCAGGGACGTGGGTGGCCAGGGCACCTGGACCAGCTGCTAGAAGCTTCAAGAGTCTGTGAGTTGCTAGAAACTCAAGCTGAAGGTAACTGGGTGCCCCTGTGGGCAGCCTGAGCTTCCAGGGGGCTGTTCACTGCCGTATTCTCCCAGCTTCTGCCTCTGGAAGGAACCCCCCAACCCAGCACACACCACCCCTGCCGAGCCCCTGCCATGTGCCAGCCTCCAGAAGCCCAGCCTGGGGCAGCGCCACTGTCCCACGCTACAGAGGAAGACAGGCTCAGACCGGGAGCGGGGAGCTGGCACGTCCCAGGCCCTGCTCCAGCGCTTTCTCCCCACAGGGCTGCTTTCCTGGGGCCACCGTAACAAATGCTGCAGACGTTATTCTTGGACAGCTCTGGAGGCCAAAAGTCCGAGATCAAGGTGCTCCCAGCGTGGCTTCCTTCCGAGGACTGTGAGGACAGATCTGTCCTTGGCTTGCAGATGGCTGTCCTCCCCCTGTGCTTCACACCATCTTCCCTCTGTGCGTCTCTGTGCCCTAGTTTCCCGTTTATAAGGCCACAGCCATATTGCATCCAGACCCACCCAAATGGCCTCACTTTAACTCAGTCACCTCTCTCCAAATCAGGTCACATTCCGAGGTGCTGAGGGCTAGGACTCCAGCACGTGAGTTTGGGGGACATAATTCAATCCATCACAGACGAGTCCCTTTCTGTGGCCTCGTAGGAGCTCCCCCCAGCGTTTTCCAGCTCACACACTCTAAGAGTCAGGGAGACAGGGCGGCTCACTGGTTTTCCTTTTCCTGCCACCCCTCCTCCCCCGCCCGACCCCCGGCCCCAGCCCTGAGTAAGAGTCTCATTTCAGGCTCAGTGGGGCTGCTTGTGACCCCGTGGCCATCACGGTATGGCTGAGAGCGACTTTGTCCGAAGGCTCCCCTGCTTCAGGACAGGAAGAGTCCTGGGGCTTCAGGGACTGCACCCCACCTCACGGAGCCCCCCAGGGGTCTGAGCTGAGTTGGCTGGAATCTAGAAGCCGAGCTCTTCTCGCTCAGCTAGAAATCCCTTCTGACTCTTCGGCCTCCCGGGGTCAGTGGAGTTTAACCTCGTGAATGTCCCCCCACCTCTCGGTCATGGGGGGTCTTGGGACCCTGACCTGCCAGAAAAGGACCCAAGCATCAGTACCGCCACTGTGGGCATGGGGACCCTGGATTCATTACCCAAACTGAGACACGTTGGACAGAATAATTGTGCTGGGACAGCAAGCAGCACCCAGGATGGTCCAGGTGCACTGGGTCATTTGTTCCCTGGCCCGGCGTAGGTCTTTAGGGGGACCCGGCAAGCAGACAGGAGCCTCCAGGGGTGTCTCCACCTGGGGAGCCCAGACTACCTCCTGCGAGTCAGAGGCTCGCTCACCATTGTGGAGAGGTGACCTGACTTGTCCAGGGTCGCACAGTCCGTGACCCAGGGGGACGATGGGCAAGTCCCCTCACCTGCTGTGCCTCGGTTTTCACACCTGTAAAATGGGTACAGGTTCTTACAGGCTCACTGTGCTATGGGAGACACTCAGCACACAGTGGATCGGTACGGAGGAGGCCCTGGACGGGGGCCTTGAAGGTTGAGCTGGGTTTTCACAGGCGGCGATGGGCAGGCACAGCACCCCCAGGAGGGGACGGTGGGAGCCAAGGCTGGTGCTGGGACCCCTGAGGACAGCTTTGGGAGAGAGTCTGGGCTCATGGGGCGGTGGAAGATAAGTCAGGGGACCAGGTGGGCACTGGGCTTGGAGGCTCGGTGGTGGCTCTGGGGAGCCATGGAAGGTTCCTGAGCAGGGGCGGGAGCTGCATGTGCTTGTGTTCAACGCCACCCTCCCCCATCCTGCCACCTGGCCAGCTTGGAGAGCTTGTCTGGGGGCTCTATCGTCCTGGCTGTCCCCTTGCCGTGGGCTCCGTGGGACTCAAGGGGACACTGTCCCACTGGGTCAAAATGGAGAACTTCTCAGATACTTGAGCCTTTAGAGGTCAACTCAGATTAGACACTGGGCGGGGGAGGGGGGACGGGAGGGCCAGGGGGCTGCTCCAGCTTGTTAGGTAAGACGGGCCTCGCTAGGACTGGAGGACATGTCTCCCAGTGGCCAGCTCCTGCTCAGGGTCTCAGGGGGCGCCTCTGGACATAAGCATCAGGGTGTTTTTCTGCAACCGTGTGCCCTTGTCTCCCGAGACTCACTAGCCACCAGGTCAGTGTCCAAGGACTCCCTGGGTCCTGGGGACTGCGGGGTGGGCTCCTGCTGTGTGCCTGGCTTGGGGTCCACTCCCTGCCTGCACTCTCTGACCCCCACTCCATCAGAGCTGTCGCTGCCCTGTACAGATGATAGGCGAGGCCCAGGGGTGAATGGCCACCCAGAGCCCTTGGCCCAGAGCTGGCCTCCCATTGCCCTCACTGGTTGGACCTTAAAAGCCTCCTGGGAAATCCACGGTGGCTCCTCTTCCTGGTCACCGTGGGGTTATCATGTCTGGCTAAGGGGGTCCCTGCATGAAGCAGGAATCTGGGGTTTTCCCCCCAGTGACTCCACCTGAGCTCTGCCCTTGGTCACTGGGGGCCAGGACAGCTGGCCTGCAGTCTAACCTGGCATCTCCCCAGGCTAAGCAGCTGGGCACCAGGCGCCTGGGGGATTTAAGTGAGATTGCCTCATGGGAACTGGCTAGGACAGCTCTGGTTGAATTTGGAGCAGGCAGGACCAGTTTCTGGAACCAGACCCAGAAGGTAGTAAACTTGTCCCAGTGCAAAGAGAGCTCAGAGCTGTCTTCGCTGGATGGAGGACAGGTGAATGACGTGCCTGAAGAGTCAGACAGGTCTGGCAGTGCGGGGACAGCCTGAGACCCTCACAGCCGGCTGGCTGGGTCCAGGCTGCTGATGGCCTTGCTGAGAACAGGTGGGAACAGAGAGCCGCTTACTGGCTCCTGGTTATAATTAGCAGTCAGCCCTTAAGGAGGTTAAGATGGAAGTAATGACGTGTGATTTGGCTTGATTTTCCAACACATAACGCTTGGGAGGGCGGGAAGTGAGGCCCCGGCCTGTTCCTGAACCAGAAGAAACCTATAGAGGACGTCCTGAGGGCAGGGGAGACAGACCCCCTAAGACCTTTGTGCCATTAACTCCATATTTAGAAAACCAGTCTAAAGAAACCCCTGTGCTGGAGGGCGTGCTAGCTGCAAGGATGCTTGTGGCCACGTGGTATGTGAGAGCCGTCTGCCAGCCAGACCTGGCTGAGTGCATCTTGCTCTGTCTGCACTGGTACCCAGTCCTAAGGAGCCGCACTTCTCAGACCTGGCCCCTGGCCCTGGGGGCAGGTAGGCAGATGGCCAGTAGGCAAGGGCCACCCAACATGGTCAGTATTGTGATGGAGATGAGCACGGTGATGTGTGCTTGCTGCTGTCCCAGAAGGCACCTGTGCATCTTGTGTCACCTCCTCCTGGAAGCCCTCCCTGACTACACACAGGTTCACCTCCCCACATCCCTGTGCCTCCTGCCATAGTTCTCTGCTCATTGTCACGGTTAGAAAGAAAGGCCTGAGGGGAGGCAAGAACTGGGAGCCTGGGAGCCGCTCTAGGCAGATGGGACTCTCAGGAGAGGGTGTGATGCATGGTCATACAAAGCTTTCAACAGTAGAACAGAGTCATACGATGTGGAAACCCCAAGCCAGCTGTTTGCATAATACAGAGAGCAGGGTGGAGAGCTCTACAAAACCGCCCCGGCTGATGGAGCATGGGTTCCAGTTAGATCCCCAAGGATGCAAGGAGCTCCACCTCCTGGTATCAAGGTGGATTTGCCTCAAGAGCAAACCCTGGAAAACAAGCTGAATGTGAGCTGTTGGTCTTTGGCCAACCCAGCAATGCCTGCTCGGGGGTCCAGCATTAACTGGGCCCTTCGAGAAGGGACAGGACCAAATGCAGAGCCTTTGAGGGAGAGCGGAGATAAACAGTTGAAAAAGTCCCCAAGGACCACAGAACGACGTGTGCTGTGCTGTCTGGGAGGTGAGACATGAGATGAATCGCTGGAAGAAGAGGGGCACCTGCCCCCTCCACGCCCACTCCCTGGGCCCAGTGTGTCCCCTCTCCTGCCGTGTGCCACACCCGTGCCTGGCCAGTTTGCATACCCGTCTCCCCGGATGCCCACCAGCTCCTCTGTTCTTGTTTGGTGAACGAGCGAGCCCATGATTTGGGACTTGCAGACCAGCAGGTGGCAAAGGGGATGGTGGCGTCAGACACCTGAGGGGGGACCCCAGCTGAGTTCCTAATCCAGCCCTGTGGCTTTGGGAAAATCCCCGTGCATCTCTGAGCCACCATGTCCTCGTCTGTGAAATAGGGGTGATAGGCCATTCCTGTGGGGTGTGGCATGGACCAAATGATGGCCAGGACTGGGTCTGTTTTGTTCCAGTGGAATCCGGGCACATAGTAGGTCTCAGACATTTGTTGGGTGAATGAATGAATGAACAGCAAACAAGATGAAGAAGAGCTTTATTGTTTGGTGTTTGGAGTTGAACGCACTTTGGCTGAGCACCTTGCAGTTTTGCCGTCAGAATGAAGTCGAGGTGACCTGCAGCGGTTTCCGTGGTTAGGGCACCGTGAAGGGTCAGGGTAGACGCTCCTTGGCAGAAGGCAGGGCCCACCATGCTCCCTGCACAAGCGAGGACCCCGTGGAGGAGAGATGGTGGACACGTGTTCACGTGGCATCACAGCTGGCTTCCAGGTCCCATGGCAGGAACACATGGCACATCTGCTTGTGCGTCTTGACCGATGCCAGCTTGGTGAATTTCTATGAACAAAGTGGGAAACCGCACCCAGGTGGGTCTGTGCGAATGGAGTGGAGGGGAGAATGGAGTGTTTGGTGGGTAACCCGGCCAGAGGCGAGCTCCCCCAGCTCGCTGGGCAGAGGGTGTTGAGGCCCCATCTATCGAAGTAAGGAAACCTACAAGCCCCCTGACGCTCTTGCGCAGCGTCCTGGGGGTCCGCCCGCCAGGATGGACATGGAGCTGAGAGCCTGACGTTGACCTTGGCGGTGATGCTTCCATCACCATGCCACCATGCCTGCTTCCCGAGGCGAGCACCAGTGAGGCCCAGTGCTGGATTTGGGTGGATCCCATTTGGAGCATCAGGACTGGGCACAGCTGGGCCAAGCGCTGGGGGGCAGAGGTCAGTGTCGAGAAGCCCCCACTGATCCGGAGGTCGCCATCAGACCCTCTCTGCAGGGAGCAACTGTGTCACCTGCACCCCATCACAGTCCTTGCCTCCTGTGCCTGCCTTACCCAGCAGGCGCCCAGGGGGTCGCTGGCTTCATGTGTGTTCTTATCTGACCCAGACAAGGGTCCCACATTTGGGAATACTTACCCCCATTTTATAGAAGGGAAAACTGAGGCTCTGAATGGTCACATGGCCTGCCCCGGGTGACAGCCATGGAGGGGGGCAGCTGGGATCAGTGCAGGCTGCCCCACTTCCTGCTTACCCACCCAGCCACTGACCGAGGCCAAAGACAAACCTAGGACAAGCTGCTGATGAGGCTGCCGAGGGAGCAAAGGTGTGGCCCCCGGGAGCTCCAGGTCCCCCTCCCGACAGCCTCTGCCCCTCCCCACCCCCAAGTCGCGGGTTTGCCTCTGAGACCCGGAAGGACTAAGCCAGCAGCTGTTGGTCCCCACACCTGTCAGGCATTGTACCAGAAGCTTTCTCCACTTCACTGGGTTCTAAATGATGCCTCCTGAGACCAGGCTCCAAATTACAGTTGTGAACACAGAGAGGCTTCTCAGAGCTCAATCAGCTCTCAAGGTCACACAGCTGCCCCTGGACGGTGGGTGGGTTCCAAACCCGGCCCTGCCGGCTGCCGTCCTGGCTCCTCCAGGCCCCGTACCTGGTGGCAGATCAGGACGGTACCCGGAGGGATTATAGAGGCGGGATCACAGCGACTGCCGGGCCAGACCCAAGGAAGCCACGTCCCTCCACTGTGAACGTGAGCTCTGTGCTGGTGTTACCGGTAATCGTTCTTTTACTCCCGGCAAGGATCCCCAGGCTGGGATTTCATTATCACGGGGGGATTAAGTAGTCACGGCCCCGTGTGATTGATCCTTACCACTTGACTTTATATTTTACATTATTATTATCATCGCAGTCAGAGGCTTGTTAAATGAAATGTTACAGCCGATACAGAAATTGTAGAGAAATGAGCCTGCTGCCTTCAGGGTTAGGTCTGGAGTGTGGTAGTTTGCGGCTCTCTCCGTTTCCCTCTCTCTTTTAAGTTTTTTTTTTTTTTTAAATAGACTTTATTTCTTAGAGCAGTTTTCAGTTTATAGAAAAATTGAACAGAAAGTAAGGAGTTCCCATATACACCCCACCCCAAATCCCCAGTTTCCCCTGTTAGCATCTGCCTGTTGCATTGTTGTAATGTTTGTGTGTGCTACGTTTGTTACAACTGATGAACCAGTTTTGATATACTATTTTTTTAAATTTATTTATTTATATTTTTTACTTTTGGCTGCGTTGGGTCTTCGTTGCTGCGCGCGGGCTTTCTCTAGTTGCGGCAGGCGGGGGCTACTCTTTGTTGTGGTGCACGGGCTTCTCATTGCGGTGGTTTCTCTTGTTGTGGAGCACGGGCTCTAGGTGCACGGGCTTCAGTAGTTGTGGCTCGTGGGCTCTAGAGCGCAGGCTCAGTAGTTGTGGCGCACGGGCTTAGTTGCTCCGCGGCATGTGGGATCTTCCCAGACCAGGGCTCGAACCCGTGTCCCCTGCATTGGCAGGCAGATTCTCAACCACTGCGCCACCAGGGAAGTCCTTGATATACTATTACTAACTAGAATGCACAGTTTACATCAGGGGTCGCTCTTGGTGTTGAGTGTTCTCTGGGTTTGGACCAATGTATAATGACGTGTATTCACCCCTGGGCTCCACCTACTCACCCCTCCCTCCCCACCCCTCACAACCACTGATCTTTTACTGTCTCCGTAGTTTTGCCTTTTTGATGATGTCATAGGGTTGGAGTCACGTGGTGTGCAGCCTTTTCAGACTGGCTTCTGTCACTTAGTAGCATGCATCTGAGGTGCCTTCGGATGGCTTCATAGCTCGTGTCTTGATAGTTCTTGATGGAATGAGGTCTGGCCACAACCGCCCCATCCCTGTCTAGGGGCCCACTCCTGTCCTGTCCTGCCACGCGAGGGTCCCGATCCCTCCTTGTTGCAGTCACGTACCAGCTGGGCCGGCGCTCCTGGCCCCAGTCCGCTCGCTGGGCGGCAGCAGCAGTGACCACAGCACTTGCTCTGCCGGCTGTGAGCACCAGTCCCCTTTGCAAAGCACCCGATCGGGCAGCTGCAGGAGGTTCGAGGAATAAGTCCATCCTGAGGGGTAAGAAGGCCCACACCTCAAATCCACAGGATTCTCAGGCTGTGATCCCAGGGCCAAGGGGACAGATGTGGGCTGGAGGGGAACACCTGCGCGGGTGGTACCTGCACAGACAGGCCCCCTCTATGCAGTGTCTACTTCCCACCACCAGGGGGCAGCACCCTGCTCTCTCGCCCTGCCACCAGAGGCCCCAGGAGGTTTTGGAGGAGGCTCCAGGCGGGCAGAGTTGGTGCTCCCATAAAAACGATCCTCCTAAAGCAGTTTTCACCCCAGATCAAACAGTATTTCCAGTAATCAGGAAACTGGTGATGTCAGGCTGTGTATTCTTGAAAATGACAATGGCTATTGTGTATTGAGCATTTATGGTCTGCCAGACCCTGGGCTGCTTGCTAGACAGACATTTCTGCCCATGGTCCTAGCATCCCCTGGGGCAGATGCTGTGAGCAGGGGGCGGATGGCAGATGGACAGACGGCTGGGAGTTCCAGGTTACTGCATGTACGAGGTGAAGCTGGGCTGCACCTGGCCGTCTGCCCCCAGGGCTCTGACAGCGATTTTCCCCCCCCACGTGGGTGGAGGGTAGACTTTGCCTGGCTATTCTTGGAGACATGAGGCACATTGTCCTTTGTATGCCTAATGGATGAAAAGATAATCGTGTTGAAGATCTTTGTGGCCACGCCCTCAAATCTCGATTTAGCCTGTGTGGACGGGGTGACTCAGGACCCCATCAGCCCCAGGTGAGCCCTGCGCAGCCCCAGGGCCGTGCACAGCCGTGAGCCGGCTCTGCCTGAGGTTTCAAACTTCAAGTCCAATGGCTCGTTCCGCACAGGGAGCCTTAAATTCTAGCCCAGGACATCCTTGCTCTCTGCCCCCTTATACCAATTTTATTAAGTGCTGGATGAGGCAGTTTCTGTGATTATCCTGTGTTGACACTTAAACCAGAGTGGAAGTGTCAGCACAGCTCCCAGGACGGCAGACGGAACTCCGGGGCCCTCGCTGGGCTCTGCGCTGCCCAGTTTGCCGTTTGGTCCTGACACCCTTGGAAACGCAGGCAGGCCTTGACACCGGGCCTGGGGTACTAAGGGCGACACCAGATGATTTTTTGGTGCCCATCGTCTCCTTTCTGGCACCTGCTTCTCCAGGCTGTGTGGCTTTGGTCCCCAGACAGCTGGCACCTGCTACCCTTGGGGTCTTCAGAGCCGCCTCCTGGAAGGCCTGATGTCCCCAGCGTGGCCCAGGCCCTCGCGGGCGGGACCCAGAGGAGGAGCCCTGTGCTGTGGATCTGGGGCTTCCGGGACGGGACGGGGTCTGGGGGGCCTGGGGGGCAGGCTGGAAACTGGATGGAGAAATGTCCTCCTGTCTGACATCCACCTCCTCCGCTTTTACAAGAATGAGGAGACCTTCTGGGCCTGATACTCAATCAGGGCTGGTGTTCAGCGATTTTGTAAATGTGTGTGTGTGTATGTGTGCATGTCTGTCTCTCTGTGTGTGTCTATGTGTATTTGTGTGTCTGTGTATCTGTATGTCTGTGTCTGTGTGTATGTCTGTCTGTGTGGGTGCATATGTATAGTTGTGTGTCTGTATGTATGTGTATTTGTGTGTCTGTGTGTGTGTATGTGTATTTGTGTTTGTGTGTGTGTGTATCTGTGTGTCTGTGTGTGTAGGTATGTGTATCTGTGTGTCTGTGAAAGTGTATCTGTGTGTATACGTGTGTGTGTATGTGTGTGTCTCATGTGTATGTATGTGTATCTGTGCGTGTACGTGTATGTATGTCTGTGTATCTGTGTGCCTGTGTGTCTCTTTGTGTATGTGTATGTATGTATGTGTGTGTCTGTATGTACGTGTATGTCTGTGTCTCTCTGTGTGTACGTATGTGTCTCTCTGTGTATGTACGTATATGTCTGTGTGTCTCTGCGTGTGTATTGTGTGTGTGTGTGTGTGTATGAATACGCTTAACTCTTCAATGAAGCGTGGTGTATCTGCGGCATCCCAGGTGGCGGCTATCTTCTGGGCCCGCACCACCTCCCCTGGGCCCCCCTGTGGCTCCAGCGGTGTACAGGTGGGTGGTGCACCTGGGCCTGCGGACTCCCCACCTCAGGTGCCCGTGGCTCCCTGGCTCTTTCAGCCTCTGCTGAAACCTCAGAACTCATTCAGCCCAGGAAAGGGAGACAGGAGTTCTAGCTTTGGGGCAACCCTCACCAGGGGGACGGGAGCAGGACCAGTGCCCCGGCCCCCTTCCTTCTGAGGGACGCCCTGGAGGGGCTCCAAGGGAGTGACCAGCTCAACAACATGCCAGCATTGCCCCCGCTCCTTCCTGCCACCCGGGGTCCCCTAGGTACACCACCTGCACCCTGCCCTTGCCTCAGCCTCAGGTCGGTGACCCCAGACCAAGACGGGAGCGTGGGACAGAAGATGTGGATCTAAGCGGAGACCCGCACTTGAGAAAGGCAAAGGCTGTTTCCTCAGAGCTGGCTGAGCGGGGGGTCAGCCTTTGTCACTGTGCCTGGCAGAGACCCAGAGTCAGATAGAGGAGTAGGGGAGCTTCCCAGTGGAGAAAAGGGGGCTCAGGGGCCTCTGATCGGTGCTGGGAGCCTGGGGAGGCTGGGGGGCTGCTACAAGGGGTGTCCCCGGTGACTGGCTAGAGGCAGGCTGCGCCTTCTTGGGCTGGTCCTGAGTGGGAGGTGGATCCGGGCTGCTGGGGCCCCGTCGTGGGCGGTGCTCTCTGCCTGCAGCTCCACCTCCTCCTCGTGCTGGGAAGGAGCTGGTCCCCAGCCCCTAGGCATCCCCCGACCACAGCTCTGCCGCTTGGCTTGCAGCTGGTGCTCCCCTGGCTGTCGCCACTGCTGGGCTGGAGCTCCCTGAGCACAGACCCGCCGTGGGCCCCAGCGTCCTGCACGCCCGGCCTCCGCGGGCACCTTTGGAGGATGTGGGTGAGCGACGGCCCTGCCCAGACCCCAGGAGCCCCACAGTCGGGCCCTTTGACCGTCCACCCTGACCCGTCCCTCTGGGGGTCTCCAGTGCCTCCTCAGCCATCCTAGGTCATGGCTGGCTCTAAGGGGGGCGGTGACAATTTCAGGTCACTGTCCCCAGGGCACAGAGGGGATTCAAAGCGAGCTCACAGGAGGATGTGATTATTGCACTCTCAGAAGAGAGGACCTGGGTCCCTGGCTGCAGAAGGGCTGGCCAGCTCACCAGGCCCCTGAGGGCCACGGTCGTGCCGGGTCAAGGCCGCAGGGGGATCGGCTGCCCTTTGGGAGGTGGGCACACAGAGGTGGGGGACAGGACCGCCGTCGGGGTCTCACATTACCCGACCTCCGCTGGTCCCCCGGCGCCCTCTGGGTTGTGCTGGGAGATGCGCTGGGCCCCGAGTCCTCGCACCGTTGCTGTTTGCTCACCGGTGCCCGGCATGTCCCGCTTTCTAACACGGTGCCTTTTCCCCACAGTGTCGGAGCCCCAGGCTGCCCACAGCCCCCCGGAGAAGCCGGCCAGCACGGCGATCCTGTGTAACACCTGCGGGAACGTGTGCAGGGGGGAGGTGCTACGGGTGCAGAGCAAGTACTTCCACATCCAGTGCTTCATCTGCAAAGGTGAGCGCCGACCCGTCTCCGCTGCGGGGCCCGGCACAGCCCTGCCGTGTGGCCGAGCCCGCCTCCCAGCTGCCACGCTGGGCCCCGGACACTCATTAGATCTGGGAGGCTGGAAAAACTGATCCCAAACCTTCAAACAACAGCGTGATCTTTTCAGCGTGGCCCGTGTCCCTTATGGGGGTGACGGGGGCATCTGCCCAAGGGGGAGGGTCAGAGGACGAGGTCCAGGTCCCGGGCAGTGTCCTCGGATGGCTGTAGCCATGTCCGTGATCCACCGGCCAGAGCAAAGTGGCCACTTGGGCGCCGTAGCCACACAGTAGATGGCCGTCAGTGGTGGCGTGAGCTCAGCACCGCCGGGTGCACGGGACCTAAGCTGGGCCACGAGCCTCGGGCGCCCCGCACCCTCCCAGAGCGGGACTGGGAACGTTACCGTTCACTCCAAATGAGCATGGCTTTTTCTCTGATTATAAAAAAGAACACGAATATCACTAAATTCAGATAATACCAAAAAGATAAGAAGAAAGTAAAACAAATCACGTGAAGTCCCTCTATCGGAGCCAGGCTTTGCTCAGAACATCCTTCCAGCCTGCCCTTTCTCCCTACGCTCAAGTTAGTGCATGTCCTGTCGTGTACAATGGGGTTTTGTGTATTTGCATTTAGTTTCCTGAGGATAAATGAAAAGTAGCACTTTGGGGAAGGGATGGGCAGATCAAACCAATTTGACACAGTGTCCAAACCCAAAGGATTTGCAGTTTTAAAGAAAGAATTCTTTTAATGGCCCTGCAGACCCCTCCTCACCTCTGGACAGCAAACGGTGTCATCACAGGCTGCTTTCCTGTGGGTTTGAAGCGACGTCCAGAGATGCACAGACATTCGCCTGTGGGCCTCGACGGGCCGCAGGGGCAGTGAGCGCCTGGGCTTTATGGGCAAAGATGGGAAATACACCACGTGTAAGATAATCCAGCGCTGTGGCTTTTATCAGCACCACGGGGCCCGTTAACTGCCTGAGTCCCCTCGGCCCACCATGGTCTCAGGAGGCCCTACTGGGCACCAGGCCCGGCTTTGGAAAGCGCTAAGTAGGAAGGCGTGAGGTTTAGCTTTGACAGGTGAGGTCTGGTGAGGAGATAAATCTACCAGCTCGCCGGGAATAGTTGGGTGTTAGTGGTAGAAGCCGAGTGCTGGGAAGGTGGCCCACCGGGAGGGATCTGGGAACTTCCAGAGAAGGCTTCACGGAGGAGGTGGCGTTTCGGCTCTGAGTTCAGCCAAAGAAAGAAGAGGAGAGCTGGGCCGTCAGAGGCGGCCAGGCCTGTGCCCGCGGTGTGGGGCGCAGTGTGGAAGGTGCAGCGGGGCCGAAGGAGGGGGACTGAACCTCGGGGGCTGCCAGGGGGCCTGCTGGTTCTGCCGAGGAGGCTTCCTTCTCTCACCTTCTCTCACCTTCTCTCACCTCCTCTCACCTCCTCTCACCTCTGCTGAGCGCTTCCTGTGAGCTCAGTGCTTTCCGTGTGTTTTCTTCCAAAGTCCTCCAGTATTGGGGGGGCTGAGGCGTTATCTCCACTTAAAGATGAGGAAGCAAGGGTGACGTGACGTGTGACCTGCCTGGTTGTCCCCTGTGGGAGCAGCTGGCGAGAGTCGGGGGAGCCCTTCCCACGAGCCTCAGCTCTGCCCCAGACCCAGCGTGGAGGGACGGGGTGCAGGGCCCCCAGCAGGGTCTGCGTCCCAGTGAGGAGGGGGCGGACACGCATCTGCTCACCCACAGATTCATTCTGTGCCAGGTGCCGTGTCAGCCTGCAGACATAGCGGGGCCCCTGCCCTCAGTAGGTGGCATGTCTGCTTCACCTGCTGAAGGATGACGGAGAGCAGCTGAGATTTCCTGCAAGCTTTTAAGAAGTTGTGTTTTTTTAAGCTTGAGGATTGCATAGTCTTAGATTGATCTTTTATCCAGGCTCTCATGAAAATGCAAAGTCTGTGAATCATTGAGGGTGCCCTTGGATGAATAAAAAAGAAGACCCAACTTATAGTGTCTTAAATTACATGGATATTTATCACCTTAACAGGAATTCTGGAGGTAGCCTCCTCACCCCCAGAGCTGGTTAATTTAACAGCTCAAAAAAGTCATCAAAGAGTAGGTTCTTTTTCCACTTCCCCACCCCCAACTCTCCCCCCCCCATCTTATACATGTCAGCAGTGCCTCTCCTCATGGTCTCAAGATGACTGCTGTAGCTCCAAACATCACATCCTCACAGGTTGACAGCCCTGGGGAAGAAGTTGGGCAGGGGTGTGCACAGGCAAAGGGGCCCTCCCCCTGCATGATTACTCTGATTGGGTAATCAGGGTAATCTCCCTTCGATCAGGGAGGAGAACCTTTTCCCTGGAAGCCCGCACAGGCTTCCTGTATGACTAGCTGGCTAGAACTAGGTCACACATCCACTCCACCGGCAAAGAGTAATGGGAGGATGGGGACTGACTGACTCCAGCCATGTTTGTTCCAGGGTGGGTGTGTTGCCAGGCCAACCGAAGCAGGGTCTGTTAGCACAGAAGACAATTGTGTCTAATTCTGATCCAAGAGATTCCGGTATGTTGGGTTCCTGCCGACCAGGGACTGGCTTGACGTGCCTTGGTTTACCTAAACCTGAAAATCTGTGAAAGAAATCACATAATTCTCCAGACCGTCTTGGCTGCCTCAAGCTTGGGCTTTGATGCCAGAAGGTCTGGGTTCAATTCCCCCTCTCTGCCACCCCCAGCTCATGTGGGTCTTAGACATGTTTCTTAGCCTTAGTTTCCATTCAACAACCCAATTGGGCACATACTCCGTGCTGGGCAGTGTTCTGGGTGCTTGGGATGCATCCATGAACAAAACAGACATCCTTGTCCTCGTGGAGATCACATTCTAGGGCAGGGAGAGAGACAATAAGCACTAGATAGAATAAACAAAGAAATTTCATCATATGATGAAAGTGAAGTGCTAGGAAGGGGAAGACAAGGAGCAAGATAAAGACAGGATTGGGAGTGCCAGGGAGTTACTATTTTAAATTGGGTAATCAGGGCAGGCTTCGTGGAGGAGGTGACCTTTGCTTGAAAACCTGAAGGAGGTGAGGGAAGAGGATTGCAGCCAGAGGGAACAGCCAGTGCAGTGACACTGAAGCAGGGAAGTGTGCCTGGCAGGTTCCAGGACAGCGCAAGGCCTGTGTGTCTGGAGTAGAGTGAGGAGGGGGAGTGAGGGAAGGCTGGGGGGAGGGGGTCCTCATGAGGACCTGGGCTCCGACACCGCGGGAGAAAGAACACAGGAGGATCCTGTCCATTTTAGTTTCATGGACCACTGGGTGCTGTGCTGATGCGGGGAGGCCAGGGCAGGGTGGGGAGAAGGGCCCGGGCCCCCAGCCCGAGACCATGGCAGCTTGGATGAGAGTGTGAGGGGGCGTCTGCTTCTGGATTGTCTTGAAATCCAGCCAGCTCTAGTTTCACACTACAAAATGGGAATCTGTGTAAGATAGAAACATAGCAAACATCCAGCGCATAGTACATCCTCAAGAAAAAATGAAATCTGTTACCATTGCTACAACTGAAATTTGCACAGAAAAACAAATCTGGTTCTCTTGACCTTTTATGTGTAGTGGAGTTCTGCGCTTTTAGAACTTTTGTGGCAGGGGGGCCGCACCACGCAGCATACAGGACCTTAGTTCCCCGAGCAGGGATTGAACCGGCGCCCCCTGCAGTGGAAGCACAGGGTCTTAACCACTCGACCGCCAGGGAAGTCCCTAGAACATTTGTTTTCAACCAGAATCTTTCGTAGCCCTGCTCGTGGTGCCTTGGAAACAAGGGCCCCGACTCTGAAATGATGAAAAGATGAGGCCACAACCATGTGTGACCTCAGGAAAGCAGGCGTTTTCTGATCTGTGTGGCAGCGGGACTGAGCACGCTTATGATTGCAGAAAGAGCGAAGGAAACAGGAGGGAGGGAAGCCTCTGTGTGTGTGTGTGTGTGTGTGTGTTGGGGGAAGAGGCCACCAGCTCTGCCTGTAACTTGGTAACAGCAGGTGGGGTGGTCCACAAGGACACAACCACATGGGGACCATGAAGAGCCACACCCAGAGCTGGTCTTAGCGACTGGGGGTGACAAGGGAATGGGGCAAAACGATTGCGTCCCAGGGACATTTATGGGAACGGGATCACATGGCATAATTGTGGAAGGTCACGGCAGGAAGGAATCTCCGGTGACGTGGCCCTGTTATTTCCAGATGGAGCATCTGAGGCAGAGGTTAGGTTAGGACCTGGGCTGGCAGTGACCACGCTGCCCTGAGCCAGCTCCCTCCAACTCATGCGAACGCCCTGGGGTTCTCGGTCTGCTTTGTGTTTTGACATCAATCGCTCTCTCCTCTTCCCAGACACCAGTACAAGAGTATCCCTCAGCTGACCACCCCAAGGGAATTGCCATCCGTATTTGGGTAGAGAGCCTTCCAATCTTTTCCTTTGTAAGAGTCTTTTCAATTTGAAGTCCTGTTGTATATATACTTTTGTGTCCCGATTTATCCTCTTTAAGGGACCGTGTGAGCCCTTTCCCCATCATACATCCTTCAACATCAATTTCAATATATACCCAGATTCCTTCAGCTGCCTGGCCCGCAGCAAACTTAGCCATTCCTCAGCTGTTAAACGTTTACATGGATTCCAGCCCAGCACTGGGCTAATCAGTTTCCTACGCCTCATCTCGTTGATTTATTGTGACAACCATGAGCGATCAGTGTGCTTAACCCTTTGTTACAGATGAGGACTCTGAGATTCAGAGAGGTTAAGTAACTTGCCCCAGGTCACACAGCCAGGAAGCATTCATGCCCAGGCTGCCTGTCTCTAAAGCCCAGCGTTTATTTACTGCATTATACTGTAGTGATGCTGCAGCCAACCCCATTCTGTGGACGTTCATGGTCAGTTCCTTGGGATAGAGTCCCAGAGAGAGACGACTGGGTCAAAGGGTAGGAGCTGTTTTCACATTCCTTTGAGTCGATGCCAAAGGGTATTCCAGAAAGTGGTACAGATTGTCTTCCCACCATGGCCCGCCCCCTCCCGACCGTTTCTCAGAAATGACCACAGTGACCGCCAAAGACGGGGGGCGGGCCGCTCCGAGTCACCCACAGCTGCTCGGTGCCCTTCATTGGGTCTCGGCTACTTGGATAGGCAGATGGAATGTAAGGACAATATGTTGTCTTGATTAGGACGTTAAAAATTATGAACGAATTTGGACTCTTTATTTTTAGCGGGCAGAGGTCTGGGTTTGCTGTCTGGCCCTGACCTTAGAGGACCCAGGCAGCTACAATCCGGTCAGTAGCAGAGATGACTGGGGCGGGGCGGGGAGGACGTGGCATTGGCCGGGCCCGGCTCTCGGGGCAGGAAAGCTGCTTTAATTCGGTCTCCTGGTGCCTCCGTGATGTAGATGCAGGTTTTAGTGGGGCACTAGATCCCTCTTCACATTTTTCTCCTTCGAGGAACAGTCAATACCGTCATATCTTTAAGAAGATTAGAAAATGAGCCCTGGAGCTCGCACGCCACTAGAGAGAAGCCTGTGCACCTCAACGAAGATCCTGTGTGCCGCAACTAATACCCAACACAGCCAAAAATAAATAAAATAAATAAATAATAAATCTTTAAAAAAAGAAAAGAAAATGAGCCAAGTACCAGAGCCAAGGGTGTCCGTGAACCAGCCTATCACTCAAGGGCTGAATTGTTACAGGCGGCGTTTACTGAGAAAGACACTAATTCTCCTACAGAGGCCTCAGGGAGCCTATCCTTCCCGAGTCGGGGTACATCTGCTTGGCCTACGCTGTGGTGCAAGATTTTTTTTTTTTAATAAATTTATTTATTTTGGCTACGTTGGGTCTTTGTTGCTGCACGCAGGCTTTCTTCAGTTGCGTCGAGCGGGGGCTACTCTTCGTTGCGGTGCACGGGCTTCTCATTGCTGTGGGTTCTCTTGTTGCGGAGCACGGGCTCTAGGCACGCGGGCTTCAGTAGTTGTGGCTCACGGGCTCTAGAGCGCAGGCTCAGTAGTTGTGGCTCATGGGCTTCAGTAGTTGTAGCATGCGGGTTTCAGTAGCTGTGGCTCACGGGCTCTAGAGCGCAGGCTCAGTAGTTGTGGCTCATGGGCTTCAGTAGTTGTAGCACGCGGGCTTCAGTAGTTGTGGCTCACGGGCTCTAGAGCGCAGGCTCAGTAGTTGTGGTGCACGGGCTTAGTTGTCCACGGCATGTGGGATCTTCCCAGACCAGGGCTTGAACCCATGTCCCCTGCATTGGCAGGCAGATCCTTAACCACTGCGCCACCAGGGAAGCCCTGTGGTGCAAGATTGAACAAAGGGTTTTCACGCTCTGGCTGGGTGAGAGAAGGATTTAGAGCTGGGCACCAGCCTCGGGCCTCCTGGGGTAAGTGACGTCAGTAAAACAATGGCATGGATGGTGGCCCCGCGCGACTTGGGGCTTATGTCGTGCTAGCATAGGATGCGCCTCTGTGCTGCCCTTCTCACCTCTGAGTAGGCCCAGATGAGGACTTGGGGGCCCAGAGAGATCAGGGACTTGCCCAGGGGCACACAGCATAGTGCACGAGAGGAGCCTGCGTCCCCCCGGCAGCCCTGGAGCCTGCGCTTTCAGCTGCTCAGCTTTATGTCTGAAGAGCCAACAGCTCCTTGGCGATGTGGAAGGAAGGATTTCCAAACCACTCTGGTGGCTGTAACCGGGGAACAGCACGTGCAGCCCTGTGGCCCAGGCGAGAGGACAGGGACACCCGGGAGAGGCCCGCCACCTCGCCCTGTGTAGGGGTGGGAGCTGAGCTGAGTGGGTCCCACCTGGCAGGGCCACCCGGAGCCCCCAGGTCCCGGGTCGTGTGCACTGACCGGTACATGAGCTGAAAGGGCACTGCTGACCAGACCAAGCAGACCTGACCCCCGGGGACCCCAAGACCCTTGGAGGTTCAGACTCCCACAGGTGCTCTTCCCAAACTGACCAGCCTGAGAAGCCACCTGCAGTGGAGGAAGGCTGCTAGACTGCCCTCGCCTTCCGATCCGCCAGGGCACCAAACAAGGTGGAGTTTAAAAGTCGGGGCTCCCTTGATCAGACACCAGGAACTCCCCTCAACCACCACCATCCGTGTCATCAAGAGCTGCACTGTGAAAAGCTTGTCCTCTATCCACGTAATAATAATTTACCAAAATTTACAACATATGTGTTGTTTTGATAGCTTTATACTAGTAGCTGTTATAACAACCCTATCCAGAATAAGCTATTAAATATTTAGAGCCTTGTGACCGTAAGAAATTCCCAATAAATCAATTTCCACGTAGACTGAGGGATTTTTGTTGCAGAGAACCATAGGCGCTTTCCATCTCTAAAACACGTCCCATGTGCATGCGGTTCTGTGGGGGAAAGAGATGGAAATAGGCTTTCCTAGCAAGAGAGGAACAAGGTGAAATGCCTGCTTTTACTCAGAGCCTGACTCTGGGTTTTGTAAACAGAGGTCGGTGGTCTTGCTTTGGCATCTACGGTCTACTAGTTAAATTTAAAGATGCCAGTACTTACAATTCACCAGAAACTACATCCTCTGCAGTCAGTTAAAGTTTTGATGAAAATTTTTAGGCGTTGATTCAAAGATGGGCTACGTGGTATTTCAAGGCTCTGGCTAGGGGGCTGCAACCCGCAAAGACCCCGCCCTGACCAGCTGGCAGGCTGGGCCTCCGCAGGGAGGGGCTGGGGGCAACTGGTGCGCCGAGGCTGCTCCCTCTGGAACCAAGCCCGGTTCCCATGTGCCCTGGGGCCTGTCCTGAGGGCAGGCACTCCATCCTCCGCCTGGCAACGTCCCCCAGGTCCCCCCTGGGGCAGGAGGTATATTAGGGGTCAGTGCGAGTGTGCCCGGCCTCTCTCCCTTTTGCAGGCGGTCTGGCCTCGTCCATGTTGGGGGAGACGGGTGGACGGGGGTCAGGAAGCCTCACTGTGGTCAGGGGACCCTCCCACCCAGAACAGGGCCTAGCACGCAGTAGGTGCTCAGGTGTTAACCGCCTCCCCCGTCTGTTATTTTCCTGCTGGGAACAGCCCACCTGGAGGAGCGGGGGTTGCGGGGGGCCCCTGGGGCATCAGCACTTCATCCCTGGTGGGCTCAGGAGGTGAGGAGGTGCTGGGCTGGCCCCTCAGCACAGCCTGCTTCTCATCCCGGGTCCGTGCCCCTTTCTAGAAGCTTCCACAAGAAAATCCACTCATCTCCAGGCTGAGGGGCCGGAGCTGGAGTCTGTGCTTGGGGCCTGGCCCCCCGAGGGTTCAGCGAGCCACCCTGAGTTTGCACCGAGGCCTGTGTGTGGTGAGGGATACGCCTGGGGCCCGTCGGGGCCGGGGAGGTCACCTGCTACCTCGGCCCCTCCCGTGTGTCCCCAGAATGCGGCTGTGACCTGGCCGAGGGCGGCTTCTTCGTGCGGCAGGGCGAGTACATCTGCACCCAGGACTACCAGAGACTGTACGGGACCCGCTGCTTCAGCTGTGACCAGTTCATCGAGGGCGAGGTGGTGTCGGCGCTGGGCAAGACCTACCACCCCAACTGCTTCGTGTGTGCCGTCTGCCGGTGAGTGCGGGACCTGCAACCGCTCCTCCCCAACCCTCCTCCCTCCCTCCTCCCTCCTCCATCCCTCCTCCATCCCTCCCTCCTCTCTCCCTCCTCCCTCCTCTCTCCTTCCTCCTCCCTCCCTCCTCCCTCCCTCCCTCCTACCTCCTCCATTCCTCCCTCCTCTCTCCCTCCTCCCTCTCTCCTCCCTCCCTCCTCTCTCCCTTCTCCCTCCTCCCTCCCTCCTGCCTCCCTCCCTCCTCCCTCCTCCCTCCCTCCTCCCTCCCTCCCTCCCTCCATCACTCCCTCCTCCCTCCCTCCATCCTCCCTCCCTCCCTCCTTCCCTCCCTCCTCTCTCCTCCCTCCCTCCATCCTCCCTCCCTCCCTCCATCACTCCCTCCTCCCTCCCTCCATCCTCCCTCCCTCCCTCCTCCCTCCCTCCTCCCTCCTCCCTCCCTCCTACCTCCCTCCCTCCTCCATCCTCCCTCCCTCCTCCATCCTCCCTCCCTCCCTATCCTCTCTCCCTCCCTCCATCACGCCCTCCTCCCTCCCTCCATCCTCCCTCCCTCCCTCCTTCCCTCCCTCCTCTCTCCTCCCTCTCTCCATCCTCCCTCCCTCCCTCCATCACTCCCTCCTCCCTCCCTCCATCCTCCCTCCCTCCCTCCATCACTCCCTCCTCCCTCCCTCCATCCTCCCTCCCTCCCTCCATCCTCCCTTCCTCCTCTCTCCTCCCTCCTTCGATCCTCCCTCCCTCCATCACTCCCTCCTCCCTCCCTCCATCCTCCCTCCCTCCCTCCTTCCCTCCCTCCCATTGTCTCATATGGCTGGGAGGGAGGCGGGACCCAGCCAAGGGGTGGCAGGTGGACCCTGGCCCTGCTCCGAGGCACACCTTCGTCCAGCCCCACACCTTGCCGGCCCCCACCCCTTGCCCGCAGCACAGGACCAAGCCCTCCTTCCGGGATGCAGAGGCCCGTGGGTTCTGAGGCTGCCAGCACGAGGCCTCTGATGGCTTCTGGGGAGGTGCTCTCCCCCCGCCTGTGCCTTCTCGGCCCTCCCCCCCACCAGCCCCTCTCCTGTCCGGAGCCTCCGCCTTGTCTCCTCTCACGTTGGTGCCTGCAGTGTCCACGCTTTGGCCTCTCCGTGCCCACCCACTGCCGCTCCCCTCTCCTCCACTATCCTGGCACATCCCACCTGCGCACCCCGCCTCTCTCTACCCAAGTCCCTGATCTGTAGGTGGCACTGGCGCCCAACCCATCAGACACACGAGCCCCAAGCATGGGCGTCTTCCCAGGTCCCCCCGACCGTGAACTTCCGAAATCTGCCCAGCCACTGCCTTACTCAGACCCAGAACTCACCTGCCTGGAGTCCTGCCAAGGCCTCCACACTGGGGTCCCTGTTTTCCCTCTGCCTGTCACTCCTCCACGCCACCCCCATGGCCTCCAGCCTGGCTGAGAGGAGCTTCACAGTCTGTTCCAGTCCCTTCATTCCTTTGTTCATTCATTCATTCATTCGTCCAGGCTTTTCTAAGCGCCTACGTGGGCCAGGCCCCAGGCTGGCTCTGGTGACTTGGAGCTGCATTAGCCCAGACCCTACGGGCGCAGCATCTGGGGACACAGCAGTGCAGCAAGAGCTGCCTCCCCCCAGCCTCCCCCCGGGAAAGCAGCCCCCTCCCTCTCCCTCCTCGCGGCCCCCCTGCATCCTGGGCCCTACAACCCTTCTCTGGCACCGTGTCCCGGAGCTGCTTGACGGGAGCCCCACGTGGACAGGGACCGGATCTGACTCTTCTCCGGCGCCTGCCGCCTGGCACGGAGCAGGTGTCCAGTGAATGGCCGCTAGAGACAGAATGAGGTCCTCAGCCCCGGCAGCAAGGCTACACCCGCTCCCCTCTCTGCCCTGAACCTCTGGGGCTCGGGGGTAGCAGCGGGCAGCCCTCCCACGTGGGCCTCCTGCCTCCCCCCTCCCTCCCTCCCTCCCCCCCTCCCCCCCTCCCCCCTCCCCCCTCCCTCCCTCCCTCCCCCCCTCCCCCCTCCCCCCCTCCCTCCCCCCCCTCCCTCCCACCACAGCCCCAGACACATTGCTCCCAGGGGGAACGTTCTGTCTAGAAAACAAAGAATGAAACCCCCAGAGTTTATTCTCTGTCTGTTCTCTCTGTCTCACCACACCCAGTTGAAAGGGGACTTGCCGAGTGTTGTTACCGCTGTTTTCTGTAGTTGTGGCACGTGCTCTAGGCGGAAGGGGAAGCTTTTGTTGGGGGTGGGAAGAGGTGCTGGGCCAGGAAGGAGCAATGACAAGGGACATTTCTAACGGAAGAGTCACTGTGTGTCATTGCAGCGTGCGTGGGTCAAGGTTCCCCCAAGGATAATCTGCATGTTTGATTTCTGTGCACGTAGCTTAGAGACAAGGGGTGACATAATCACAGTGGGTTTGAAAGATCGCCTCTGTAATCCGATATGTTAAAAATAATAGCTGACAGCTGTGTCGTGCTGGAGTCACTGGGCCTGGACTTATCCACCCACTATAAACAACTAGAAAACTGGAAAAAATATACAAAACAACTGTTTTGGGATACTGGGACACAGGCACCTCAGGACTAACAGAAGGCAGCCGAATGAAGGGACCCCTGTGACCACCCAGCTTTCTGCCTGGAGGCTGTTTCTTGAACCAGAGGACAAGCAGGGAACCAAGTAGGGCGTGGCATCCTCCCCAGGCTAAGAGACAGTGATGTGAGAGACAGAACAGCATAGCAGGGGGGAGAGAGCTATGCAGAACGAGACCTCAGGAGAGCTGCATAGAGGTGCCTTTGAATCTTGGACTAAATACGAAGCCATGTAGACAGAGAGGAAATTTCACAAGGTTGGGCAAAAAATGACCAGGTTGCTGTAAGCTAAACATTCCCAGGGCTGGGAGACATTCGAGTTCTGGCCAGGTGGAGATTCCTTGTGGAATACCCAGGTATGCAGTGGGGACACCAAAAGCATCATGCCGTATTAGTGGAACTGAAATTGCCCTAGAGTGAAGGCATAAACCTGCTCGAAGTTCAAGAACAAGCCTCAAAAAGATCACGCTGGTCTGCAAGTGAGCTAACTGCCTGCCAAAGTAAAGTATAACACTCTTTGCAGAAAGAGAAGAAAACCCAGCCCTCGACAACATAAAATCGACAATGTCCAACACCCATCAAATGTGACTGGTCATAAGAAGAAGCTGGAAAACGTGACCCAGGGCCAGAAGGAAAAGCAGTCAATAACAACAGACCCAGAAATGAGATCAATGGTGAAACTAGCAGACGATGACTTTAAAACAGCTGATGTAAATATAGGTAAGTATTCAGAGGAAAACATGAACATAAGTAGGAGCATTATAGAAGACATAATGTAGAAGAAAAGAAACCAAATGGAAATTATAGAAATGAACATTGAAATTTCTGAAATAAAAAATTCCCTGAAAGGAATTAGCAGTAGATTATATATTATAGAGGAAAAGATGGGTGAACCTGAAAACATAACAATAGAAACTATTCAAACTAAAGCAATGACAGGAAAAAAGACTGAAAAATATGAAAAGAGACTCAGCGATCTGTGGATATAAATTTTTCTGTCTAGATTGGGAGCGGGGAAGACTGAAAATTTTTGAAGAAATAATGGCTGGAAAATGTCCAAATTTGATGAAAACTATAAACTCATCTCAGTGAATCCCAAGCAGAATAAGCACAGCAAAAACCTACCAACTTCATCATAATCAAACTTCTGAGTGACAGTAATAAGAAGAAAATCTTAAAA
The DNA here is from genome assembly GCF_965194805.1 of Balaenoptera borealis. Taxonomy (NCBI): domain Eukaryota; kingdom Metazoa; phylum Chordata; class Mammalia; order Artiodactyla; family Balaenopteridae; genus Balaenoptera; species Balaenoptera borealis. The sequence continues at coordinate 147,182,437 of NC_138861.1, read as the reverse complement.
GCGGTAAGTGGGGAACAAAACAACCCAGTATGTGAAATGGAACAGAAGAATGACTGCAGACTTCTCATCTGAAACAATGTGCACCAGAAGATGATAGGACAGCATCTTTAAAGAGCTGAAAGAAAAAAAATCTATCAAACAATTCTATACCAAGCCTCCCCCACAAAAAAAACTTTCAGAAATGAAGGCAAGACTGCCAAATGGTACTGCATCTCTTTTTGGGGTGATGAAAAATGTCCTCAAATTGATTGCGGGGATTTGATTGTGTATTCACAACTCTGAATACACTAAAAACCACTGAATTGCACACATTGAATGGTATGTGAATGTTATAGAGCACGTGAATAAAATAATGTCAGTAAAGCTGTCACACACACAAAATGAAGGCAAAACACTTTTGTAGACACACAAAAGCTAAGAGGATTTGTTGCCAGCAGGACCCACACTATAGAAAAGTGAAGAAAAATAATATCAAAAGACATCAAGAAAATGAAAAAGCAAGCCATCAGCTTAATAGAGGATATATATCTGGTGAAACACAGGTATCTACAATATATAAAGAACTTCTACAACTCAATAATAAGAAGACCAAAAAAACTATTAAAAATGAGCAAAGGAGTTTAGCAGATACTCCACAAAAATGTATGTAAATGACCAATAAACATAAGAAACGATTACATTAAGATCACTAGTCATCAGGGGAATTCCAATTAAAACTTGTTGAAATACCATCCAATGTCCTCTAGAATGACTCACAGTAAGAAGATGGATAGTGTCAAGTGTTGGTGAGGATACAGAGTGAAAGGAACTGTCACACGTCTCTGATGGGAAGGCAAAGTGGTACAACCTCTACAGAAAGCAGTTTGGCAGTTTCTTGTAAAGTTAGACACACAGTTAGCACATGGCCCAGCAATTCCACTCCTAGGTATTTACCCAGGAGAAACAAAAGCACACGTCCACACAGACTTGTCAGCAAATGTTCTTAGCAGCTTTATTTGTAACAGTCCAAACTGGAAAGAATCCAGATGTCCTTGGACATGAGCACCTTGTCCGTGCAAAGGAGCAGCATTTGACAATCAAAAAGAACAAACCAGTGGTGTGTGCAGCCGTGTGAGTGAATCTCAGAAACATGCAGCAGAACAAGACATCAAAGACTGCATACTGTGTGATTCCATTTATACGCAGTTCCAGAAAATTAAGGCTGATCCATGGGACAGAATGCCGATCATAGCCGCCCGGGGCCGGGGTGTGGGGGGTGAGTGTGGACGGTCACAGCAGGCTTTTTACAATGGACAAAAATGTCCCATACCATGACTGTGGTCCTGGTTACATGAGTGTGTACATTTGTCAAAATACACTTCAAGGAAGTTGAACTAATAAAATAATAGCTACCATTCATTCAGCCCCTCCTGGGTCCCGGGGTAATGCTAGAGCTTTCCGTGCTATAGGTCAGATGCATGGATGGATAAATAACAGCCCTGAGACATAGATGTTCTTAGTCCCATTTTACAAGTGAGAGGCAGGCACTCGGAGAGGTTAGGCAGCTTGCTCTGGGTTGCACAGCCAGAGATTCTCTCAGAGCGCATCCAGGGATGGCAAGGGACTCCCGCTGTGGCCCAAGACCCCCCGTTACCAAGGCAGCTGCAAGACAGCGAGAGGGAGAGAGGTAGACCCCAGCACTAACGACGCACGATGCAGCGCACGGCGTCAGACAGCTGCCAGGGCGGCTGAAGGACGGAGAGCGGCAGGACCATCTTGCAAGTCTTGGGACGGGGGTCAGCTCAGCTTATATATGTCCTTGCTCCCTAAGAGCCGAGACTGGCTGGCTGGGGCCCAAGAACACACCTGCTGAATCCACCTAGGGCCCTGAACGCCAGCCCCACAAAGTGGGGGGCTATGGCGGGGCTTTTTCACGGGAAGACTTGGCAGCCTCATGGGTCAGAATGCTCCTCTGGTCGCAGAGTCGGGGCTGGACCGGAGCCGGCGTGACCCAGGCAGGCTCCGAGAGGAGGCCCTGCAGGGGAAGGCGGCTGAGCTAGGCCTCCAGGGGGACCTTCAGTTATTGACATGTTCACTTACTTGCTCATTCATTCACTGACAGTGACCTGTCGAGCGCCTGGCATTGTCCGGTCCCGAAGGAGGCAGGGGGGACACGACAGAGGCTTAAGCCAGAGGACGGGGCGTGCCCTGGTCCAGATAATTCAGAGACTGCTGCCCGCGGGGCTCAGGTTCTCTTGCCGGGCTGAGCTGGGGGAGGAAGTGGCCCAATGGCAGTAGGTGGCCTGACCCTAGCTCACCAGAGGCAGGCACCCGATCCACCTCTGTCACCAGAGGGGAAGTTCCGGGGCTGCAGCGGGTGGGCCGGCTCTGCTGCCCCCACCGGCCTCGCTTGGGCAGCCCAGGGCCGTAACTTCACCTTGCCCCAGGGCTGGGACTAGGGTGCAGCCGGTGGGTTACTTGCTTTGGATGCAGAATTTAAGGGGAGGCCAAAAAAATGATCAAGGTAAATGATATTTTAATGTGATATTTTAAAAATTGAAATTAATGCAAAAAAAAAAAAAAGCCATGATGAACAAAATGCCAGACTTTAAAGACGGAATCCAGCATACAGTCTTGCATGCTCCTAGCAGCACTGTTTTCTGAGAGACCCAGGTAGGCAAATCACGGCGTTTTGGAGCCAGACAGGTCTTGGGTTGAGTCTGGTTCTGACAGGCAGCAGCCGCGTGGCCTTGGAAAAGTCAACTATCCTCTCTGAACTTCAATTTTCTCACCCATAGAGAAAAATGAAGCAAAGACCAACTTGGGCAAGCATCTTAAAGGTGACAGATGAGGCAGGCATTAAGGAATCTGTCATAGAACCTGGCCTGGCACCTAGTAGATGCTCAGTAAACGGTGCTGTTGCCATTAGTATTGAACTGACAAAGCATCCTGGGCGGTCAGAGGAGGCAAGGTTGGATGGAGGAGGCCAATGGCTGAGACTGCCCAGTTGATCGCCGTGTGCAAGCACTGGCTGGCCCCCACTGCTCCGGCCCACTGCACCGTGATTCTGCCTGCCGGTGCCAATGAGGAGACTAAGGCTAAGATGTCAGTGACCAGGCTGAGGTCGCCCAACGGGGCCACGGCAGCGCCTGCATGCAGACACCCTGGGCCTGTGGTCCCCGGGGAGGTGACGGCGTGGTGTCTAGGATGGGGCTCCCCCCACCCAGGAGAAGAGCCAGGAGGTGGTCCTGGCTGGTAATGCGCTGTCTTATTTCAGGTTGCCCTTCCCGCCCGGGGACCGAGTGACCTTCAACGGCAAGGAATGCATGTGCCAGAAGTGCTCCCTGCCCGCATCAGCGGGCAGCAGCGTGCCCCTGTCCCAGGGCCTCTGGAGTAAGTGGACGCAGAGCTGCGTGGCGGAGGGGGCTTGGCAGTGCTGGGTGGCAGGCCTGAGAAAACTGGGACCAGAAGTAGTGGAAGCGAATAACTGTGGATGAACACAACGAAGGGAACCAGGGCCAGGCGTCTCTGGGCTACTCCTGCCTCTAAACCTTTGCTCAGCCTGTGCCCTCCCCGCTTTGTGCCACTCCATCTTTCAGCCCGGCTCTAGCCCACCTCCTCCAGGAAGCCTTCTGGCCTCCTTCTGGTCCTCTCCCCCCAGCACCCACACTCAGCTCCCCACAGTTATTTCCGGAGCATCCAGGAGCCCTTCGGGAGAGCCACTAGGAGAACAGTGACCTCTGGGCTCCTGTGGTCTGGGGCTCTTGGATTATCTGCTCTGTCCCCTGGGAGCTGGGCCAAGGTGCGTATGCAGTGGGTGCTCAATACATGCTTCTTGCATGAAGAAGGGGGTTGTTAGTGAAAAAGAACCAGTAGCAGGGGCATGTCAGGAGCTTGTGGATGTGGGGCAGAGAGTGAGGCGGGAGCAGAAAGGCGCTGGCCTTTCCCTGTGGGTGGCTCTTCCGGGACCAGAGATGGGACACAGGGACAGGGAGGGAGCCCAGCGCCCCAGGCCTGCTCCCACCAGGCTCCCACTGCAGAAACGGGGTGTTCAGAGCCCACCCTGTGTGCAAGGTGGCTGTGGTGTCCCCAGTGCCAGGGCCACGTGTCCTGGGACAGAGGAGGGGTTTGTATTGACTTCCAGAGCCCGCCCCTGGCTCTCCTCACTCTCCTGTCCTCTCCTGCCTCCTTGTCCGCGACACTGAAAGTCTGTACAGAGGAGACTGCACGTCCTCCCAGGAGCCGAGTGTAGGCTTCAGGGGCTGGTAATAATTTTATCTGGGAAATGAGGCGAAGCCTTCATCCCTTGGGGAGGCAAGCTCACAGCAGTTGCAGTTGGTGAGGCTGTTGCTTTGGGGTCTGCTAGGAGAGTTCTCCATTCAAAACTTTCTCTCCAGCTGAGGTCTGGATTGATTAAATTTTTGAGAATTTGCTTCAACAAACAGTCCTATTATCATTAAGCCTGAAATAGTAATCAAAAACTACAGCAGAATTTGAAAAGGCGGGGATTAGTTTGAAGAGTTTGTCCAGAGCTTCCTGGCAGCCAAAGTAAAAAGGGAAATATGCCCAATCACAGACTCATTGTCTGAGACTTTTTTGAGATTTTTTAAAATGTCATGGGCAGAAAGACTGCCCTCTCCAAATGGAAATTTATTTTAAAATATCAAATTTGTGTTTTCAAAGAACAAATGCTGCCCTCACCCCCAGATGGGTCTATAACCTACCCCTTTTATAACCTATCCCTTCTCCCAGTCCATGGTGAAAATCCCCAGCTTAGAACCGTTTTTGTGCCTAGAAGGCATTAAACATTCATCACCAGCTCTTGGCTTCTGTGTGGATGTCTGCATTGCCTTCCCAGCTCCCACCTCCTTTTGTCCCCAGAGCAGCCTGGCCAGGCAGGAGTCCCTCCCTCCTTCTGCAGGAGCATAAGTGCCCTGAGTCTGGTGGAGAGCAGGGGAAGTGCTGGGTGCCCAGTGTCCAGCTAGGGAGGGGTGGGGCTGAGGTTTGAGCCAAGGCCTTTAAAGTCCAAAGCAGGGGAGCCCGCCCTGCTGTGACCAGAGGCTTTCTGAAGAGGTGGGCTTTGTTCTGAAACCTAAAACACAGGTTTTCATAGGTAGGCATTGAGGGAAGGGCACTGCATGAGCTGGGCCTAACTGCCACCCCCATGTGAGTGGACAAGGCGGGGTGCTGTGTGGGAGCAGGGAATGGAAGTGAAGAAACCAGGCGGCAAAGCCATGCCAGGGAGCTCCAGCTGCATCCTGGAGGCAACGAGGAGCCACAGATGGCTGTTGAGGGAGGTAGTGCCGAGGTGGGTTGGGAGCATGCTAGGAATGTGAGCCTGAGCAGCGTGGTCTGCCCTGCAGGTGGTGGCAGCTGGGGGAGGGACGCAGCCCTTCTTGCACGGGGTGGAAAGCCGCAGATGGCCACCTCTGGGGGCCGCCTTCCCTGGGGGAAGCGGAGAGTGGCCGGCTGCTCCCGTGGGGGTCAGGCTTGGTCCCAGGGACCGGAGCTTCCCTCTTCCGCTCATCGGCCTGAGCCTGTTGCTTAGTAACAGGATCGGCGCTTCCTGCTGGATGCCCGCGCCTTCCCCGGGGAGGGCGGCACCCCTCCTTCTGGGTGGCCAGCTCCTCCGCCGCACCTGAGCTTTCCACGCTGCTTCTGCCCTGGACTGCCTCCCCGACTGCCCTGGGGGGAGGGCCTCCTCCTGGAGAGCCCGCTTGGTGCCCATCCAGCCTCCCCTTTTCCGGGCTCCTCCCGGACTCTCCAGCTCTGAACCGGTTGCTGGTTGGAGCTGGTCACAGGGCAGCCCTCAGAGGGGCCCGGCGCCACTCCAGTCAGGGCGCAGCTCTGAGCCCGGCTGTGAGGAATAGACCCCGCCACTCACCACCTGGGTGCCCTGGGCACGCTGTGTGCCCTCTCCGGGCCTTGGGAGTGGATACGGGGTCAGCGGTGGGTGTGGGCGGTGGCCCGGAGGGGCAGCCTGGTGTGGCAGCAGCCAGGAGCTGGGAATGTGGGGCCTTGGACCGGGCCAGCCCTGTCCAAGCTGAGGAGCCGCCGTGGCCCGTTCCTGGGCTCGGCTCCACCTGCTGGGGCCCAGCCCAGCCAGGACGGGGTCACACCCGGACCCTGGGATACACTCGGAGCCAGGATCAGGCGGCCCGCCAGAGTCAGGAGGGAAGGGGCAGGAAGGGGCAGGGCCCTGGCATCCAAGGCCTCTGCTGGCTGTGTGCCGACGAGGGGCCGTGCTGTGGATGGGGCGGGTCCTCAGGCCTTCCGACGTGCATCCTCACCACCTGGGCTGTGGCCCTTGGAGCCTCTGTGTCTTCTGCCCACGTGGGGTTGCACTGTCCATGTGCTCAGGGGTGGGTGACGGGATCAGAGCCCCAGTCCCCCTTCTGGAAATGCAGTGAGCCTTTCTTGTGGCAAGGCTGAGGTTAAATGAGGGGATGACGTGGAAAGATGAGGAGGGGCTGGGCCCCATGGGGGGAGCAGGCACACGGGCTGCCTTGTGGGGTGCATCTGCCTTGTGGGGTGCAGTGGCTGCCTTGTGGGGGTGCATCTGCCTTGTAGGGTGCTGTAGCCCCCAGGAACCAATGTCCCTCCTGGCCGCCACTCCCCACCCCCCAGCCACCGCGTTGCAGCCAGGGGGTCGAGTTGCCAGTTCAACGCAGAGCCCAGTGGGTGGGATGCACTTGAACCTTTTTTCTCTCTCCCAGCAGATGCTTGCAGCTCCTCCTGCTTGGCCCGGGCTCCTTAGAGAAATCGCAAGCCAAGCCCATAACGTCTCAGGCATTTTAAAGTTAGAACCCAGTCGGTTCCTTGCCATCAAAGGTCAATCTCAGATTCGACCCAGACGCCCCTCCACTCCCAGTTAGATCTGAGGAGGACAGTGGGCGAGGGAGTCCGATCCTGCGCCCCACTCCCACCCCGAGTCCACAGCTGGGGCTCAGAGAGGCACCCGACACGTCCTGGGTCCCATGCGAGTTAGTGGCAGAGCCGGGCCTTTGAACCCATGACCACGTCTGCTAGAGGAGGGGGCACTTGAGGGGAAACAAGGAAACTTTTTGGAAGGTTCTAGAACGGTCATGCTGGGGAAGGGGCCCAGGTCCATCCTGTTGCTGTGATGGCAGAGCCAGACCCAGGGTGCGAGGGCGAGTGGATGGCAGGCTTTGGCCCTTCCAGGCCAAAGTGTGTCCCCCTTCTGCCCCCGGGCAGTGGGGACACACTCCCACAAGGACGTCTGCGCGTTGACAGCTGTTGTCAAGCAGATTCATCACAGAAGATTCACCTGTCATTTGCAAAGCCCTGCGAAGCTATGCTGAGCTCCAGATGTGTTTAGAAAATGATGATTGCCGTTTCCATGACAACAGTCCTCGCACCCGGCTCTGGCCTCCACGTTCACGGCTCACTATTAGTGAGACTCTACCCCGAGTTGATGGGGACGAGGAGGGGGTGTGGAGGTGCGGGCCACGTCCCCCCTCGGCTGCAGGTGGCACGTTTGCCCGGAGCCTCGGACCCTGCCCTGGGGGGAGGGGCACACTGCTGATACAGGAAGAGGCAGAGCGGGGGGCTTCCCGCAGGGAATCAGCCCCTCACAAGGTATCCCCCTCGAGACAACAGCGGTAATAGTTCGAGCGTTCAGCTCACGTGCGCTTATTCATTCCTCAAACGCGTCCTTCACACCACAGGCCTGTCTCTGTTAGCTCATGACAGCTGCGTGAGGCTGGTACTGTTGCTACCCCCATAAAATGCGTCCCTGTCTTAGTGGGCACAGAGACGTGAAGTGACTCGGTCACTGTCACACAGCTGGCGGGGGCAGCCTAGCTCCAGGGTCTGTGCTTCCAGCCACTGCCGTGCCCTGCCTCTCCCCAGGCCCGGCGTGGTCCGGGATGCTCCTTTGCTTTGCCCGTCTACGAAGACCTGAACCGAGGCTCCAAGCAGGCTTTCTCGACTTCAGCGCTGTTGACATTTGGGGCCTGACGATTCCTTGTGGTGGGGCCCAACCTGTGCCCTGGAGGGTGTTGAGCAACATTCCCGGCCTCCGGGCCCCTGGGGCACGACCCCCACCTTCCCCGCCCAGTTGGGAGGACCAGAATTGTCTCCAGACACGGCCAAAAGCCCCCGGGAGCAAAATGGCCCTGGTCGAGAGGCGCTGGCACAGAGCGTGCCGTGTGTGCCCGCGGTCACCCGCTAGGTGAGGGCCCAGAGTCAAAGCTGTACGGATCCAGCGTTGGGAGGTGGTGTCGGCCCTGCTCTGCTGGGGACGGACTGAGGGGGCGGGTGGGGAGGGGTCTGGATGCCTCCTGAACTTGAGGAGGGAGCTTCCTCTTGGCTCCGATGCATTCCGGCGTTCGTTGACTGGGCTTTTCTCTGCCGCCAGCCTGGCTGGGCTCCAGGATCCTGAGATGGCTGGGAGGTCCCCTCTTCACTCCCAGCCCTGGACCTTGGGGTTTGAGCCTGTTCTTTGGGTCTTTTCCAAAGTTGCCAGTGGATTTGACGGTGTGGTAAATTAAGAAATCTAGAGTTTGACCAACAGTTCTGTAGATATTAAATATTTTTTATTCTTAAAGATAACGTGATGCTGCGCTCTGCCCAGAAGGAGAGCAAATCCCTGTCAGAGCAGAGTCTGGCGAGCCCGCCGTGCGTCGGGCGTGTCCCAGAAGCATCAGCACCTAGACGTGCGGGCTCTGCTGTCTTCATATGAGATCTGTCGTTGAATGTGACCGCCCCGCCCCACCCCCCTGCTGGATACAGGGCTCCACACGGAGAGGAAAGAGGCTTGTCCAGTGTGACCCCGAGGAGTAGGGCCAGGATTGGAGCCACGCTGCTGGACCTTGGGCCTCATTCTTTCATCTTGGGTAGGGGGGTCCCTGCCTGGCTGAGCCCGGGAGCTGCTGAGTCCCTCAGGGCACCCCCTCCTCACCTCTGCTCATCAGGGCCCTTTGGGGTCCCCAAGGCCCCACCCTTGTCGTGTCCCTGACACACACAGATGTACACGGACATACTAGACACACACAGACACACACACAGACAAGACACATAGAGACACACACGTGCAGCCACACACAGACACACACAGAGACGGATAGACCTACATCCAGACATACACACATTTATGCACAGACACACTTACACAGACACACACACACAAATAGACTCACGCAGGGACACACATTCACACAGAGACACATACACTCATGCATACACATGACACATCACACACACAGGCACTAACACACGCATACGTAGATACACTCATGCACACACACCCCTGCACACAGTCACATACAGATACACTTGTTTGCACACAGACGTGTAGTCACACAAAGATACAAGTGCACATAATCAGACACAGCACATGCATGTAAGATACACGTATACATACTCGATACAGACATGTTCACACACCCCAGGCAGGTCATGCTGCCTGTCTCTGCCCCTGACGTTGCCCGGCCTGCTCCACCCCCTGGTCCTTCAGCACACGTGGCACTGACTGTGGGAGCCCCCGGTGCGGCTGCCCCTGGCTGGAGGGGTCGGGAGGCAGCAGGGCCGTGTACTGAGCACCCGAGACCCCAGGGGGGGCTTGATCAGGGACGGGCGTGGCTGGAGGGGCAGGGGGGAGACCGGTCAGGGGCCCAGACCAGGCTGAGGGCCGTGGGAGGGAGAGCACCCATCACCCGGACATGAAGGCGCTTCCTGGGGCCTGGCTCCGACCTGGGCTGAGACCGGGAGCAGGAGCGCGGGTGGTCAGCGTGTCCCATGTCCGGGATGTGGCGCGGATGGCCACAGAAGGAGCTCAGAAGCCGGGGCCGGAGGGCTTCCTGGGAGGGGCACCCTGGCAGGCGAGCGCTTGGAGGACAGGCATTGGGGCTCCAACCTCTCTAAAGCGGCACCTTTCCTGGGGGGGCACAATTAGGTTCAAAGTCCGCCTGCCAACAGAGCAGGACAGGCGAGGCCACCCAGAGCTCCTGCCATCATGGCACCCTGCTGCCCGGGCCATGCTTGGGGCAGTGCCCACAGCAGGGTGCCCATGTGCAAGTCCACATCTGCTTCCGCAGGCCCGGACGCCCATCTCTGGAAGGTGGGGCCTCTGTCTGGTTCATCCTGGTATCCCGGGCTCGCGGCCTAGGCTGCATGCAGTCGGCGCTCAATGCGCGCTCACACCGGCCGTCGTGTAACGCCCGCAGCTGGACGGTTCCCCCTGTCCCGGCCCCCGGCCCGCTCTCACTGCCCCTGTGGTGTCTGAAGTCCCGGCGGTGCAGGGCCGCCACCCCGCTCCTCTCGCCCACGCCCACGAGGATGACGGCTGTTCTCCGTTCTTTCTTCCAGGTTGCAAGGGCTGCGGGGTGGAGATCAAAAACGGCCAGTCCCTGGTGGCCCTGGACAAACACTGGCATCTGGGCTGCTTCAAGTGCAAGACTTGCGGGAAACAACTGAACGCGGAGTATATCAGCAAGTGAGTGGGCGGGGCTCGCCCTGTCACCGGGGGGCAGGGCAGGGCTCGTCCTGTGCCCACCCTCCTGCATGCTCGGCCTTTCTCCTGCCCTCCTGCCAGCTCCTCCTGTCTGTGCCAGGGGAAGAGCCCCAGCTGGGCCCCTCTCCCTGCCAGTCTTGCTTCCTCAGTGTGGTTTGCAGACACTCCCATGCTGTTTCTGTTCACTGGGACAGAGACGTTAGCGCTCTCACCTTTGACCTTGTAAAACAACTCCCCGCACGGCCCCTGGTGCCACCCTCGCTCGTGGATTTCGCCCCCCTTGCTGGTGCCTGCATCCTCTGCAGAATGCAAAGTGGGCGTCAGCTGAGGCTGGCAGCAGAGCAAGGAAGAGAGGGCTGACCGGGCTCAGGTGTCACAGGTGTGACAGCACAGCCCCGTCTTCTGCCGCGGGGCCATCGGGCAGCTCCCGCTGGCCGACACAGGGTCCCTGATGTGTGCTCAGGATGCAGCGATGGCTGGTTTGGGGTGCGGGGGGAGCGCTGTTATCCAGAGGCCGTGGGGAGCGAGCTTCTGGGGATCGGGCCCTGAGCAGGGGCAGCTGGTCTGCCAGGAGTGGAGGTGCATTCTAATCCCTGGAGATCAGGAAACTGAGTCAGGTGAGCCCCCAGACAGCACAGGGGAGGGAAGGGTTACAGGCTGAGCTCAAAGGAGCAGCTTCTCTGAGTGCAGAGCGGCTCCCTCCTGCCAGGAAGGGGCTTTTTTGGCAACTTCTGTCACAGACTATGCTAGTTCTTGATGCCCTGAGGGAATAGAACCATCACAGGCATTGACTGGGGTAAAAAACTGCTGCAGTAAAACTTCAGAGAATAAAACACACACACATACATGCATGCACACACGTGTGCATGCGAGAGTGGGTGTACACTGGGGGAATCCGAATCGGGTTGCTGCATGTGCCAGTGTCAATTTCCTGGTGGACCTTGTACTCTAATTCTGTAAGATGGGATCCTTGGGGAAACCTGGGGAAGGCCATCCTGGTTTCTCTGTCCCGTTTCTTACAGCTGTGTTTGGATCCACAATTATCTCAAAATCAAACATTGCCGGTGAGAGTCCCCACACCAAGATGAGCCTCTGTCCAGGCTGGGGGGGTTTCTGGCCGCTTGGGCCAGGACCTGTTTCCTCTGTCATAGTAAAGGGAAGGGGTGAGTGACAGGCCAAGGCAGCCTTGGGGACAGAGCACTTGAAATAAAACAGAACGATGCCCAGCCCCCGGAGCGCTGCAGCCCCTCTCACCCACACAGCGTGTATGTTACTTAGCAGCCTCCGGAACAGCCCCGGGATTGATGATGAGGGCGCCGTGGTGTTGCCATGGAGACGTTAATCTTTGAACCTCCTGGATTTGCTGCATGTGCAGCCTTTTGTGGGGAGAGGTCAGGGCCCTGAGGTCAGGGCATTTGAAGGTGGACCCTAAGGGCCCAATGTACACGTCCCCTCCCCTGTGGAAGGAAGGGCTGCTTCGTTTCTGAGGCTGCAGAGAAACACCGGGACCTCACCCCTCCTGCCGGCATCTGTGTGACCCAGACAAGGTCCCGAGCTTTGAGGAAAAGAGGGCGCCACTAGCTGCAGTCTCCCAACAGCTTGAGAAATCTCACCTTCTGTTAGCAGCTGAGCAAAAATCAAAATCAAACTGGGGCTAACACGGCAACGTCAGCAGTGCGGGTGGGGGGGAAGATGCACCAGAGTAACGCCCCCGACCCTGCACCTGCCGTGCCAGTCGCCTCCACATCCAAGTCCCATTGGGCTGGACCTGGGGCCAGGGGGACAGCCCCGGTTGGCGATGACAATGACAATGGCCTCAGCCACCGAGTGCCAGGCGCCGGCCATACCTTGTCTTACTTAGACCTTGCTCTTACCAATCCCACTTCACAGCCAGGAAGCTGAGGCCCAGACAGGTTAAGTGACAGCTGGGACTGGGCATTTGAGTGCAAGGCTGTTCACTCACCGCTGCCCAGCAGGGAGCGCTGGCACCACCTCCGACATCGTCACTGCCCCTCGTCCCGTGGTGCTGACCGCGTAATGATAATTAATGAGCTCCGACTGCAGGCCAGGTGCTGTCCAGGCCTCATGCCTGCGTTGTCTTCCGTCCACCACCTGCAAACCAGCTGTCTCCTTACAGTTCAGTGAAGGGGGCTCAGCGTTTGAGCCGCCCACCCACGGCTGCCCAGATATTCAGGAGCAGCGCCCACGAGGGTGTCCCGCTCGTCCCAATTTCCCAAAGCCACAAGCCACGTGCGTGGCGCGTAGTAAGCCCGCCATTGCTGTGCGCGGGGAGCGTGGACGCATCGCCGCCGTGTGGTCCTCCCGCTCCTTCCTGCGCAGCCTGATGCCCCTCGCCCCTCGGGTTTCGAGAGCAGGAAGCTCCCAGCCACGCCCAGGAGGGTGAGGGTCGGTCCCAAGGCACACCTGCCACTTGGCATCTTGTCACCCTCAGACCTGGTCTCCAACGTGGGCGGCTTGGTCACACCCCCTTGTCGGCTCACGTTTTTCTCCAGCACCCCAGACCCCTTTCAGAAGGAGCAGGAAGCCACCCGATGGGTAAATAGACTATTTCCCACCCCGGATGTTAAACATCGGACAGAATGAACTGGAAGGAAGAGCCACGTCTGCGGAAACGTCTTTTATTTCCGAGACGCAGCTTTGATTCCTTGGGCTCAGCCTTTGGAGCCCTCCACCAGCCCTCGCTCGCCCCCTGGGCAGGCGGCCCCACCTCTTGCACCTCAGTTTGTCCACCTGTGAAATGGGACGATCTTTGTGGTATTTCTCATGGGGCTGCCCTGATGACCGAGGGGCCGTGCTGGTGCCCGTAAGTGCCCCATACATGCTGTCTAAGGGCTGTGCTGTTATCCAGAGTAGGAGGAAGTGGGCGTTTGCTCCTTGGACGTGGCCGCTCTCGTTGGCGAGGACTCTTGAGGGCTTGAGGGTCCTGGGGGTGCCCCCGCCGTCCTGACTGCCGGCTCTGTTGCAGGGACGGGCTGCCCTACTGTGAGGCCGACTATCACACCAAGTTCGGGATCCGCTGCGATGGCTGTGAGAAGTACATCACGGGGCACGTGCTGGAGGTAAGGAGGCCAGCCTGGAGGCCGTGAGCGCGACGCTCGCTGGCTCTGAGCTAAGTCCTGCTCCGGGCGCTGGGGCCTGCCCGCCCCCTAGGAGTTAACAGAGAGGATAAGAAGGTGCCTCTCGTGGCGTCTGCGGCGTAGGTTTGTGCAGGAACCCGCGCCCCCCTGGGCCTTTGCCTCCCAGCTCTGCCAGAGGACACCTTCCCGGGTCGGCCCAGTGAGCGCCACCTCCTCCAGGAGTACTTCCCTGCAACACTCCCTCACCTGTGCCCTTTACACGTTGACAGAGAGGTGGGAAGAACTTGCGATCCTGGTTCAGCCCTTTGGCATCTAGATGGGAAATCTGAGGCTTGGCGGGTTGAAAAGGGAGCCTGGGAGGCAGGGCTGGGTCCACAGAGGCGGCCAGGTCACCCAGCGATTTCAGGTTGGGGCGTTTCTGGGGTGCTGACAGGTGCGTTTCTTGGTCTGGGTGGTAGTTACATGGGTGTGTCCATTTGTGAAAATAACACGTGTTACGCACTTTACTACATTTGTTCAGTAAGATCAATCCCATGGGGTGAACAGGACCAAACCCACCCACCTGATGCTCTGGCCCAGCCTGCCCCTCCACCCCACTCTGCAGCCCCTCCTGGGCTCTGCGCTGGGGCAGGTGGATGGGCCATCCCTCGGCGAGCATATGGTCTGTTGGGGAGGGCAAAGGTAACCAGAGGACCTGGGGGATGGGGAGGGGGCAGAGCACTGGGAGGGGAGGGGCCCTGACCCAGCCTAGGGGCCTGGGAGCCTTTTCCGAGGAGGTCACAGAAGCAGCCTCTGGGGGTGGGAAGAGAGGTTGGGGTCTGAGGCTGCAGGACCCAGGCCACCCTCCCAGACAAGGGCTTCTGAACCCTGGAAAGCCTGGGTCGGATTTGCATACTAGAGAGCTCCCTCAGGCTGCCACTGAGGCTGGACTTGAGGCCAGAGGCCGGGAGGCCAGCCAGGAAGGGCTGGGCATTCCCGCATCCCCAAGGACTCCTGCCCTGCCCGCCCCACAGCTAGAGCCCAGCGGTAGCAGGGCTCAGAATGCCTTGGTGAATTGCACATTGAGCCCTGAGCTGCTTTTCTTGAAATTACACTTGACATCAGAGCTGCAGGGAGAGAGTTGCCCCAGGGCCTCAGCTCCAGGTAGCGGGGAGGGGAAGGGGGTGGCCACACCCACCCAGAGGGCAGTGAGGCCCTCCCCACCATCTCCCCATTTCCCAGATGCCACAGCGGGAACGGTCCCAGGCTCTGTGCAGGGCTGGGCCCTTCTCTGCCCAGAGGCCCCTGCGGGGGGGCTGTGATTACACCCTCAGTGACTGTAGAGAGTTTGCAAAGCACAATCAAGGGGGGAAGTCACCGACATGCGATCATATTTAGCTGAACTTTTTGGCTGGATTCCTTCCAGTTTTTTCTCCCTCCACGTGCCAGAGTTGGCATCAAACCATTTATACATTATATCCTGATTTTTTTCAACTCCCACGTCCTATTTAATAGATTCCTATGTTTTTGTTTTGTGTTTTATGGGTCTTTTTGTACACAGCTTTATTGGAATATAGTTCACACACCACGCAATTCACCCGTGTAAAGTGTGCGATTCGGTGGTTTTTAGTATCTTCACAGAGGTGTTCACCCATCCCCACAGTCCATTTTAGGACGTTCTCATCACCTCAAGAAGAAGCCTGTACCCCTTAGCTATTCCTCCCCTACACCCTGAACCCGTGGAAGCCACCAATCTACTTTGGACTCTGTAGAGTTCCCTGTTCTGGACACGTCATATAAATGGAATCATCCACTGTGTGGTCCTCTGTGATTGACATCTGTCTCGCAAGATAACATTCCCAGGTGCATCGTACATAACAGTGTTTCAGTGTTGCTGCATCGTATTTCATTGCAGGAGTAGACCAGAATGTTTTAGGCTGATCATTCATTGTTGGACATTCCACTTTTTCACTACGATAAATAACACTGAGATGAACATCTTTTTTTTTTTATTGCATTTCTAGTTTTCCTTAAGATTAATTCACAGAAGTGTAGAAACTGAGCCAACAACCATGAACTTTGCTTTGTAAGGGTTCTTGACACTTATAAATTGCTTTCCAGAAAGTTTATTCTGATTTACATGCTTATCAACAGAACACGATCTTTCCCATCTCCCACCCTGGCTGTAACCTTTATGAAATCCTATGTCAAGTTGATAGGGGAGAACGTGGGGCCTCGCTGTTGTTTTCTTCCCTCCCACCCCTAGTGGTGCCGGCTCTTCTTTGTCATTTTTAGCCAATCAGAGTTCTTGCATTTCAGTTATCTTCCGTCAGCATTGCCTGTTTATACACTGGGGGCTTCATGTTTTTCTGACGGAGTTGGGCGGGTGGTCACATAATGAGACTGTTGACATCTCGTCTGCTGAACATCTTGTATGTTTTTCTTGGGTGGTGATCACGCCTCATGTTTGTACCCCCATCCTCCGAACGTGCACGGAGGATGCGTCCTCCCCCCGTACCCCACGGTGACGTCTCACCTGGCCCTCCCGTCTCTCCGGGGCTCTCTCCTCACCCAGACCCTGCTGCAGACCCTGCTCTGGGGGAGTCTGGGCACCCGCCACCTCCGGCAGCAGCACTGAGGCTTCTGGAGGATTCCCCCGGCCAGGGCCCCACCTGCCACAGTGCCTGGCAGTTCAAGCCTGTTTCTCTCTGTTCCCCCAAAAGACTATTCCAGACGTTCCTCGCTCTCCTGGGCTGCTCCCCTCCCACCCCAGCCAGCCAGCCACAATGACCTTGTCTAAGATTTAACAGAGAGAGGGTCAGACGTCACTCAGGGCTGTCTGCGAAGCTTCTACCCCACCCCCCTCCTGCCCTTCCTGACAGAGGCTCTGCCTCTCCTCCCAGCCACAGCCGCCAACCCTGTGCTCGGGTCCGAACCCCGCCCGCCTCCTCTGGAGCCTTACCCTGCCATCTCCTTTCCTCCCTGGGGGCCACAAGGCACCCTCCTGGTGGCTGGTTGAAACAGCTCAAGTCGCCCCCATTTGAAAAGACTAGAAACCTGTCACCCTCACCTGTCCAGGTCCGCCAGCCGCTGCACCGTCTCTTCGAGCAGCTCCCCAGAGCGCCGGCCCCCCAGCCCCGCCGTGCCGGCCCCCTCCCGCCCTCCTTGGTGCCCTCACTCTGTGGGCTCGTGTCTGTGTGTCTGGGAGAGCGTGTGCCGGGCTATCGGCCGCACGCAGGGCCGAGCCCACTCGAACCCAGGAGGCCCAGCCGGGCTCCCGGTGCCTGTCCTACGCCCGACCGCCTGGCCTCTCCCTGCGTAGATGTTGGTTTGTGCTCTGTTTCACGCCGCGCTGTGATACCTGATGGCCTGAGCGGGGAGCCTCTTAGGCTCTGTGGGCCGAGCAGTTGCCGCTACAGGTGTGCGACTGGAGCCTGGCCCGCCTCCGGCACCCTTTGGGGTGGGCGGGACACACCAGACCCAGCCCCGGCGGCCCGCCCTGCCTCTCCGGGTCCTGATCCTGAGCCAGCACTGTGCCCGCCGAGGCCGGTCCATAGACGTCAGCAGAACCTCCTTGGGGATCCGGCGGGTCGTGTCTGCGGAGCGTCCCCCAGCTCAGCGCCGGCCACAAGGTGGCTGATGGGGGGTGGAGGCTGCACTACCGTCGCTGGGCCGTCAGCGGGCCTCCCCCTGGTGGACCGGGCGGGGAGGGCAGGGGTGATTCCGTCCGCAGTGTTAGCGTCCCTGGTCCTTAATGGGCCAAGTACGGACTCGGGGCGTGTGGGGCCTGTGGATGGGGCCCCTCTGGCGCACTCGGGTTTATCCTCGGGAAGGGGACCGCCTGACTTGTGAGGAGCAGGAGAGGAACAGGCCTGGGGTGGAGGATAGAGAGACTCCCAGGGAAGATGAACGCTTCTGCCTTCGCCCCTGCGGGCGGGCGGGCTCTGCGGTGTGTGGCAGTTGAGTCAGCGGGCACCCTCCCCAGCGAGGCGGCGGCAGCTGCGGGCGGGCGGGCGGGGACGAGCCGGCTGCACAGAAGGGAGCAGCCGCCGTGCTGGCACCACCCGCCGTGCTGGCACCACCTGGGCTCGGCCCGGCGCGTGCTGGCACCACCTGGGCTCAGCCCGGCGCGTGCTGGCACCCAGCTGGGCGTGCAGTGGGCTCCTGAGGGGCGGCAGGTGGCAGGGGGCAGGACCTGGAAAAGAAAGAGAAGGATCCCGACCGCTGGCTGGAGGGTGAGGGCATCTCTGTGCCCCCGTCCTCACGGTCACACTGTCTGTTCCTGCCAGCCCGTCCCGGGAGCGGGGCTGGACAGGGGCTGAGGGGCCGACTGCTCGGACCGGGCTCTGGTGCCGGGACCCCGTGCAGGTAGGAAGCTCCCTGGGCTGATGGGGAGGCCACAGTGGCTGCAGGTGGGTGGGATTGCAGGGAGCGGGGCAGATCAGCCAGGTGCAAGACCCCCAAGGCACCTGCCACCCCACACCGATTTGCCTCCTAAAGTGCTTTCCTCTCTGGAGTCTGAGTAGGAGAGCAGCCCAGGCCCCTTCCCCGCCCCCTGCAGGAGCCCTCAATCTGTGCCGCGTCTGCGTGCGCCGGGCCCGGTGCCATCTTATGCTGGGCGCCCGCCCGTGAAATGTGCATTTGGTGGTAGTGCAGTTCCCCCCACTCCCTCTGTCACTGTAAATATTTAGCATCCTCTACTGCATGTTTTCCTGCATCCTGCGTGTCTGGGGTGTCTGTCCTGAGGAACCTGCTCCGTGCCGGGTCTGGGTGTGGGAGCGTCCTGGGTCCGGCGGGGACCTGGGAGGGGCTGACACAAGCCCCCTCCCCATCGCGGGGTTGGCTGGCTGGGAGGGTTGGGGGGGGGGGGCAGGGCCAGGAGCAGAGGTAGGGGGCTTGGAGCAGCCCTGCTGCAGTGCTGGCTCCTGGGGACGGGGTCGCTCCACAGAGAGAGCTGCAAGGTGGCTGTGAATCGCCAGGGGACGGCGGTCTAAGCACATCAACCAGACCAGAGCTGGATGAGCGGAGGGGGAGTTGAGTGAGAGGGAGTCCCTGGCCGAGTCCCTGCCATCACCTTGCTCTCTACTGGTTCTCACAGTATTAGCAGGAACAGGTGGGTGGGGGCGGGGAATGGGGTGCGTCTTGCTCAGCCCCATCCTCCTTAACCCTGGCGGGCTGCTGTCTGAGCCCCACCTGCCTCCTGCAGCCTGGCTGTCTCCATGGTAACGAGAAGCCCAGGGTCCCCCTGGGACCACTAATTAATCCCTTCCTCCCTTTATTCCTTCCTCTGTGCTTCCATCCCTCCCTCCCTCCTTCTTCCCTTCCTTCCGCTCCTCCATCCAGCACCCCCATTTCTGAAGGCTCACTGTGTCCCACCCTGGCCTGGGGGCTGAATTCCCGGTGAGGAAGGTGGCAGGGGTCCCCCGGCCTGACCTGGAGGAGCCCTGGAGGGAGGGGGGCGGCCAGCTGAAAGTTTCTCCATTTCAAATGGACCCTCTCCTGCGACTCCAGACGCTGGTGTGTTTATTTCTTCCTCTTTTCTCCTTGGCACTTCCTTTTCACCCTCCTAAGCCAGCAGGACTTTTATCATTGGGAGAAAACAAACCCTGAGTTCCGAACAAATAAAGGCATTTCCTAAGGACAGAGGTGAAGTCAACTTCCCAAGACCCCAGCTTCTCTCTCTCTTTTTAAAACTTAATGAATGTGTTTATTTTAAAAACACTCTCAGAGGGAATACCTGTTTATCATAAAAGAAAAATCATCCATAATGAATATCATCACCCAGAAAAACTACCGTTAGCATTTAGATTTCATCCTTTTAGATTGTGTGCACACACACAGACACACGGACACACACACACACAAAGACACACACAGACACAGAGATACACATAGTCATACCTCTGCCTGCAGCTCTGCTCTAGGGCCTGGGACAGCAGAGAACGAGGGGACAAGGCTTAGTCCTGGAGCGGTCACCCCAGTCCTGGAGCTGGAGGAGAGAGAGGAACAGAGCCCAAACAGAGTCAGGGAGCCACGCCAGCCTCCATGTGGTCCCCCACGACCCTGAGTCCGGAACGAGACCCCGAGCCCAGAGCGAGCCTGTCCCAAGGCCTGTGGCGTCAGCAGTGGGGAGGGGGCAGGGCTGAGTCAGGGGTTCTGGGGAGGGTCTTTGCTGACATGGCACAGAGCTTGGGAGGGTCTGGGGTTGCAGGCCCCCCTGTGAGGGCTGCCAGACGCTCCCCCCTCCCCCGACTGCATCCTTCCTGCTAAAGATTTTGATGAGCTTCTCGGTAAATTTCATTTGATCGGTGCGCACTGGATCCAGTTCTGGTCCTTCACAAAGGAGATTAAAGCTTCAAATTGGGGGATGTGCCAGGAGCAGCCACTGGGAGCTGGCTGGTCTGGGCTGGGGGATGTGTGTCCTGCAGCGGTGACCCAGGGGAGGGCTCAAAAGCAGGCGGAGGCACAGCCGGCTCTCCAGGGAATGGAAGAGACCATGGATGGCTTTAGGGAGGAAAAGGGGGTGCCTGCTTCCGATGGGGTAGGGGAGGTCCATTCCTCCGTGCTTCCCACAGCTGGGGGAGGGGGGAGGGGTTGGCTGCTCCTCTCCGCAGGGAGGGGAGGGAGTTTCTGGAGCCCAGAGACACTGCCACATCTCCACGGTGCCAGCCCGGTCCCTAATGCCCACGGTAGGGCCGCGCTCAGTACCCTCTCCACTCTGCCTGGGTACCGCTGAGGAACAGAGCTCGCTCGGTGCCCTCGGAGGCTGCGTTCCTAATGAGCCTGGTTCTGTCTGATGAAAGATGACAGCCCCTTGTCAGAAGGCACAAGACATCGTTTTCAAACCACGCACTGCAAAATCTCATGGGCTTTTGATACACTTTTAAAATCTGCGCCATCTTGAGTCCCACCTGGGTAAGGGGCTGCGCTGCCTGCCGGGCTGGGGGCTGGGCTGACGGCACAGATGACTAAGGCCCTTCTAGGACAGTTGTGGGGAGGAAAGGGCTCTGACAGAGCAGGGGCTGCTGCTGGGTTCCGATCACGTGGAACGCCCCGGCCACCGTGGCCACTGCGAGACAGCGGCAGCAGCAGCGGGGATTGATGCAAGGGGTGAGGACACTTTTATTTTTGACTTCATGAGCCTGTCTTAGTCGGCTTGGGCTGCTCTGCTATGAGCTGCGAGGCTGAAACAACAGACGGTTATTTCTCATGGCTCTAGAGGCTGGAAGTCCAAAATCAACGTGCCAGTCCGCTGGGTTCCTGGCTTGGAGAGGGTCACCTTCTCCCTGTGTCCTCCCATGGCAGAGAGCTCTGCTGTCTCATCTTGTAAGGACACTAGTGTCCTTATAAGACATCATGGGGGCCCCATGTGGCTTTTCATGGCTTAATAACCTTCCATTGTGTTTATCACACTCACATTTGGACATTTGGGCTGGTTCCACCTTCTGACTGTTGGGAATAATGCTGCTGTGAAGATCTATGTACGCGTTTTTGTGTGGACCCATGTTTTTATTTTTTTTGTTCTCTTCCTTTTTCTTAAATACCTAGGAGTGGAATTGCTGGGTTGTATGGTAGTTCCGTGTTTAACTTTTGGAGGCACTGACAAAGTGTTTTCCACAGTGGCAACACCATTTTACATCCCCACCACGTGGGGGTTCCAATTTCTCCATATCCTCACCAGCACTTATTTTCCATTTTGTTTTGTTTTAATTATTGTCGCCTCGTAGGTGTGAGGTGGTATCTCATTGTCGTTTGGATTTGCCTTTCCTTAATGACAGTGATGTTGAGTATCTTTGATTTGCTTCTTGGCCGTTCCTGTATCTTCTTTGGGAAAAAATGTCAGTTCAAGCCATTTGCCTATTTTTTAACTGGACTGTTTGTCTTTTTGTTGTTGAGCTGTAAGAGCTCTTTATATATTCTGATCCTAAACCCTTATCAGATCTATGATTTGCAAATATTCTCTCCCATTCTATAGTTTGTCTTTTCACTTTCTTGATAACGTCCTCTGATGCACAAAAGTTGTTAATTTTTAGGAAGTCCAACTTATCTATCGTGTTGTTGCCGCTCACACTTTCCGTGTCGTATCCGAAAATCCACTGCCGAATCCGGGGTCAGCAAAATATACCCCTGTGTTTTCTTCTGTGGTTTTATACTTTTGTGGGAAAACTCTTTTACTGGCACGTAACACACAGAGGAGTCCATGAATCTCACGCACTGGACACACCCAAGCCACCAGCACCCAGACCAAGAAAACACATTCCCAGCCCCCTGGGGCCCCCAAAGCAGCCACCACACCCTGACTCTGACCGTATAGATTCATTTGCCTCGTTTTGAACTTCGTAAAAATGGAATCCGCTCTGCAGTGTCTGGTTTCCTTCCTCAGCCTTGCGTCTGTTCTAGGCCTCCAAGTTGATTGCTCAGGGCGTGGGGTTTGGGGGTGCATGGGCATGAGGTGCACACCACAGAGTCAGGGATCCCCCGGCTGGGGACAGAGGCCACAAAGGCCAGACTCCTGGGCGCCAAGCCTTGCTCCACCCCCTCCTGCTGTGTGACCTTGCTCAGCTTCCTCCACCTCTCTGTGCCCTGATGGAAACAAAGATAGTCATGAACCTCACAGGCTGTCACAGGATGAAGACCAGTTAGTGTGTGAAAGGGCTTCTTGCCTCTCCCTGTAGAAATAAGCGGTATCCCCGTTGCTGCTATTTTTGGAGACGGGGGCGTTTGCCAGCTGCTGGGTTGGGGGGTGCTTTCCAGAGGGAAGAGTGTGGACGCTGGGCCGGCCCCTGGCGGTGGCCGCAGGGCTGTTTCTCTGCTCAGCCTTAATTCTCATTGGTCGGGCTGGGGTTTCAAGCCTGTCCCCTTACAGACTGTCCCCACGGCTTTCTCTCTCCACCTGACTCAGTGTAGACATGCCGTGTAGATGTGCTGTGTAGACACCAGTGTGTGCTTTCTCCCCCAAGTGGCTGTCACAGAACTCCTGCTGTCTGATGTCATGAGGGTGGGTTGTCCCCCCGACCCAGAGTGAAGGGGGTGCCTGCCTGAGGAAGGCGTGAGGACAGGTCAGAGGTCACAATGTTTAAAGTGCGTGAGTCCTCAGTTGACAACTGGGACCTGATAACAGGTGGTTTCTGTTAAAGCTACAGCGCTGTTCCAATCCCCTGTTTGTACCTCAAGGACGGAGCTGCTCTGACCACTCGGCATTTTAAGGCTGAAATGGCAGCTTCACCCTCACTCTGCCTGGGCCCAGTGCTGCGGTGTGACCTGCTCCCCAGATAGATCCCTGAGACTAGGGGTTCCTGCAATGGCCCCGTGCCAGGCCCTGCCCTCGGAGGCTCACTGTCTAATGGGGAAGAATCACCCGAAATAATTGTCAAACCCTGTGAAAATGGGGCTGTGGGAGCCCAGAGCAGGGAAGCAATCAGGGGAGACTTCCAAGAGGAGGTGGCGTTGGAGATGAGATCGGGAACATTCCAGGTGGTCCCGGGTGGGAGAGTGGGGAGGGCAGTCCAGGTGGAAGGGGCTGCAGGTGCAAAGGCCTGGAGACATGGGTGGGCCACGCAGACTGGCACCTCCGGCGCCACGCAGGAGGGGAGTCTGTTCTGGATTCTTCCTCCCTGATACTCAGGGGGTCCCCCTCGGGCCTGGTTTGCACCGAAGGCACCGGTGGGGACGGGGAAGGAAAGCGAGGTGCTTGTAATGAATTTGCACCCCGTTACTTACTGATTCAGCAGAGTATTACTAATTCAGTTTCAGAGAGTGGTGATTAACCTTCACATCTCAGGAAAGAGTGAGGGGGGTTACATCCACATTTAGCAGCAGGCTGCAGCTACCCCCAACCCAGGTGAAGGAATAGTCACTGTACAGTCATGCTGAAGACAGTATTTTGGGGTGACTTTTTTGGTACCGTGTAGAAATAAGCCAAACTTGCCAATGTCCTTTGTTTTGGTTATTTCGGTATCAATATTTTAATCGAATTGAATGGGTTTCAAGAATGATAAAAACAGCAAAACACTCATTGAGAAAATTGAGCGATACAGAGAAACGAAAAGAAAATGATCTATCACTTTCACCCCAGCTGTCCTGTCCCTCCATCTGGGGAAATAACGTTAGGTCCTCCCTCCCCGCCCCACCAAGATACAGAGATGCACGGGACCTGGCCCCCCTCTGCCTCGTGGGTGGGGCAGACCCATCCACCGCTGAGCCGGGAGGAGTGGGCGACACAGGCGCTCTCCTGGAGGCTGGTCTCTGCTCCCAGGCGTGGCCCCAGCGGGCAGGGGCCACATTCACACACCCTGGACGGCCTGGGGCACCACCGGTCCCATCCCATCCCCCTGGGTGTGGGCTCTCCACCACACAGCCTGCCTTCCTGCCTCACCTGAGCACCTGCGTGGGGACACGCCGTGCCCTGAGCAGAAACGCCTGTGCTCTGTGCTTTTTCCAGGCCGGGGAGAAGCACTACCACCCTCTGTGTGCGCTATGTGTCGGGTGCGGCCGGATGTTCGCGGAAGGCGAGGAGATGTATCTGCAAGGTAAGAAGAAGACCGTGCTGCTCGGGACCCGAGGGCACCAAACAGGCGGCTCCCGGGCCCACGCCCTGTGCTGGGTGTGCCCTGGCGGGTCGGCGAGCTTTCCCGCTAGTTAGGGAACCCCGCCCCCCAGCAGGGGTGGGGGTCCAGGGCCCAGCGGGCTCTCCCCGCGGAGCACCCGCCGGCGGCGGCAGAGTGACAGCCTGCCTGGTTCTGCATCGTCCATCCACATGATGTCCGTGAACCTGAGATGGACGAGATAAGAAAAAGGCCAAGTTCAAGAGCAAGGTCCAGGAGTGTTGGAAATTGGGGTCCCAGTAGCCAAACGTAAATGGATGTGTTCTGTGTGTCTGTGGTCGCTTCAAGCCTGTCCCGAAAGCCCCTCAGCCCGGGGTCCATGTCTCAGGGCTTCCCCCGCACTACCCTCCCTTGATTGATGAATGAGTGTGGAGACCACGGGCCGCTCCTGAGGCTTTTTTCCTGGTCAAGGGAGTCGCCAAAGTGTCAGTAAAGAGAGTTCTGGAGAAAAACATAGCCAACCTTCTAACCCATTTCGTGGCATTTCATGGGAAATTCCCAACCCATTCACCATTAAAATAATAATAATAACAATAGAATAAAGACGAGGTGTTCTGTGGCCACCAGACCTGCAGAAGCAGCAGGTGACAGCCAGTTGTCCCCTCCCTCCTTCTGCAGTGACCCTGTTCAGCTCCTTGCTGCTTGTTCAAAAAATTACACCAACACTCAGACCGGAGCACCCAGCTCCCAGCTATTTCTCTACATGTTTATTAACCGGGGTGCTAGCAATTCTCCTTCGAGCTACACTTAGTTTTATCACCTTGAAGACCCACCCCATCCCTGTGGCTTATTCATTCCCAAGCCTTGATAAAGAAAGATTATTTGGACACTTGTCAAAACGGTAGGAAGACGGTATTCAGGACATGGCAGAAGGGCGGGGGGATCAGGCCAACTCCGAATTCGACAAGGACGGGGGATTTATAGCCAAGGAGGGGGTGGGGATTAGGGGGGACGGGTGGGTGGAAAATTACCAAGAGGAAAGGCCGAGAAGGATTCCTGCTGAAGACAGGCCAGCGGCCTAGACGCAGGGTCAAAGGTGGGGCTGAGGCTCAGCAGGATCCTTGCTGAAACTGGGCTCGCAGGTTGAAGACCTTCCCCGAGGGACCTGGGCGGGATGGGTTAGATGCTGAGACCCCCTGTCTCTGTAGTCACATTGTCTTTTCAAGGACGTCTGTGTCTCCGTGACCCCGGAGGCAAGCTGAGTAGGGCCAGACGGGCCATTGGATGACCTCA
This sequence comes from Balaenoptera borealis, assembly GCF_965194805.1. Classification (NCBI taxonomy): domain Eukaryota; kingdom Metazoa; phylum Chordata; class Mammalia; order Artiodactyla; family Balaenopteridae; genus Balaenoptera; species Balaenoptera borealis. Next base: position 147,157,070 of record NC_138861.1, on the reverse strand, counting down.
CCCGGCATCCTTCTGGGGCCGTGTGTCACACAGGCCTCCCTTTCTGAGACTGAACCTCATGGGGTGACGTCAGCCAGGACTGCCTGGTCCCCAGTGTCCCCTCTTGTCTTTCAGTCTTGAGAGCTTATGAAAGGGGTCCTTTACGCCTCTCCCAGACGTGCTGGTATGTCTGGGTGGGGAGGGGTCACCCTGCCCGAGGCGCCCACGCCCACCATAAGTGGCACCTTCAGGACGTACTGACGCCTAGCACAGTGGCATCGAGCCAGCAGCTTGGGGACACGCGCTGGCCATCAAGGGGACCCAGTCTCAGAACAAAGATGCTCTTCATGGCTCTGGGCTCCCTGTTTCTAATGCGGGACCTGCCCTGACTTTCTGTGGGATGTCGCAGCCCATCCCGTCCCCTCTCAGCCTCTTTCCCAGTCTGTGCCGGAAGGGTTCAGACCCGGTTGGTGATTTTCACGCCCCACTCCACGGAGCACCAGAGTCCCACAGTGAGGGGTCCCTTTGGGGCTCTGGCCCTTCCCTGCATGGACACCCCAAGACCCTCTGCCTGGTCCACCTGAATGCTGGGGCTCCAGGAGGGCGTATTTGACGGGTGAATCCCATGCAGTAAAAGCTCCAAGGAGCAGAGGTCCCGGTGAGCCCTTTGGCCTCCGAGGGAGATGAGGTGCCCCCCGCCAAATACCAGCACTGCCACCCAGCCCTGGATGCACCTTCCTGTCTGCAGACTCAGCGAGCGTAGGCGGGGGAGTCTGACTCTCACTAAATATCAGGGAGACCCAGATTAAAATAGCGCGTTGATGTTATTCTTCCTGCTGGGCTGACAAGGGTTAAAAGGAAAGACACATCCCCATGCTATGGGGATTGGAGGAAACGGGTGTCTTACCTGACTCGTGGGCGAAAACTGGAAAATTGCCAAAATGCCTCAAGAGCCTTAAAAACGCCCACACCCTTTGAGCCAAGACCCCACTTTTGGGAAGCCCTCAAGTAAATCAGAGAGATGGGGTGGAGCTCGTGTACCATGGACTCCCCGCAACTTTTTTTTTTAATATAAATTTACTTATTTATTTGGCTACGTTGGGTCTTCGTTGCCACGCACGGGCTTTTTTTAAAAATTATTTTTGGTTGCATTGGGTCTTCCTTGCTGCACGTGGGCTTTCTCTAGTTGCGGCGAGCGGGGGCTACTCTTTGTTGCAGTGCGCGGGCTTCTCATTGTGGTGGCTTCTCTTGTTGTGGAGCACGGGCTCTAGGCACGCGGGCTTCAGTAGTTGTGGCACGCGGGCTCAGCAGTTGTGGCTCGTGGGCTCTAGAGCGCAGACTCAGTAGTTCTGGCGCACGGGCTTAGTCGCTCTGCGGCATGTGGGATCTTCCCGGACCAGGGCTCGATCCCGTGTCCCCTGCACTGGCAGGTGGATTCTTAACCGCTGCGCCACCAGGGAAGTCCCTCCCTGCAACTTTATTTAGAAATAAAACATTGAAACTAACAGGCAAGGAGCAGATAGAGTCATTCTCATCAATCCGTACGATGCAATATTATGCAGCCCTTAAAGTTACAGTTTTGATATTTAATTACGTGGAGAAATACTAAGACACTTTTAAGCAAAAATCGCAGGATACAAAACTGTGTACCTACGTTGTATTTAATATGTATGTGTACACTGGAAGACAGCCCGACCCAAAGTGGGTAGGAGCTTACAGATGATTTTAATTTTCCTATATATTCTTTTTTAGGCTTGTTTAAATTTTAATTAAAAAAACAGCTATTACCTTTTGTAATCATAAACAATGTTTTAAAAAAAGAAAAGCTTATGCACAAACCAACCAAGGCCCGGTCTCTCTGGGAGCTCCGAGTTGGTGCAGATATTTTTCCAGGGAGGAGCAGAAATAAGTTCCCTTCCCCGGTGTTAACTCACGTGACCTGGAGGCTTTGCAGGCAGAAATGGGGTGTAGCTCCTTCCTGCCACCACACTTTTAAGCCCCTGCTGTGTGCCAGGCCCCTACTACGTCCACTCTGTGTGGCTTGTTCGGGGGATGTGAGAATGGGATGGACAAGGCTACCTCCACGCGGGGCGTGGGCTGTCCTGGCAGCGGTGGATGTAGACGCGGACACAGCAGCCGTGGCCACCCGCAGAGGGCGCGTGAGTGGAGTACGGATGGACGGAGGGAGAAAGGGGGTCGGGCTGAGGTTTAGGGAGGCCCGAGGGGGGAAGCAAGCGCTCTGGGCCCTGAAGTTCTTACCCCTATTTAGTTATATTAAATTCTGCCAAAGGCCTGACCAGGTAGGATTATTGTCGGCCCTGTGTGCAGGTGGGAAAACTCTGAGACTCGGGGAGGTCGAGTTTGAATTAGAAAAGAGCAGGGCCCTTGGGGTCCTTGGGGCGCTTGGTGACCTGTTACCTTGAGGGTGGCGCCTGTAGCTGTGGAAGCTGGGTGGAGCTGGCATGAGCGAGACAACTCAGACACCCCGCGAGTGAGTGGGGGGGTCGGGCCCCCAGCCTGCAGCCCTGATCTTCACCCCACACCTAAGGTTCCCACCTGAGCGTCCCCGAGGAGAGCCCCGCCCCGAAGCCCTCTTTCCCCAGGCAGGTCCCACTGGGCTCCGGCCCCCCACTGCGCCCGTGGCTGGGCCCGGCCGCTGCCCACCCGCACAGAGAGGAGCCGGCGGAGGGCGCACGGCAGCCCCTCTTCCCTCCCCTGCCTCTGACTAGAAGCCACCCGCACAGCCCCCCTGGGAGAAGCCTCGTCTGGGTGCCCGGGGATCCGAGGGACCCCATGGGAGCCTCAGCTCACGGTGGGGCGTCTCCTGTCTGTTTCGTGTCCTCCCCCTCCCGGCGGGGCTGTGAGCCCCCGCGATCTGCCCCAGGCCCAGCCCTGACCTGCGACTCCGGCACAGACGAAGGGGAGTGAGGGTCCGAGTGTGGACGCCGGCTCCCTCCTCCTGACCCTCCGCACGGCCCCTGCATCTCCGGAAATACCACTAACACGTCCCTCTTGGGAATCCGTCCACAGGCTCCTCCATCTGGCACCCGGCATGTCGACAGGCAGCCAGAACTGAAGACAAGAGCAAGGTTGGTGGAATTCAATCTCTTCCGACGCCTTTTCCCCGGCTTCTGCGCTATCGTCACACGGTTAGGAGGACGCTGGCTGCGTCTGCGGGCTTGCCGGCCGGTCCCCACCAGGCTATGGGGCAGGTGGCCCAAGGCCTGGCGGTGCTGAGGTGTAAACAGGTAGATCAGCTGCTGGGTGGGACCAGGGGCCTTCCCGCACTGGCCCTGCCGACCTCTTCCTTTGTTCAGTGGACGCTGATGGCTGCGAACGTTTTGGGACAACTGCAAAGTTAGCGGGTCTCCAAACAGTCCCAAGACCATCCATAATTCTGACGCCAACGGCTAGTTCGAGGGGTCCTCACAGCTGCCTGCAGGTTCATTAGTGTATCTGAAGGACTCACAGAACTGTTACAGCCCCGGTTACGGTTTATCCCGGCAGGGGCAGTGGGGAGATACAGAGTGAAATCAGCCCAGCACGGGGCAGGGTCCAGGAGGGGTCCGGACACACGGTGCCATCGTCTTCTCCCCGTGGAGTCCAGACTCGGCCCCTCCCAGTGATGGGTGACAGAGAGTATCTCACACGGAGTATTGCCAACCAGGGAAGCTCCGGGGCCGGAGATCTTAACGGTGCTCCATTAAATGATTGATTGGTTGGTTGGTTGATAGATTGGTTGCCATGTGGTTGATTTCACTCTCCAGGTGACATGACCCAAGACCACCAGAATCATAGGGTTGCTCTTTCTGGCATGGCCAGCCCCACTCTAAGAATTTTGGGTGCAGTTAGCCCCCTCCCTAAACAGAGACATCCTATCGGGTACGATCACCTTCCAGAAACTAGGGCAAGACCTCCCTCTGGGCCAGGCTAGACCACCCTCTAGGCCAGGCCAAATTCCTTGCCTCTCAGAGGCCCTGTGCTGGGCGCCAGGCTGCAGGTGCAGTGTGAGAAAGGAGGCCGGCATATCCCTGACCCTTCCGGGGCTGGCGTCCCAGAGAGAGGCAGAAATCGACGCCTCAGCAAGCAGATAATGCAGCAGTGATTGGCGGGGCAGGAGAGCAGGGGAAGGAGCGACTTTACCTGGGATTGTTGGGAGCGGGGAGGCGGTCCTCCAGAGGAAATGAGCAGGAGCTGAGCCAGAGGATGAGACGGTGCCAGCCCTGAAGAGAGGGAGAGGGAGTGCGGTTCCAGGCAGGGTGGGGGTTCGTGCAAAGGCCCTGGGGCAGGAACAGGGCAAGCTCCCTTTGGCTTGGGTGGCGGTGCGTTGAGCAGGGGAGGGGTCCCGCTGCCCCCGGGCTGCCGCGCCTCTGTCCTCACTGCTCTCTTTCTCCCCTGCACCTTCGCAAACGCGTTCCTTCGCGCCGGAGATGCCCTCTCGTGCCCTTGCATCGCGTATCCTGGCAAACTCCTCCTTTGGGTTTTAAGATTCACCCAGAATGTCAGCCCACAGAGACCTTGCCAACTCCTCCTCCTGCCCCACGTCCTCAACTCACACCCCGCATGCAGCTCCCTCTTCCCTAAAAGCCTGGAGGAAAGGCTCCAGTCTCTCTGTCCTGAATTCCCGGCTCCCACACGAGTCCTGACAGGTGACACACTCAAGCATTTGCGGGCTGAAGGAAGGAAGTGAATCCAGGGTGAACTGCAGCCCAGGGGACCACAGGCCCTCGAGGGGAGGCGTGTCAGCCAGCTTTGCTCTGTCAGGCACTACCAGGCCCTGTGCCAGGGAGCCCCCCACCCCTGCAGGACCCCCACTGGGAGCCACACCCTGCAGGGCCCCGGGATAGTGCAGATGGGCCCCGGGCGGTGAGTGGTGTGTGACCCACAGGACTCCTGGCCCGGCCTCAGGACGCCAGCAACCCCTGGCTTTCCACTCTGTCCCCCATGCGTGGTGTCCCAGGCATGCCAACCCTTTTAAAGCCACCAAACTGGCTCCGGATGAGCCGGGTGGCAGTGGGCCCTTGAAGACCCTGGCTACTCAGATGCCGCGTAGCAGCGGGTCTGCATCCATGTTGGGGAGATGGACGGGAAACTGCTGCAGGGGGCGGGGGGACCCACGGGGTTGCTACTGTGCCTGCGTGGGGTGTGCAGAGTGACGCTGGGATCACTGCGGAGCTCAGACCCAGCCTTCTCGGACCCAAGCCCGTGGGATGCCCAGAATTCCTTTCGGGGGTGAGGGGCTCGCTCTGCTGGTGGCAGCTCTGGGCCAAGAGGCCGAGGTGACCAGGGTCCCTGGGTGGAGGTGGGGAGGGGCTGAGAGGAGCAGGGGCTGGAGAGTCAGGCAGGTCCCCCAGGAAGAGCGTGGGAGGCCGGCCGATCCGGGGGTCTCGGTGGCTCCCTGAGACTCCGGCAGCTGTGTTTGGCAGGAGGGACCGTTGCCCAGAGGAATTCTGCTCCAGGAGGAAAGGGACGGAGCTCTGCTGTTGGGCGTACTTCGCTCTTTACTGTTGACGCTGGTTCTGTTCGTTGGGTCCTTCAATAATACCTTGCGCTGTGGGAGCGAGGGGTCAGGGCTGCGGAGTCCCCCCACCCTTGGCTGTGGGGAGTGAGCAGAGCCAGAGGAGAAACCTGTCCCCAGACCTAGCAGACACCGCGGGGGCTCAGGGGTTGGGAGTTCCTGGTGGGGCTGGATGGAGACCCACCTCATGAACTTTGGCCCAGAAGTCGTGATGGGGGCATGGGCTGGTGGAGGGGACCCTCCTCGTATCGGGCCCTCGGGGTGGGTGGGACCCAGCCCAATTCAGCACACTCTTGCCAAGCCCGTTCTGAAAGAACTGAACAGAGGGAAATCCTCCCATTTTCTTTAGCAGTTGATTTCAGTGGGTTTGGAAGCCGCTGCTTTTTGGGCATCTGCCCCTTCGTGAATCATTCATGGCTCTCGGCTTGCGGCACTGAGGTGACTAAATCTCAAGCCCTGCTGTTCCTGATAGAGGCAGGAACAGGTGGACTTAGGTGCACGTTACGTCTGAGGGCCGTGGGGACCATCCTGCTACCCCTGGTGTGTCATGGCGACCTGGGGAAAGGTGGCCCTGAGCCGGGGTGGGAGGGCTCCGCGGAGGAGGACCACGTGCCCCGGGTCCTCTGTGTCCCCAGAGCCTCCCCTAACCAGGTCGGCGTGTCCCGCACCAGCCCCTGGATTCTGGACCCGCTGTTGAGCTGGCCTCGGGGCCTGCAGGGAGCCCAGCTGCTGCCAGGCCTGGTGGCAGCAGCCACCTCTGCTCTCAGCCTAGAGGCCACTGGCCCAGCAGAAGGGAGGCCCGCTGAATGCTGAAGGCCGGCAGGGCAGGGAGGAAGGGAAGGCTCGTTGCCCCGGGGGCTGGTCTTTGCCCTGGAGTTGGCTTCCTGGGCTTGTTTCCACAGATGCTTTGGGAACATTTGGGGCAGAGGCCAGCAGCCCGACAACAGTTGCCCTTCCGTGTCCTGGGACAGGATCCAGGCCCCAGTCATGCCCTGCTTGTCCCTCGTTTCACCCTCCCCGGGTCCCAGCCCCACCTCCGCCCCTCAGAGCCTCTCCTGTCTCGCCCGGGAAATGAGAATAAACTCTGGGCCTGGTGGGCCGGGCAGTGAGTGGGCACCGTCAGTGGGTGGACAGGGCAGTGGTGGGTGGGGCAGTGGGTGGGCGGGGCAGTGAGGGGTGTGGCAGTGAGTGGACAGGGCAGTGGGTGGGCGGGGCAGTGGGCGGGCCGGGCAGTGAGTGGACAGGACGGTAGGTGGACAGGGCAGTGGGTGGGCGGGACAGTGGTGGGCGGGGCAGTGAGTGGGCAGGGCAATGAGGGGGTGTGGCAGTGAGTGGACAGGGCAGTGGTGAGTGGACAGGGCAGTGGTGGGCAGGGCAGTGGATGGGCGGAGCAGTGAGGGGGTGTGGCAGTGTGTGGACAGGGCAGTGTGTGGGCGGGGCAGTGGCAGGCAGGGCAGTGTGGACAGGGCAGTGGGTGGGCGGGGCAGTGGCGGGCAGGGCAGTGGGTGGGCAGGGCAGTGGCAGACCGGGCAGTGAGTGGACAGGACGGTAGGTGGACAGGAAAGTGGGTGGGCGGGGCAGTGGCGGGCAGGGCAGTGAGTGGACAGGGCAGTGGGTGGGCAGGGCAGTGGCGGGCCGGGCAGTGAGTGGACAGGACGGTAGGTGGACAGGGCAGTGGGTGGGCGGGGCAGTGGGCGGGCAGGGCAGTGAGGGGTGTGGCAGTGAGTGGACAGGGCAGTGGTGGGTGGGGCAGTGGGTGGGCGGGGCAGTGAGGGGTGTGGCAGTGAGTGGGCAGGGCAGTGGTGGGCGGGGCAGTGGGTGGGCGGGGCAGTGAGGGGTATGGCAGTGAGTGGACAAGGCAGTGGTGGGCGGGGCAGTGGGCGGGCCGGGCAGTGCGTGGACAGGACGGTAGGCGGACAGGGCAGTGGGTGGATGGCACAGGCACAGATGACTTTCCCTGGGCACTCGGGTCCCCTTGGAGATAGTTCTCCCGGCCAGCTGACTGCTCCCTGCCCGGGCAGCGGGGAGAGAGCTGTGCTTTTCTGTATTGTTCACTGCCTGCAAGGCAGCTAATGCACATGAACCAGCCAGACCCGGTCAGCTCCGGGTCAGCCCAGCGGGGTCTGCTCAGGGGGCCATCAGCCCCTGAGAAGTGCAGCAGAGGTGGCGTCACTAACTCCCTCTGAGTCCGGCCTCTGGGTGGAGGCAGCTCCACTGTTATGTGGTAATCCAGACGAGAGCTAACTCACTCTTCTGGAGAGCTGCTCAGCCGTCATCTAACTAGTGCCCCTCACGCCAGGCCCAGTGGGCTCCAGGACCCCCGGGAGCCAGCTCCATCTCTGCGTCCAGCAACAGGGGCCAGCACCGGAGTCCGTGCCAGGCCGAGCCAGGAGAGAGAGGGCAGTCCTTCCTCACTGCCTGGAAGGTCTCCCTGACCGTGTGCTCCCCCGGGGGATGGGTGCCCCCCAGGACAAGGACGTGCGTCTGCTGAGCGTGCCCAGGGAAAACCCGTCGGAAGGCTGTGGTCCTAACTGCCCGTCCCCAGTGCATCGTTGGGCATTGGATCACGTGGTCATTCAACCCACAGCCACTGAGCACCTGCTGTGTCCCTTCCGGGCTGGGTACCGGGAGCACAGAGGTGAATAAGACCAGGGGGTCCCTGCCCTACAGGAGGGCCCACATCATCTGGCAGGGGAGACAGATGGGCAGACTCTAGGGTGCAGGATGCTTGCCTGTGACAGGGGGAGGGACGGGGCCAGCTGGATGGGCCGCAGGGGGAGGGGGAGGCCAGCTTCCCGGAGCTGAGACTTGGCAGGTGTGCAGGAGAGTGGGTCACAGGGCCCAGCCCTGTTCTGGCTCTGGGTCCCGAGTCTGAGGAGCCGCGATCTGCTGGGGATTGAGTGCGGGTTTCAGAGCCATGGCAAGGGGCGGCCCTGTGTCAGCTGAGTAGCTGGAGAGGAGCTCCTTGCGTGGAGAAGGTGGCCGGGGACAGCCGGGCGGGCTCCTGCTCTGGTGGGGGCAGAGGGAGCCTGGACTGACCGGGCTGGTCCCCCAGGCTGCGGGTCTCCACGGTTACCGTGTCAAGAGCCCGTGTCCTTCCCCACCCCCACCCCCAGCCCAGGGCACAGAGGTCCGGGCTGCTTACCGCGGGGGGACCTGGGAGGAAGCAAGAGCCCCTGCGCTGACTGTGAGGCCGCTGAGCAGGGAGAAGACAGGCTTGTTGAGATGGTCCCAGAGCCCTAAATGCAAGGACGGGGTGACTGAGCATGAGTGAGAACGTTTTAGTGGAATTCGCAGCGGCCGCCGGGGTGGGAGAGCAAGCCTTGGTGTTGGACTCTGCCTCTGCCCAGCTGTGTGACCTTGGGCAAATCACTAGCCCTCTCTGAACCTCAGCCCCTAGGCTTTAAGTTGGAGATGAGTGGGTGCTGACCCCTCACGCGGTGTCCATGCAGCTTGTGTGTGAACTTAATGAGAACCAGGCGCCCCCATCACCGTTGTAGGACGACGCTTCCCAGGACCAGGCTGAGCGGTGGGGACAGGGCTGGATGAGCTGCCCGGTCCTTTGCAGGTGTGAACAAGGCCCTGGAGAACACAACTGGGTATTGGGTTTGATTGTGAGGCTCCTTGGAACGAATTGGAGTCAGGGTAGGGAGAAAGTGAGAGAAAGCCCAGGTCTCCTGACTCTGGGAGAATCACCTGGACTCGGCGCCCTCGTGTCTGGGCTCCCTGACCTGTGGGACGCGGTGACGCCCTGGCCTCTCCGGGGCTGGGAACCTGGCACAGGGAGAGGAGCACCGTGCAGCCACCTACCTGCCTGCTCGGGACCCTGAAACGTGCCAGAGCAAACCCAGGCGCCCGCTGCCACTCAAAGAGCCTGAGCCCCCTTCCGTCGGGGTCATGGTGACAATAAGCCGGTGCCGCCCCACCTGTGCCAGGAAGTGTCCCTCTTGGTCTGGGGGACAGTTCTTGTGCCACTGCTGCAGCTCTCAGCTTAGGGGCACTTTTCTTTTAAAACAACCAGTGTTCGTCGCCTTTGCAAAGAAGGGGCTTCCTGCCGTGAGCTGGAATAAACGGAACAGAAATAAAAGTAAGGATGATTTACCAGTGCCAAGCCCCTAACAGGCTGTGCCTGAGTCCTCAGAAACAGAAAGCGCCTTCCAAGCAGGTTTTTCCATTTCATAGAGAAGGAAGCTGAGAGTCAAAGTTTTCTTTCAAGTGTATTAAATGTGTGCGTACATCATTTTTGCCTAGTAAAATAGGCAACCTGGCCACAGGGGCAGTGATAAAACAGACCCAGTGTTACTGGCCTCCGATGGTGCATCTCCTTTGCAACAGCACTTGACGTTGTGTTTTACTGGGGGTGGCCGAGCCTCAGGGGTCAGGCTGAGCTCCTTGAGGGACCCCAGCCCCTGCCTCCGAGGGGCCCGGGGAAGCAGGGCAGGCCTCAAGAGGATGCCAGGGTCATAACTGGGGCAAGGAGAGGGGATGGACCAGCTGGACGAGTGACCGAGCGCAGAGATGACCACAGAGCAGCACACCCTCGCCCTCTTCTCTTTCCCTTCTAGATGCAGAACAGGCTTCCAGTCAGGTTTACCCAGGCACCACCCCCTATGCCTTTCAGGTTTGTCCCTCCCACTACCGTGTCGGCCTCACATCTGGTCCTGGTGTTGTCCCATTCTCGCTGGTGTTGTGCTGAGCGTAGCCAGACCTGGGGGTCATCCACTTGGCGGGGGTCTATGACGGGTGTTAGCGTCCTGGGGCTGCCATACAAAATGCCACAGACTTGGGGATCTTAAACAGCAGAAATGTATTTTCTCACAGTCCTGGAGGCTGGACGTCCAAGATCAAGGTGTGGGCAGGTTGGTTTCTCCTGAGGCCTGTCTCCTGGGCGTGTAGAGGGCCGTCTTCTCCCTGTGTCCTCACATGTCATCCCTCTGTGCATATCTGTGTCCTAGTCTCCTGTTCTTCTAAGGACACCAGTCAGATTGGATCCAGGCCTGTCCTAAAGACTCCGTTTAAACCTAATTGCATCCTTAAATGTCCTATACAATCACATTCTGGAGAACTGGGGTGTTGACTTCAACGTATGAGTTTTGGAGGGATGCAATTCAGTTCATAATGCGGCCCCTCCCAGGCTGCTGGCGCCATTGCAGCGGGTGTGGACCACTGAGAGGGGCTGGACAGAATTCCAGGGGGTGGGAGGAAGGGACTTGCTTAGAAAACAAGAGAGGAGCCATGAGTGGGTAGGGAGAGGGGGGCCCTTTGTGGAGATGGGTCCCGTTTAGACAGGGCACGTGGGAGGTGTGGAGAGTTAGGTACGTGGGTGGTCCCAGCAGGGGTGAGGGCCGCCGAGTCAGGCGACAGAGGCGGGGCTGGTGGAACGAGCTGCAGTACGTCCCCGTAATCGACATGGAGAATACGGTCTCTGAGCAGCGCAATTCTGCCTTTGCCGTTGGAACGCGCAGAAACACAGAAACTGCATCGCTTGCTCTCATCCTCCGAAAAACAGATAATCTTGACGCCGTGAAAGCTTGGTGATCACGGGAGCGGTTCCGGCCGGCGCTGAAAGCGTGGCTGCTTTGCTTGCAGCCAGGGTCACCTGCTGTGTCTTCTAATTACAGCTGTGCTGTCGTTCATTCAAGCCTGCATGTTTATTTTAAGAATCCTTTCAACCTGCAAATGAAAAGTATCTCGTGAGCTGGCATTTCTGTTGGAGTGTAATTGCCTCTGAAAGGTTCTTCGCGTTGACAGTCTGCCTCAGCCTCCTCCTATCTCCTCCTCTCCTAGGAAACCAGAACCTCTGCAGAGAGCATCATTTCCGCCCCTGCTTCCAGCACCTCAGGGTCTCCGAGCCGCGTGATTTATGTAAGTTGGATTCTCTCTGTGGAGAGTGGGGAGGGGCCCCGGGGCCTGGGGCCGTTGCTGAGTGTGCCCTCGGAGTGGGGGACCGGGGCCAGCACCCCCCCGGAGGCCGCGGGAGGGATTGGTGCAGACCGTGAGGCTGGGTCGGAGCCTCCAGTGTGGATGTGCTGTGTGACCACGGCTGCCCCGGGATATGGCGACAGGTGCACGGAGGGGTGTGCTCACAGCTGTGGCTACAGAGGTGTCGGTGAGTCACACCCGCATCCCCACAGCCAGGACTCACCTGCGTAAATAACACTCGGGCACGTGTCACAAATAACGGTGCAGATCTGTGCCCGCTGCTGTGGAAAGTTCCTAACGTGTTTTTAGAAGACGCATGTGAAGGGTAATATATGTTATGTGATCCCATTTTCGTTAGTGTGTGTATGTATTTGTGTGCATATGTATGTACGGGTATGTGTGTGTATGTATGTGCGTATGTGTGTACGCATATGTGTATATGTGCACGTGTGTGTGCGTGCGTGTGTATTATGGGAATGGGTATTTGTGTGTGTATGTGTGTACGTGCACATACAAGTCTAAAAATGATTGGGAACATCTTAGCGAATAGTTAATAACAGTTACCTCTGGGTGGTGGGATTAGAAATGGAAGGTGATTGTTGTAATTATTTGCTAGTTTACTTGTCTAAGTGGCAAACTTCATTGTCTGGGAAAGAGCCTGTGCAGGGTTGGGGAGGGGAAGGGGGGGCGAGCCCTGGACTGGGTATCTTGGCCCAGCTGCACACCCGAAGGACAGCCAGTGACTTGGGACAAGTCGCCTCTCTCATCCCCCCTGCCACCCGGCCAGGGCCTCATTTTTCTCTCACACGATGGAGATGGGATTCGCTCTTCTCACCACTGCTTTTTACTCCCCGAGCTCTCATTCTAGTTAGGCTAGGGCCATTCCTGACCCAAATTCCGATGGGTGATAATAACAAGGGTTCTAGTCCGGAGGGTAAATTGCAGGATGACCCTTTGCAGATGCAAACCCGGAGGCTCAGAAAGGCAGCATGAAGTCACCAGGCAGCTGTGTGCCCTTGGGCGAGATGTTAGCCTCTCTGAGCCTCTGGGAGCTCACCTGTACCTGGGGACCCACAGAGCCTGCTGCCCAGGGCCACTGAGGTACTGAGTGGGAGGCCCCGGGCCCAGCCCTGAGCCCAGAGGGAAGACCGGAAACGCTCGCTCGCTGGAATTACTGTTATGACATCTGTGCTCGTTTGCCGGGGCCGCCGTAAAGTACCGCAGACCAGGGGGCTTCAACCACGGAAATGTATCTTCTCACCGTCCTGGAGGCTGGGAGTCTTGAGTCAAGGTGTCTGGAGGGTTGGTTCCCTCCGAGGCCTCTCTCCTGGACGTGTAGACGGCCGTCTTCTCCTTGCGTCCTCACGTGGTCGTCCCTCTGTGCACTTCTGTGTCCTAATCTCCTCTTCTCAGAAGGACACCGGGCGCACTGGATCAGATCCCACCCTAACGACCCCTTTTTACCTTAATCACCACTTTAAAGGCCCATATCACCAAATGTAGTTACTTCTGTGGTGCGGGGGGCTAGTGGTTCAACATAGAAATTTGGGGGGGACACGATTTAGCCCCTAATACCATCATCATCATGAATAATAATAATAATGACTATTATTATTTGAATGAGATAGTATTTGTGAAGCACTTGGCATGCGGCCAGGCATGGTCGTGTCCCCAGACTTCAGCTGCTGCTGGGAAACTGCTCATTAAACATGAACTATTATTTTTTGAACAAATTGGTGTTTGTAAGAGGCTTAGGCACGGTAGTGACCATGTAACCGCGCAGTGAGCAGGGACAGTGGTCTCTGAGATCACTGTTGCTTTAAAGGTCATGCAGCGGTAAGCAGCGGAGCTGCCTTTGAACCCAGGTCTCCGCCACCACAGAGCTTGGGCTCTTCCCAGGGAATCCCGCTGCCCAGTGCTGAAAACCAGCCCTGCTGGGTCCCTTCTTCCACCTGGCAGTTCTCAGCACAGCCAAGTCCACGCCCCTTGATCGGGTCACATGGCCTCCCCGCCCTTGGGGAACACGAACTTGACAAGGATGACAGCGGGCAAAGAAGTTGCCCACCAGCTGGGTGTGCCTTCAGCCGAGGTAGATTCCAGCTGGTCGCACCGTCCCAGCTGAGATAGACTTCTTGCTCAGCTAATACGAATGTTCTGGATTCCAGTTTTAAACAGAAGGCCTTGAAGTGTACACACAGCTATATTTTTAAAAAACTAAAAATTAAAAAAATAAATAGAAGACCTCGGGCGAATTCATTGAATCCTGTCTCCTGAAATCTGAAGCACCAGTTGTTAGTTTGACACTGCAGAGGTGCCTTGAGTCCTGGGTACCAAGGAGCGTACTCTGCTGTCTCCTCTTGCCTCTTGGCGTCCCAGTTAGGTGCAGCTCAGAGAGGTGCAGAAGCTAGTCTGTGTCACAGCTTCTGAGTCATGCAGCCACCGTCCAAGGACCTGCATCCATTTCTAACACACGGACTCCCAGCACCATGGCCAGCGCCCAGCCGGGAGACGTCCCACCCTGGCCATCCCTCCCAAGTCAGGGTTGGTATCAGCACCAGTTGGCAGGGCACATCCATGCAATTCCTTCACTGAGGAGACGAGAGTCTGGTCAAGCCTGCCCTTCTTATCTCAGGCTCAGCCCCTGCTCTTCCTTCCACCTCCCTGTTGGTATCTCCTGTCACCCTACCGTGCACCCGACTCTGCTTAGCGCTGGGCACACTCAGGACCTCAGGACGGCGGTCCCAATCCATGCACCAGCTCAGCGTGCTTAAAAGGATGCCAGCCGCCTGGGACCCGCCTGCTGTGGGACGGTTGTTCTCAAATGCAGCCTCCTCTCCCTCCCTCCCCCTTCCTGCCCATCCGGAAGAGATCAATTCCCCGTGATGTCCCTGTGCGCAGGAATGGCAAGGAATTTATCATGTGATGTGGCTACCGTCTCCCACACGGGCTGTGAGCTCCTGGCGGGCAGGGCCGTGCCTCACTCACCTTAGTATCTAGGATAAAACATGCACACAGTAGGTGCTCAATAAATTGTGGGTTTTTAAAAGTAATCTTTTCACTGCCTTTTTCTTGATTACAAATGTAACCCACATTTATTAGCAAAAAAATAGTGATTGGCGCAGAGGTGAAAATGAATACCATTTATAATCCTCCCAGCCAGAGTAGCCACTGTTAATGTTTTGAAGTACGCCCTTTAGGTCTCTTTTTCTCTGTGTGCATGTATTTTTTTTTAACAAAACGAGGTCACATGGTCACATTGGCTATATTGCTTTGTAACCTTTCTTCACCGTGGCAATAAAGCAGTCAGTCGGCATGGCATAAAAGCAGCATCATTAGATTATATTATCGGTAGGATTATATTATAGCTATAACATCATCTATGGTCATATCTTATTATTATTTGTTATGCTGGATACAGCGTAAGGGAGAAGAAAGCTAAGGGAAAACACTTGTACGTACACACACTCCAGTGGCCTTCCGCCAATTAGACAACATAGCCCACTGTCATGGCAACCGCCGCAGAACTTGGATGCAAGGAGATGCATCTGTGAGCCCCGCTGGGCAGGACAAATGCTGAGGAACCAGGAGCACAGCCGCCTAGCCGGCCAGCTGGGGGCGGGCAGGCTTCTTTCTGAGCAGGGTCGTGTTGGTGGCAGTTGGCGTCGTCGAGCTGCCTCCCTGATCCCCGCTGTCAGGGCAAGGCGGGCGCTGCGGACTGTGCAGCTGGGGCTGAGAAAGCCAGCGGGCACTGAGTGCTGTGACCACAGCAGGACAGAGGCGGGCGGGTGGACACAGCCTGCACAGTGACCTGTGAATGCCGGCCTCTCCCAGCCCCGCGGCAGCATCGCCCTTTATGTCGAGCCGTGTTGATGGCCACGAAATCCAGCAGCTGGACAAGGCCCAGGCGGTACTCCCGTTTTCAGGGGGAGACAAAGACCCAGAGAACCCAGCTGGCTTTGGCAAATGCGCGATCGATTCTAGTTCCATTCGGCATGCCTGCCCCGAGGACCTGTGCCGTGTCAGGCGTGGAGTTAGGGAGAGGGACTCCATGGTGAATCAGGGTCCTGAACCCCCGGGAGCCACCAGCCTTAGGAGAAAAGGAGACAGATGCGCCCACAAAATCAGCACCTTTACTCACAGGAGAAAAACGTCCAACTCAGGTGGCGGAGGGGAAGCAGGCTGAATCTGGAAGGACCAGAGGATGAGCCGGGCAGAGAGGCCTGGGAAGGGCATTTCGGAGAGAGGGAACAGCATGCACCAAGCCCTCATGTAACCGAAAGTGCGGTCCGGCTGCTCGCCGCTCAAAAGCCAATGAAGAGGCAAGGTTGGTGGAAAGGAAACTTTGCTTTATTTTGGATGCCGGCAACCGGGGCGGGGTAGAGGAGGGCGGACTCCTGTCCAAAGGCTGACTCCCCCCGCTGACAATCACTGGGCAAGAGCTTTTATAGACGGAGGGAAGGGGCTACGTGCAGAAACTGCACAGTCAGCTCTGACAGTCGTCTTGAAATTGGTCATCGGCGGTCTGACCAGCGTCATCTTGATTGTTTTAAGTACAGTTCCAGGGTCAGTTTGTTCCCATTTCCTTGAGGCCAATTCTTGGAATTGTGGCCACTTATGTCATGGCTACAGTCTGGTCATCATGTAGTTAACTTTTTCCACCTGGTAGGGGTTTCAGTATCTATAAGGCAGCTCCCAGGATACGGCTCAGAATATCATCTGTAGCCCTTAAGGAGGAACTAAAGGTCTTTGACTTTGCTTAATGATTAAACTATTATTATTTGGTCTCCTTTGACTGTTTTCCTTTGTTTCTGCATCTTCTCACTTCTCTGATTAAACTTATTCTCTGGCTGAAGGTTTTCTACAGACAAAAGGCAGGCAGAGGACATGGGTGGAAACACCATAGGGTCCTGCTCTGTTTCACTCAGGCTCTGGATGTTCTGGAAACTGTAAGGAGTTGAGCGTGACAAGGGGCATGGGTGGGGGAGTGAGAGGCTTGGATGAGCAGATACACAAGGGCCAGATCCCCAGGGGCCTGAGTTCAGATTTCCCCGGAAGACAGAGAGGAGCAGCTCAAAAATGCTGATCTGGTGGCACCACAGTTACAAACGACAGACTCAGGGTTTGAACTCAGGTCTTCTGAACGTTGCCCAGGGTTCCCAAGGGAATCGCCAGAGATCTGAGGCATCAGGTGTTCACTCTCTCAACCTACGTCACAGATGGCAGGGATTGCCCCTAGCGTACCCAACAACTCATGCGAGCCTTGGAGTTGGTGGTCAGGGAAGTCTTCCTGGAGGAGGTGGGCTGCCGGACTTCAGAGGATGAAAGAAAGCTGGAGGGTGGAGGCTGAGCCTGGCACACTTGGGAAAGAAGGAGGAGACACCTTATGATGAATGGGCTGGAAACATCAGGGCCAAGTTTGGAAACTGCAGTGAGGGCTGTGTCACCCATCCCGGAAGGGGCTGCCGGAGGATGTGAGCTGGAGGACGACGGGGTGCAGCTGGAGTTTGAGCGACGTGGCCCTGGCGGAGAGGAGAGCCATGGTGGGGAGCATGGCTCTGGACTCAGACAGCCTGCGTCTCCTCCCTGGCTGTGTGACTCTGGGCAAGTTACCCGGCCTCTCTGGGCTCCGGTTCTGCCTCTATGAAGAGAAGGTCCTGTGAGTGCCCCCTGGGCTCAGCCCAATGCTGTCCAGGGCGGAGAGCGTAGTGTCACGCTGCTGTTGGTGGTGTTTGTTAGAAGAATTGCTGGCAGGACAGCCCCCCAGAGGCTGTGGCTGGATAGGGATGCGGGCAGTGAGGGCCTTGACCAGAGCTGCCTGGGTCTGGGAAGGGGCAGAGAGGAGGGCGGGGGCAGCGCTGACCTGGCCAGGGGCACCGAGGGAGGCCGGGGTTGAGATGAGGGTTCCTGCTGGGTTTGGGGGTTGAGCCGAGCCAGCGGGGGCAGCCCCAGTGGCCAGCTTTGCCTGTGGCTGGCAATGCCAGGCTGAGATTAATCCTCAGAGGGGACCCGGGGGAAGGAGGTGACTGGTGTGTCAGCTCCAGGAGGGACGGGAGCCTGGGCATCTGCCCCACCAGGAACTGGCTCGTGCTGGGAGCAGGCTGGGGCCTCATATCCTCTCTTCCGTTGGGCTCGTGGGCTGTAAACATTCCGTCGGCGCTGGAGGGGTGCTGCAGGGACACGGGGACTGAGACCGGTCTTTGGGGGGGAACCTCGGCCCTGCTGTGAGAGCCAAGCCGAGGCGGCCACCCCGCTCCAAGGCCTGTCCTGTCACGCGCCCCCAGGCAGCGCCCGGAGCCAGGAGGAGGGGCCGGCGGGTGGTGCAGGGGAGACCGGGCCCAATCGCAGGGGAGCGAGCACCCAGGTGGACCTCACCTAAGCAGATGTGGTGGCCCCAGGTGCGTCACCACAAGTGAGCACCTCTGCAGTGACCTCGCTGAGGCCACACAGCTGGCCGGCAAACCGCAGGCAGTTGGCTGCGTATTGAAAGCGCTCCAAAGCCCTGAGTGTATGTGTGTGAGTGGCTGGGTAGGGAGGTGTGTACGTGTGTCCTAGTTTGGGTGGGTGAGGTTGTGTGGGTGCGAGTGAGTGTGTGGAGGTGTGGGTGTGTCAGTGTCTCCCCTCCACAGTTGTAGGCGGGTACGTTCCCTGTGTGCGTGCATATGTACACATCTGTGTGCATACGTATATTGTGCGTGCAGGCCTGCATGTACGTGTTGGGTGTTTGCATGTGTGCATTCATGCATGCACACATCGTGCATGTGTTTAAATGCATGTATGTACATCCTTTACGTATGTGTGCATTTTATGCGTGCGCACGTGTGTATGTGCGTTGCGTGCATACAAGTATACTATGTGCCTGTGTATCTATGCATCACCCATGTGTGCATGTGTGTGCATGTCTACATGTGTGTGTTTTCTGTGCCCGCATGCACATTATGTGTGTGTGCAGGTCTTTGTGTTTGTATGTATGCATCCAAGTGTGTATGTACGTATGCATGCATATATGTGTGTATGTGTTTTCAGTGCCCGCACACGTGTATTTGTTTACACGTACGTGTGTATGTATGTATGCAAGCATAGATGTGTGTGTGTGTGTGGTTGTGTGTGTATTTAGACCACGGGCTGAGTTCTCACTGTCTGCGGGGACGCAGGCCCGTGTGCCACGAGGCTTCCCCACGCCTTTGCCCCTCGGCCCCATTTTGCTCGGACCCACCTCTACCCATGGCTGCCAAGCGACCACGCCTCCAGGTGTGGGTCTGACCACCCCCTCGGCTCTTTCCTTCCTCTCGCAGGCCAAGCTGGGCGATGAGATCCTTGACTACAGAGACCTGGCCGCTCTCCCTAAGAGCAAGGCCATCTACAGCATCGACCGCCCCGACATGATCTCCTACTCGCCCTTCATCAGCCACTCGGTGGGGGACAGGCAGAGCTGCAGCGAGGTACGGCCCTGCCCGGCCCGGGGCCAGCCTGCGGGGCGTGGCGCCCATAGCCGGTCCCCTTGGCGTCCGTCCCCACGGCCGTCCGGCGGCCTCAGCCTACTTTACCCCCTCAGATAACCTGCGCCTCCACTTTAAAGAATTCCCAGTGTGCTCTGGCCCCGAACTGCCCCTCGCAGACACACTGACGGAGAGGGTCTGGACAGGCCCCCTCGGCGGGGGCAGAAAGCAGGAATCTCGCTGGCGATCAGGAAAGTGACAGGAGCAAAGCGAGAGTCTCTTTATTTTCTTAAGTTGGGCTGATGTTCATCATCGGGAAATGTATCCTGTTCCTTTGTCCAGAACGCTCCAGGCCACGCTCCGGCTCTCCCAGCCCTGGCCTGTCCCCCCGTCCCGTGAACTCCCCGGGCTGATTTGACCCCTGGTTGAACCACAGACAACTTCTTGCCCGCTGTCCCGTGGGCAGTGTCCTTTGCTGGGCCTTCCTAATCACGGCTGCTCCTCTCCATTTAACCTGGAATTTGCTGATGAAGTCGCTTTTCCTTCTTGAGACTTCAGTGTGACCGGGCCATGGGGATGGCTGGGATGGTGAGGCGGCGTGTTTGGCCGGCTGTCGGCCGTGTCTGTGTGCCGGTCACGTGTGGTGGCCCGGCATGGGCGCCCCACTCTGAGTCTCCCAAGGTGTAGCCGAGGCTCCGGGGCGCCGGGCTCGATGGGGTCGTGCAGGCAGGCCCAGCCTGGCAGACACCTGCTGTGGTCCAGCAGCTGGCACAGCTGCAGGGCGTGAGCACAGGGCGGGGACAGCCCAGGGGTCCAGAGGTTCACAGCACACTCACCGGTCACGCCGCGGTGGCTGGTCCTTGTCGCTGATACCACAGTCGTCACCCGTTCCTCAGGCCCGCTCTCACTCTGCACTGACGCTGGGCTTCTGCGTCGCTCCACTTCCTGTGGCCCGGCACTTTGGGAGTGACCGTCCCAGGATGTAGAAGAGAAGACGAGGGTGAGGGAGAACGAGTTGGGCCCAGGACCGTGCGGCTCACGGGGGCAGAGCTGGTGCTCGGGCCCTCGTGGCTGACTTTGGTCACTGCTGCCTCCGTGCCGGCTGCGGCCGTTGCCCAGAGCGAGGTATTGGGGTTCTGTCCCTCCTCCATCTCGTGGGACCTCGAGGCCTCTGCCCTCCGCAGGCGCTGCCATGCCCGGGCTGGGAGGCTGCTCAGCGGTGGTCTCCGTGGGAGCCCTTCTGTGGGCAAATGGTGGAGTGGGCCACAGGACGTGGGTCAGCACGCTGAGCTGAACAGACACTGGCCTCGGGGTCGGGCCGCTTCCCCTGCTTCTCTGGAACTGCAGCCTTCCAGCAGTTCATCCGAGTGTGGGAAGCTAGCAGAGGGAAGAGCAGTGGGCTGGGAGCACAGAGATCTGCCAGCCTTTCTGAGCCTCAGTCTCCCCTTCCATGAAATGGGAAGATTGGGAAACACTTTCCCCTTGCCGTGCTAATGGTACGAGCAGACGTCCCCAGTCGCCAGGGCTCCTCCTCGGAAACTCTCCACGGCGTCTTCCTACCTGTCCAGGAGAGGGGGAGACAGGTGAGCTTTCCTGCCTAGAAGCCCCGTTTCCAGAGCCCCTTCTGCCACGCACTCCCTCCCTAAGTCCTGGTAACACGTCTGTAGGTGGCAGGCGGTGCTCACCTGCTCCAGCGGGAGGTGCCTGGCCGGGGAGGCCGGTCACCTCTCCCCAGGGCCCCGATGACCCCCCCCCTACCCCGCCCACTGGTCCTCACGCCAAGCCCCGAGGCTCCGAATCGCGCTTCCACTCTCTGGACCCCTTTTCTCTCTTCTGAAGAAACCTGAGGGTGATGGGCTCGCAGGGTGTGGCCACCCAACGCCCGGAACCAACAGGCTTCCCTTCGGAAATGGGTCCTCGTGGGGGAGAGGCAGGGCGGGGGCGGGCCAGGATGAGACGAGGTCCAGGCTCATCCGCACAGAGCACTGTCCTGGGGGCCTTTTCCTCGGGTGCCATTGACTGTATTTCTCCAAAAAAGGAGGTTTTGGAACGTGTGTTGGGTCTCGTGCTGGGGTTCCCTCCCGTGTGGAGGGGGGTCCGTGGTGAAGCTGAGCCTGGGCCGGGGCGCTCTCCTCCCCGAGTGCCCACCAGGCGCCGGGCCTAACGGGTAACTCTATGTTGTGTCCACAGTCCCCTCGGCTGCTTTCGCCAACGCCGCCTGAGGTAACCGCCCCCGGCCCACCCCGTTTGCTCACGGCACTGCCGCCCGGATGGTAAAGATAACCGCCCGAGGCTCCCCTGGAGGGTCTCCCAGGCCCTTGACTGCGGCCTCTGACTGTGGCATCAGGCCGTGACCCTCTGAGGCTGGGGCGTCCTCCTCGGCGTCGGTTATTTTTATAATCATATCTCATCTGCATGCTTCCCTTGCGTCTGTCGGTCCTGCGATGCGGACACCTGGGACACCTGTGTCTGACCTGAGGTCTGGGTCACGGCTTTCTTTAGAGAAAAAGTCCAGGGGCTGGGTTAGCCTGGGCCACCTCACGCGCCTCCAAGTGGGACTTGTGGGAATATCTTGGGTCCTCGAGGACACATGTGCTGAAAGCGTTTCTCTATCAAATAGCACGAACTAGCAGCCAGCTCTTCTTTCTTGTTTCTCAAAACTGATCCGCGACATAGACAGCCACCAATCAGACTCCAGTCTGCATGGGCGTCAGACCTTGGGTCCAGGAACGTGACAGCCAAAGCCTGCATGTGGGCACCTAGCACCGAGCTGCCACGCCCACGTGTGGCCGCGAGCCCCGGGCACAGCGCAGGCGAGAAGACAGGACGTCTGTGTGGTGTAAACTGGCCAGCGGGGCTGTGCAGAGGATGCCCCGGGGCTGGAGACTAGACTGCAGGGCTGTAGCCATCCCAGGGGAGCGCGCGTGCCCATGGCCGGGATGGGCCGGGCCAGAGGGGCTCGGGGTGAAGCGTGGGTGGGGCCTAGCAGGTGTGCGCCCAGCATGAGGGCTGCCTGAGCGGAGCGCGCAGGTGGGCACACAGGCAAGCTTTAAGGACAGTGGCTCCGTGGGTTCTGCTAAAGAGCAAACCCTAGGAGGCGGGAGGTCAGCTTGGAAGGGCGTGGGAGCCGTGAGCGCCAGACCCAGACTCTCCCATCGCTCATCCCACGCCAGCCTGCGGGGGCAAAGCGGCAGCGTCCACCCCACGGCAGGACGCTGGCCCGTGTCGTGACTCAGGCCAACGTGCCGAGCTGTGGCAGGCGGGCGGTCTGCTCTGCCCCCGTGCCATGGTGCCACGCCATCTCACGCCACCTGTCACCTGCCCTGACCACTCCGGACAGCGGCCATCCTGCTTGAACGGAGTCTGCGTTGTCAGTGCTTGTGGGTCTGACTCAGCTGGGCTTCTGGGCGGGGGTGGGGGGGGGGCTTCTTCTTACTGCCCGCACCTGGGGAGCCCCCATCAAGGCCGGGGGGAATACAGAATCTCAGTGGTTCTCAAACTGTGTTCCAAGGGGCCCTGGGTGCCGGGAAGGATGGGGCAAGAGGGAGCTGAAAGACAGAGGTAGATGCAGGTGCCTCTGCCTCCTCTGTGGGAGCCCCAGCCGCAAGGAGGGGCTGCTGGAGGCGTGGGCGGGACCCTGGCCTCCGGTACCTGGCAGGCACGGGGACAATGCTCAGGCCAAGGGGAGTGTCAGCACCAAGGCCAGCCCCCCATCTGCCTCTGCAGATGTGCCCTGGCCGGTGGGGGGGCTGCGTCCTGGGGCCGTGTTGAGTCAGCCTCTTGGGTCAGGAGGGCAAACGCCCGAGTGGAGGGCGGAGGGGTGGGTGGATAGGGGTGGGCAGTGCTCTCGGCTCCAGGGTTCACCAGGCTGTCTTCTCCCAGGGGGATCAGGATGACCGCTCCTACAAGCAGTGCCGGACCTCCAGCCCGAGCTCCACCGGGTCGCTCAGCCTCGGCCGTTACACCCCGACCTCGCGGTCGCCCCAGCACTACAGCCGTCCAGGTACACGCCCCCCGCGGCCTCTTTTTACCCCCAGGAAGCTGTGCTTCTTGTGGCTTTTCCTCTTATGAGTCTGTCTCTTACTTTAGCACCTGGAAAAACGACCAGCAGGGCGTGGGATTGCCAGTGGGTGATGGAGAGCCCGTCCTTTTAATGACATAATGAAAAGGCCCTCTCCTGCCGGGGCAGGGAGGTTAAGTGCAGAGGCAGCTGGTTACCCCGTTGGTTAGAGGAGCCGGCCTGTGAAACACACAAGGCAGCGCTGAGCACGTAGAATCCAGCTAGTGTGTCCGTAGCGAGAGATGTCAGGAAGGTAAAACAGCACAGAGGGCAGGAGACCAGAAGTCACTTAGTTCCAAGCTCGCGTGGTTCTGGGAAGGTTTGCACTATGAAGACAAAATCAACGAACAAAAGCTAGAGTCAGCATATGCATTGACACTTCACCGGTAGCTGGGTTAGTGGCCCCAAGGACAGCTGTCCCCATGGGAAGATTTGCAAGGGGCCACTGCCAGCCCCCTCCCAGTGGGGAGGAGCCCAAGGAGGGTCCTCTACACCATCCCACCTCATCCCCTGCCTGGCGCCCAGCTATGTATTCCATTCCTTTCCCTTTTAAAAATCCGCGTTGCCCTCAGCGTGTCCAAGCCGCGGGGACTCCGCACAGAGGCTGCTTCTTGAGGGATTTTTCCAGGCATCTCCTCCTCGGCCAGCTGTTGCATGGTTCCATCCTCACCTCCATGGACTCAACTCTGATTTTTGCAGCCTTTGTGGAAAAATCAAAACTCATTCATTTGCAAAGTTATTTTCATGGACTCCCTGCGATGGGCCTGGTACATCCTGCTCAGCAGATGTTTGGAAAGTGGGTGAGTGAGTGAATGAATGAATGAATGAGTGAGTGAGTGACCAGGCGAGCAGGTGAGTCCAGGAGAAGGGCTGTCAGCCTCTGCTGACCCCTGACCACCATATTTGGGTCTTCTGGCCTTGTTGCTTGTGCCCGGTCAGGTGGTCACCCCAGAGCCAAGACCCAAATCTCTCCTGGGCAAGGCCGGGGTACCTGTCAGGTGACAGATCACTCCCTGGTCTGGCCAGCTGCCCTCCACCTGGGCCCTGGATCCCAAGGAGCCCCCTAAGTGGGGCAGTGGGCAGGGCTCAGGGGCCAGCAGCTCCCACCCAGCAGGCCCGGGGGCGCTGCCACCCTGACCCCAGAGGGCAGGGCTTCCTCACTCGGAACCCGGAGCAGACTGGCCCAGAGTGTACTTAGCGGCCCCCCTCCAGGTGCCTCAGAAAGGTGTGCATTCTTCGAGAGAGGAAGCAGAAATGTTCCTAGCAGAGCGGGGCCTAGGAATATTTTGCGGCTTTGTGGCCACAAGTGCAGGGCCGACTCTGACTTGCTCTCTGTTGCCCGCAGCTGGTACTGTGAGTGTTGGTACCAGTAGCTGCCTGTCCCTCTCCCAACACCCAAGCCCTACCTCCGTGTTCAGACATCATTACATCCCCTACTTCCGAGGTAAGGTGCGCAGGGCTGCGGGCTGCGGTGCAGGGCCGGCCGTGCGTCTGTGTCTCGCTCTCCTGCGTCCGCCGCATGGCTTCCCCGAGCCCGTGTCTCACGCCCGTGCTCCGCGCTTTGTGTCTTGTGTGCCCAGCTCTGTCGGTGTGTAAACGTTCCCAGGAAGTAACTTGTGTCAGGGAGCAAGCGGCGAGGCAGGAAGAGGGGTCTCGGACCTGCCCAGCGCCCACCCTTGGGCTGGTGCCCAGAGCCTTTCCCTAAGTCATCTCCTTTTATTTCCCACGTCAGCTCGGTGGGTGCGGGGACCGCTAGCCGTGATTATCGGGAGCAAATGCTAAGGCACAGAGGCTGGAGATGTCCCCGACCTCAGCTCCTGGTGGCCGGGCAGGAGGCACACCCCGCATGGCTGCAACTCCTCCCAGGGCGCAGACTCACCCTCCTTCCCCACCCCTGCCCGGGCACGCGTATGTGAATCACACCAGGAAAAGGACCAGTTCCTTTTCAGTCTGTATATTACGGACTGAATTATGTCCCCCCAAATTCATACATTGAAGTCCCAACCGCCAGTGTGACTGCATTTGGAGAAAGGGTCCTTAGGAGGTTATTAGGGTTACATGAGGTCATACAGGTGGGGCCCTAATCTGAGAGCGTGGGTGGCTTTTACGAAGAGGAACAGACGCTCTCTCTGCACACGCTCAGAGGAAAGGCCACGTGAGGACAGACCAGTTGTCTTCAGCCAAGAAGGGAGGCCTCACCCAAAACCAAGCCCTGCCAGACCTTGATCTGGGACTTCCAGCCTCCGCAGCTGTGAGAAGTGAATGTCTGCTGTGTAAGCCACCGGCTGTGGTCCTTTGTTATGCAGCCCTAGCTGATAAATACACCATGAAAAGGCTCCCAGGGCACGAGAGGAGCAGCGATGATCTCTTGCTGATTCCCCCAGACGCGTGTTAAGGTCCCCGTTCCTTACAGTTGCTGAGTGGTGAAAGTTTCAAGGGAATCGTCTGTCCCCAAGGGACCAAGGGAGGCCAGCTCAGCTGGATTATTCCATCACTGGATGGTCACCCGGCAGGGCTCCTTGGAACCTGGACGGTTCTCATGTGCGTCATCGTCACCTGTTTGCATGACTCCATCAGCCTAACTGAGAAGAGAACCCCTGGTCATCGGGGTGCCTGGGGGCGGCTTTGCCTAGATCCGTCCAGGCTGGGGCAGGAGCCAGAGCAGATCAGGTGATGGCCCTCCTCTGCCCCTTCTGAGCCTCCACGTCAAGCTCCTACTGCGTCAGGCTGAGGCAAAGCCAGGATGGGACCTCAGCCAAGGACGGGCCCCCTGGGCAGCTGCCCCCGGCCTGCAGCACCGCAAACTCAGCCACATGAGGGAGGGCCAGGGGGGGAGGCCGACGGAAGGGCAGCCCACTCACCTCGGGTAGGAGCAACGAGGCCCTTCCTTCCATCCTGTGCTGGGGCAGGCAGTGCAGGCGGGCCCCCACACCACTGCCCACCAAAATGTGGTTTAGAAACCACATTTCTAAATGTCATAGCCCTTCCAATGGTGTCCCTGAGGTCAGGGTGCACGGTGCCCTGCGGTCTGCTCCGGGTGGGCACTGGCCCCGCGGTGGGCAGGTCTCTGCCCCAGTTCCCTCCTGGCTGCTTCGGCCCCAAGTTCTCTTTTTTTTTTTTTTTTTTTTTTAACATCTTTATTGGAGTATAATTGCTTTACAATGGTGTGTTAGTTTCTGCTATATAACAAAGTGAATCAGCTATATGTATACATATATCCCCATATCTCCTCCCTCTTGTGTCTCCCTCCCACCCTCCCTAGCCCACCCCTCTAGGTGGTCACAAAGCACCGAGCTGATCTCCCTGTGTTATGCAGCTGCTTCCCACTAGCTATCTATTTTACATTTGGTAGTGTATATATGTCCATGCCACTCTCTCACTTTGTCCCAACTTACCCTTCCCCCTCCCCATATTCTCAAGTCCATTCTCTACGTCTGCATCTTTATTCCTGTCCTGCCCCTAGGTTCTTCAGAACCATTTTGTTTTCTAGATTCCATATATATGTGTTAGCATACGGTATTTGTTTTTCTCTTCCTGACTTATCTCACTCTGTATGACAGACTCTAGGTCCATCCACCTCACTACAAATCACTCAATTTCGTTTCTTTTTATGGCTGAGTAATATTCCATTGTATATATGTGCCACATCTTCTTTATCCATTCATCTGTTGATGGACACTTAGGTTGCTTCCATGTCCTGGCTATTGTAAATAGAGCTGCAATGAACAGTTTGGTACATGACTCTTTTTGAATTATAGTTTTCTCAGGGTATATGCCCAATAGTGGGATTGCTGGGTCATATGGTAGTTCTATTTTTAGTTTTTTAAAGAACCTCCATACTGTTCTCCATAGTGGCTGTATCAATTTACATTCCCACCAACAGTGCAAGAGAGTTCCCTTTTCTCCACACCCTCTCCAGCATTTATTGTTTGTAGATATTTTGATGTTGGCCATTCTGACTGGTGTGAGGTGATACCTAATTGTAGTTTTGATTTGCATTTGTCTAATGATTAATGATGTTGAGCATCCTTTCATGTGTTTGTTGGCAATCTGTATATCTTCTTTGGAGAAATGTCTATTTAGGTCTTCTGCCCATTTTTGGACTGGGTTGTTTGTTTTTTTGATATTGAGCTGCATGAGCTGCTTGTAAATTTTGGAGATTAATCCTTTGTCAGTTGCTTCATTTGCAAATATTTTCTCCCATTCTGAGGGTTGTCTTTCCGTCTTGTTTATGGTTTCCTTTAATGTGCAAAAGCTTTTAAGTTTCATTAGGTCCCATTTGTTTATTTTTGTTTTTATTTCCATTTCTCTAGGAGGTGGGTCAAAAAGGATCTTGCTGTGATTTATGTCATAGAGTGTTCTGCCTATGTTTTCCTCTAAGAGTTTGATAGTGTCTGGCCTTACATTTAGGTCTTTAATCCATTTTGAGTTTATGTTTGTGTATGGTGTTAGGGAGTGTTCTAATTTCATTCTTTTACATGTAGTCGTCCAGTTTTCCCAGCACCACTTATTGAAGAGGATGTCTTTTCTCCATTGTATATTCTTGCCTCCTTTATCAAAAATAAGGTGACCATTTGTGCATGGGTTTATCTCTGGGCTTTCTATCCTGTTCCATTGATCTATATTTCTGTTTTTGTGCCAGTACCATACTGTCTGGATTACTGTAGCTTTGTAGTATAGTCTGAAGTTGGGAAGCCTGATTCCTCCAGCTCTGTTTTTCTTTCTCAAGATTGCTTTGGCTCTTCGGGGTCCCAGTTCTCTTTGTTCAGAAATTGGACAACGCCCCCTGCCCTCCTCTCTGGTGCAGTATGCAGGAGAGTCTGGCACCCATGGCTCTGCCCCCTGCCAACTTCCAGGGCCGTCTGTGACCTCGGGAGCCCCAGCCTTTTGCCAGGACTCACCCCTAGGGAGACTGAGGCTCAGGGACAGGTCGCTGGGCTGAGCCCAGAGGCAGGCCCTCATTCACCACGTGCGTCCACCTGCCGGCCGTGGGGCCACCACTTCTCCCCGACACCTCTCACTGAGGCCCGCGGGCTCTGGCACATCCCAGCCTGTGGGCACTCTGCAGCCAGCTGTGCCAAGGGCCGCCTGCCTTCTTCTCAGCTGGTCACGAGGCCTGGCATCCACCCACGCTCTCCGGAAAAGCCTTCCCTGGTCTCTCCTTACAGCATCTTCAGCTTCTTTGGCTCCTTAGGTGGAGATTTTCCCTCTGGACGACACTGTGGGTGGAGGGCTCACCAAGGAGAGGCCAGCGCTTGCCCTGCTCTGGCCAGATGCCCCTCCTTCCCCCCCCCCATCCCAGACACACCTTCCCACCGTGTCCTGGTGCCCGGGGCCACCCTCCTGCCAGGACCTGCGTGCAGCGTAGGTGCCAGTGACAGCCGTTTACACTTTAGTATGAATTTCAGTCCCCAATGTGTCCCCCGGGACAGTGTCAGGTTTAAGCCTGACTTCTCACCTGTTAAGGAGCAGGCCGCGGGTCCACGGGTGAGTGCAAGCAGAAGTGATGCTGCCGAAACCATCTTGCTGGGCAGTGACGGGAAGTGACCGCTGAACCTGCTCCCCACAGGGCGTGAGAGGGAGAGGAGGGGCTGCAGACGCGGAACCGCAGGTCAAGGCCACTTCCCCACCCACCCGCCGCGCCCGTGGGCACCTCTTCATCTCGCCCCCATTCTGGGACCCTCCGCCTGGTGGCCGTGGCTGGCTCAGGTGGCACGTGGCAGTGAGCGGGGCAGGTGGAAACCCACCCACGTCTCGGTGAGCCATGGGGTCCCTGCAAGGGGCTGGGGCCTGGCCTCCCCTCTGGTCACCTTGAGAAGATCCACAGGAGCAAGTGAGGGAGCTCCCGACGGCAGAGCTGGGACAGCTGAGCAGCAGAATGAAGGACGTGGTGTTGGATCGTAAAGCAAAGTCCAAATGTCCACGCGTCCACACCGATACAAAGGAACGATTGGATAAATAAATAACTGGGGGAGAAGAGACAAACTCCCGGCAGAAGAATCCCCAGTAATTCACGCGGACCCTCCACCCTCCAGGAGGGGCCCCCCGCCCCGTGTCAGGTGTGGGCTGTGCACAGCGGCTCCCTCCCAAAGAGCACAGAGTGGGGGGGTGGGAGGAGCCGGACGGGGAGAATCCTGGCCAGCACGACCTCGGCCGTGGGGTCAAGGTCAATCGCAGTGGTGGGCCACGTGAATGGCAGTGCCCCTGACGTGATGGGAGGAGGGCGCCTCCCCTCTGTGCTCTTCCTCCCAAACCCGTAACCCCCGTCCAATCATGAGAAAAGCATCCGACGAACCCCAGCCGAGGGACAGTCCGCGAAACACCGACCAACACTTCTCAAAACTGCCAAGGCCGTGGAATGCAAGGAGAGTGTGAGAAACGGTCACAGCCCAGGGGAGCCTGAGGACGCGTGAGGACCAGTGTCGCCTGGTGTCCTGGACGGGTCCTCAGATACAAAAGGGACATGAGGGGAAAACGGGTGAAACCCAAATAAAGTAAGGTGTTTAGACAACACCCGCGTGTCAACGCGCCGGTGGCACGAAAAGTAACGGAGGGAATGACGTGCGGTCCGCAGGAAGGCTCCGTGCTGCCCGGAACTGCTCTGCAACAAGGCATCAATTTGGACAAACAGGCGAGGTGGCCGCTCACCGGCCAGGGCTTCCCCGGCATCCTCGCGTCTCCCTGAGGGTGCCGAGGGCCCCTCCCTGACAGAGGTCAGAAGCGGCCTCGGTCCTGACCCATCTCCAGGAGAAGCCACGCACCTCGGCCCGAGGGGCTCCGTGCCTTTTCAAAGTTGCCGCTCAGCTGGGTGACCTCTGGCTGTCCCCCATCCCCGGTGACATCAGTGGTTGGGGTTTTTGCCCCCAGGGCCCACGGGGGAAGCTGGCCCTCAGAGCAGCACCTGGGGCCGGGCCTCACCAGGACACCGGGCCCTGCAAAAGGCAGTCGTGGTGGCGTGGCCGCTGGGCTGTCGTGAGCAAAGTGCTGCGAGAGGCCCCACGTGGGGTCTATGTGAGGGTGCATTTGATGATGATTTAGCAACACGGTGAACGGGCAGGCAGGTGTGTGTCCAGAGAAGGGAATAGTCAGCTGGGCTGTGTTCTCTGGGAAGGCTTTGCACTTGAGCCTTGACCCAGGAAGGGTCTGCACAGGTGGGGAGGATTGGAAGGGAGTCCAGAAGGGGATGGGGGAGAAGGGGAGGCAAGCAGAGGCATCCTGGGTCAGGTCCAAGGTCTTAAGAGTTCGGTGACCGGTGTAGAGGCCCCTGGATGGCAGGTGTGAGGTGGGCCTGAAAGCCCAGTGTGGCCACCGCATGGTGCCTCCTGACCCTGGTGAAAGCCGTGGTCCTCCTCAGATACGTGTGTGCGCGTGTGCGTGCACACACACACACACACACACACACACACACACACAGAGTCTTGCCTGTGAGGTCAGACCCTGCACGGTGGGCCTGGGGACTGGGGCGGGGGGGCGGGCAGGAGTCCCGTGACGTGTTAGAGACTCCAGCCACCTGGGCAGCGGTGGAGAGAAACAGGCCACTGGAAGCTGTGTCAAGACGTGCCCGGCACAGTGGTGCCGCCTTAAGTGAGCGTCCTCGGCGGCTCTGGAGTCCGAGCAGATGCAGTAAAGCCCCTGCTTCCACCATATGCTCCGCTGCCCCTGGAGATGGATGAGCCACAGTCGGCAGGACGGATCTGAGGTTTTCTCTGCGTGCCCGTGGGCGTGGTCTCCCCGGGTGCAGGAGTCTGGCCTGGCGTGAGGCTCCAGAAGGCTCTGTGCTGTGCTGGAAGGTGGCAGCTAAGGGTAAAGCAGGGTTCATGCCCCGAAGGGGGGGGCAGTCGTCTACCTGAAGCTCCATCCACGCTGACAGGTGAAATTGGCGCCACGCCCAGGAAGATGCTTAAGCTGTAGTCAGCAGCCCCCATGTGGCCTCAGCCTGGTTCGGGCCGCTGGCTGTGCGCTGCTGAGCCCACCCCGACCCGCGGGCCCCCCTTTGCCCTCAGCACACCCCTCTGCCAGGCAGGAGTGTCCCCCATGAGCCCGTCTACTGCGTCTCCCCCCATTAGCCCGCCTCCAGGTTGGGCCCAGCGCTCACTCTGCCTCATCACCAAGTCACCTCGGGGTCCTGCGGCTTGCAACCGGGGCTATTTTCAAGTCAGGGGTGTCCGTTTTCCCTTGCCAAGCTGTCACATAACGCGGCGAGGGTTTCCTGGGGCTAAAGGGGAGGAAATGCATTGTGCCTTTGCGTGTCTCGCTAAAAGGAGCCGTATGCCTTTTGTGCCGTGTTCGACACGCATCACGCCCTGTGTACCATCCCATTCCTCAGTAGGTGTGGTGCGGGGCAGGGAGGGTCAGCGGGTGACCACGGCTGTCTAAATTTGTGACTTGATAATCCAACCTTGTTCGCAAAACAGAAATGACAAATCCAGACGGGATGAAAATCGGGGCCAGAATCAGAGGACTCTTTCCATTTAACGGGGCAAAAAAATTGCTTTATTTGGGAACATGGTAGCTGATTAATACCAATGGTCTCTTATTCTCCTGTGGCTGATCGAATTTTACTCAGTGGCTTTTCAGGACAGATGTAGATGAATTCTAGCCCTTTAATCCCGATTCTGAATGGCTAATTTGTGAATTCCCCAAGAAATCAGCGTCTTTTTACGCAAGGATACTTAGGACGTGGGGGTGGGGAGTGCTTACTTTTGGTGAATTTGTGAGTCTCTGGCTTCCGATGGCAGCCACGGCAGAGCAGCCGCGTGGCTGGGCCCGGCCCAAGGAGAGGGAGTTCTGCCGAGGGCCAGGCCAGACTTCGCAGGAACCGGGAGCCAGCACGGGCTCTGCCCTGGGCGTGCCTGTTCCCTCACCACGGGGCCAGCGAAGGGGGTCCCTCGAGGTTGGATTAACAAGCCGTGGGGCCCACCTGGAGGTGTCGGTGAGGGTCCCTCTCCCTGGGCAGCGGGTTCGGGCGGCCCCGCCAGGCAGGGGAGAGGGGCTCACGAGCTTTCATGCTTGAAATGCTCTCCTCTGCTTTTCCCTTCCCGCCTTCTGTCTGCCGGCTTTGCTTTCCCGTCTGGAGGCAGTGAAAGTGGCCGGAGCACCTCCAGCCTCTCCGTGCTCTCAGACAGCAAGCCTCCCCCCTCCACCTACCAGCAGGCTCCTCGCCACTTCCACGTCCCAGGTAGGCGCCCAGGACACACGGCCGCTCGCCAGGCAGACCGTCTGTCCGCCCCCGAGCTGTCGGGGCAGGGGGGTGGGAGCGGGCCGCCGTGCCTCTCGGGGGTGGTGTGGTCCCCGAGCCTCCCCATCTCCCTCACCCCTAAATTCCGAGATGCTTTAAAAGTCCGCCAATGGGTGTCCGCATCCCCAAAGTGGCACGTGTTTGAGTTTCTCCCGAAATCTCCACAAATACCAGGGAGGCATGGCTGCCCTCCTGAGAATGGGCTGGAGAGAGGGGCTGACCGGGTCACAGCCGTCGCTGGACCCCCGCCCCAGCCGCCTCTGTCCCTCTGCCCCCTTCACGCGGCGGGTGGCATCGGGGCTGAGCAAGGCTGACGTGCAGTGTGAGGCCTGGGTGCCAGTCGCCGGGGCGGGTGCCAGATCCTTGCTGGGGACTCTAAACCTGGGTGACGGACTGCTGCTGACAAAAGAGCGGTAGAATGGAAACCATCACAATCTGCCTGCTCACCCTGCTGTTCTCTCCTTTTTTTTTTTTTTTTTCTTTCTTCTTTCCCAGACACTGGCGTCAAAGATAACATCTATAGGAAACCCCCCATCTACAAGCAGCATGGTACCTACAGTCGGATTCCTCTGCTGCTGTATTCGCCCTGCATGGCTGTCGGTGCCTTTGCTTCTGAATGCTTCCTGTTGTTGTGTTCTGAGACATGAGGGGGAGGGTACCTCGGGGGCCCCGCGGTCTAAACATTAGGTGCAAATTTGCCTGTAGGCTCCCGAGAGGCCCCTGCAGAAATTACAACAAAGGGTGTGTCCTACTAAGGACACCTCTGTGTGTCTAAACCCGGGGCTAACACACGTGGGCCGGGGCCGGGGCTGGGGATTTGTAACCAAGAGCTGGTCTCGGTGTGTGGCTTCAGGGATGATACTTTGAGAGAGGCAGCCAGACTGACTTTAGCCAAGGTGATGAAGGACGGAGGTGCTTGGACCACAATCTGACCCAGCCTGGTCTTTGTAAAACAGAACAAACCAGAATCAGTCATTTATTCCTCCATGAGAATTTAAGTCCTGTGTTTTGAGAATTTCTGATGATAGAATAAATGACTCAGCCTTTGGTTGAAGGGATTTCTTGCATCAGCAAAGAGGGGCTGGAGATGCTTGGTTCCAGGGGCGTCTCTCGGCCCCCCAGTTTCCCTCTCAGAGGTGACCAGCCACCTGCGCTCCACCTGAGCCTGCAAGGGACAGGTACACAGGGGACAGAAGGCTCCAGATCTCACCTCTGTTTCGTCACAGAATCTCTGGTGATTTGGGGCTTGTTGCTTCGCCATCCTGAGCCTCTGTTTCCTCATCTGCAAAACAGGACCGACCCTCCACTCTGCCCTTTTCACAGGCTGGTTGTGAGGACCGGATGGGATAATGAACATGGAATCATGTTCTAAAACTGTCGAGTGCGGTGCACGTGATGGGGATTGTTCTTAAGACACCAGAGAGGTGGGAAGAGGAATCCCCATACTTAAGTTCTTGTCTAGATGCGCCCAAAAAACAGCCACATCCCCCGTTGACAACTGGGTGGACGCTGCTGGGTGGAATCTATAAAAGTGCGTTTTCTGAGGCTTACTGACAAATCGGTGCTCTAGTTGTGCAGGCTTTGTGTGTTTTATCATTTTCTCCTTGACTGCAGTAGGCCCTGTGCTTTGTGTATTTCTTCCTCTTCCCAAGAAAGAAAAAGATGAATGGGAACTCCTGGGTTTCCGGAAGGCTATGCCTTTCGCCGTTGCCTCTCAGTCGGAGAAGCAGGGAGCCCAGATCTTCCCGAGGGATCAGAGAGAGGGAGGGGCGCGTAGACTCCAGGGCCCTCAGAGGTGGTCCAGACCAGCTCCCTGTGTTACCGGCGGGGAAACTGAGGCGCAGGAAGGAAGGAGCAGGCACAGAGCGGTGTCTTTCCATCGTGGCGCCCGCACTGCAGCCAGGAGGCTGTGCGTGCTGTCTGCGTCTGCGGGAAGGACTGACTGACTCGGCCTTTTATCAGCCGCTAGCTGACGCATCACGTACGCACACAGGGTCGGAGGGCCGGCCCCTGGGAGGGGAATAGGCAGTAAATCAGATTAGGAAATTGCTCACTAGCATCTGACGGAGCCCGATCTAAGACAGAGAACTTCTGACAGTAAGGCCCTTAACCGAATCGTGCAGTGGAGATTCGGTTTATTCACCCTTTTCTTTTTTTTGGCCATGCCGCGCGGCACGCGGGATCTTAGTTCCCCGACCAGGGATCGAACCCCCGTTCCCTGCAGTGGAAGCGCGGAGTCTTAACCACTAGACCTCCAGGGAAGTCCTGGTTTACTCTTACCAGGGGTAATCTCTGTGTTTCTTTTTTAATCTGGATAGAAACACCTCTTCTATCCAAAGGCAAGTGAATTCCTCTTTGACTGAACCCTGAACAATGACCCAAACCCTCTTAACGTTCTAGAATGTGGGTTCATTGATTATTTTATGAAATAAACTTTACAGAGCGCCTGCTCTCTGCCACGCATTCGGCCACGTCGTGGGGATGAACATGAATACAGTCTGTCCCTGCTTGACTGTAAATGGGCCATGAATGAAGTGAGCGCTCACGGGTTCTGTGTAGTCCTCTCCACCAGCTCTCCTTAGACAGCCGTCAGGACATCACGGATGTGGGAATTCCCTGGCGGTCCAGTGGTTAAGGCTCCACGCTTCCACGGGAGGGGGCTTGGGTTCCATCCCTGGTGGGAGATCTAAGATCCCGCATGCCGCGTGGCATGGCCAAAAAATATAAAAAAGAAAATACTAAGGACATAATGGATGTGATGGGATGCATTTGATTTCCAATAGATTTGAGATGTCTTAATTTTACGAGATTTGCCCCATCGAGCTGGACCATATCCGGGCAGAAGTGCATTGGGGTGGGGGGCATGCATGTGCACATCATACATGTGTACGAGCGTGCGTGCGTGTGAGCATGAGTGAGTGTGAGTGTGCATGTGTGTGTTTAAAGCCCACGTGCAGCCACCAGCCCCCCATCTCCGCAAACTGACCGTCCCCTCATCTGTCAAGGGAGAGAGGCACACACCTCAGGATGGAGAACCCATCCTTTTAATAGCCAGACTTTCCAGAAACAAACTCCGGGTGATGATGTTGAGCCCCTGGACCATTTAATTAGCCTAAGATAATATATTCAGTGAGTTTTAAAATGTTATGCTTTTTAATTAATGTATTTACCTTTCAACTTTTTATTTCCAACTCACCAGAAGTTGTTGTTTTTTGTTTTGTTTTGTTTTTTAATTAGCAGCACTCTTCTCTGGTGCTCTAGTCCCGTTGCTGTTTTTGGGAAATGAGCCTCCAGCATGAGGATGGTCAGGCCTGGGGACTCAGTGGGGGTGGGACCCTGGCGTTGAGGACGAGGGTTAGGGTTAGGATTGGCAGTCAAATAGCTGCCGCTGAATGCATCGCGTGTGCTGGGGTTTCATCTCAACACAGCCCTGAGGCAGGTATTATTAGAGACAAGGAAACTAAGGCCAGGGCCGCAAAGTGACCCCGTCGATGGCCAAGTCACACCAGGTCTGCCTGACCCCTGAACCCACCACTCTTATTTTACATCATTTTGCATCATTAGAGGCCAATAGTATTTTCTTAGACTACCTTAGTTCCAATTCTACTTGTTTACAATTTAATGGCTTCAAAAAAGAATAAGAGAAGAAAGGAGGCTAAAGAACTGAATGGGAAATAAGAAGGAAGGGGAAGAAGGAAGGGAAGGAAGAACCGCATCCCGTCGGGCAGAGATGCTGCAGGACCAGCAGAGGGCGTTGGACGGGCTGGGAGGTGGGGTGCGGGGGACCTCCCACCACCCGCTAAAGGTCCAGCTGCTATGGGCACGTTTTTGGTGTCTTTTGAACGGTCCTGAATCAGTCACAGTGTTGAACCCAGGATTCTCTGTGAGGCAGACAGGATTCCAGCCGCAGCCGCTCCCCTGCCAGCTCTGTGTCTCGCTCTGGAGAACGGGGTTCTGGCTTCGAGGGGCTCTGCGTGAGGCCACGTGATGCTTGGCACAGAGCAGGGACTTTCCTCTCAATGGAGTGAAGCTGGCCCAGTTTTTAGACTGTTTAAAATGAATGCAAGAGGAAAAAGTAACGCCTCCCCCAAATTTCCCAGGAAGCTGACTGTCCAGCTGCAGGGACAGACGTTTTGTTTGCTTGGTAAGCGCATGTGAGCCGTCAGATGGCAGTGTGTGTGCAGACGCTGGCCCAAGAAGCAGGGGTGGCGTCTCACCGCCTCCCACACCTGCAGACAGTGGGGGGCTCGCTGCCACCTCCCAGAGCTGCCCACCCACGCCAGACGGTAGAGGCGACCCATGTAGCCTGTACTCTTAGCTCTTTCTTTGGCGCCTGGTTTAAGACGGGAATTAATCACATCTCATGTGTCTCTAGGGTTCCTTTGTAGTGGGGTCGAGTCTCATTCTGGTTTGGGGATGGGAGGAAAGGGAATGGCCCTGTATCCAGAAAGAAAATTAGAGACCTCCCACTCTAGTTGGGATGCTCCCTATAGAGGTCCCAAGGGACGCAGGGAGTGGGACGTCAGCCTTTCCCAAGAGGGTACTCACTGGCAAATACTTTCCAGGGCTCAGAAGGATGCTGCCTTGTGTGATAGGAAAGACACACGCAACTCGATTTCTCTGCTTGTCCTGAACTGATCTGTCTTTTCCTGAGACTCTGAAACAGCATGTTACAAATTAGCTGCCCGGTTAACCTCTCGTTTTATTCCTAATATTCCAAACCCGTAAGCTGAGCTCCCCATCATGTGACAGCACCTGCGTGTTATCTCATGCGATCCTCGTAAATTGGAGGGGGTGGGCGTCATTTGCCCATTTTACGGATCAGGAAACTGAGGCTCAGAGCTGTTAAGGAAGCAGCCCGAAAATAACACAAAGCTCCGGGTTCCTCTATTTTCCTAGCCATGCTCCATTTCTCGAGAGAATCCGTTGGGTGTTTTGTGGGCTGGTAGACTGGGGCTCTGGAAAGCCCTTGGTTTGAGTCTGGTTAGCTTGTGCACACCTCGTGGAACTGGTGGCGTTTGCAGAGAAAACTGGCTAAATCTTGGTGGGATATCCCCCTTTTTGGAGGTGGGGCCCTTCTTTAAGCCCTGAGGTAGCTCTACAGCCAGAGTTAGTCTGGCCCAATGTGCTCCCCGAGGCTATGGAAAGTCCTCGGACCCAGGAGGGCCGCTGTGATCTGAACTCCTGGGATCTCACATCCCCAAAAGCCCTTTGGTTGGAGCCACTTAATTGTTTTTGCATTTGCAAATTACCCCAAGTGTGGCAGTCCATTCGGGGGCCTCTGTGGGCTGTTCAAGGATCCAGCTCACTTACTTTTACCAGCAGACCTGGCCCTGGAGGCCTTCTCTGGGCTGGACGAGGGCAGTGCTCTTAGAGCTCCAAGTAGCCGCTGGCCCGATGCCCCTGGGGCGACCATGCAGCTGCCAAGAGTCCCGGCTGGTGTATGGTCAGACGCTCAGGGCTCTGCTGTCTGGCGACCGCCGTTGTCCAGGCAACAGGAGAGCCTACCCTGACGGGCGTGCGCCCCTCTGAGCCCCCTGCTCCCCGCCTCTCCTGCACGGTGCCCCGCACGCAGGCTTGTCATCAATTTGCCTCTGCAAGTAGACACAGGAGGGTTTTTATCTTCACTTTGAAAACCACTGTCTCTCCCGGGAGACGGAGAAACAGGTAGCCGTCGGGAGTAACGAAATGTCAGTGTATCCAGAACGGTCTTCAACTGTGGCCTTATCTTGTCAAGGTCCTGTAGCCCAATCCCCAATTTCCAAGCTCTCGGGCCTGATGTCAGTCTTGTCCTTGGTGGTGCACAAGGGAGGGTGCTCCAAAAGGCTAGAAGGTCCGAGCCCTCCGCAGGCTGCAGGTAAGGAGCCCACCCTTGGCATGTCCTTACTATGGCCTCGGTCTCTGTGGCAGGTGGCGAAGGACACTGGGGGCTTTCCTTTCATCGTTCCTTGCATGGGGTCAGTGATTTAGCTTGGGAGGCACAGAATGGGTCTTTACCAAACGGGACGCTGAGAACTGTCAACCTGCCCTCGTGTGATTTATCTCATCATGCTTGGTTGGAGATGTCAGCCCGGCTGGGTGACAACCCCCCATCCCAAAACAGGCAGATGGAGAATACAGACACCTCTTGACTCAGCTCTAGATAGTCTGCTGAATAACAGACGTTTGCTTGCTCTGTTCCGTAGAGCGCACCTCTGGTTGTATGTTGTACCCTCTTTACTGCTGTTCGTGGAATTCTCCCAGTGGCATAGCTCACTCACCTTTTTGTGTTTAGTGAGCAGTGAGGTGGGGCAGACAGAGGAAGGACTTAAAGTCAGACTGCCTGGGTTCAAATGCCAGCCTCTGCCACCCGCTGATCCATGATCTTGAGAAAGGCACGTCATGTCTCTGAGCCTCAGTCCTCTGATCTGTGAAATGGGTCATGGGGGGATGAGCAGTCATGTCCGTGAAGCACCCAGCTGAGTCTGACCCAGGAGGGGCTGGACCACTGGGCCCTTCTGTTCCTTTGAACTTGGAAGATAGAAAGTATGTTCTTCGAAATGCCAAGTGGCCGCAGGGTGGTTGGCTGGAATGTAAATGAGGCATCACTTCACACATCTGCTCTTGATTTAGCACATCCTGTGCAAGGCCCCAGGCACTCCCCAGGCCACATTCCTGTGGGGACCTTCGCCAGCTGGTCTGGTTCCTCAGCCCTTAAAAGTACGAGTGCTGGCGACTTTTCTTCGATTATTTTCCATTTTTGAGCATGACTGTGAAGTGGGAACTGACACATGGAAACCCAGCATCTATGGTGCGCTGCCTTGACAGATTGATTTTTCCCTTCCAGCCGCGAGGCAATCAGATGGGGAGGACGGAAGTTTCGACCCGGATAACAGGAAGGTAATGCAGGGGCAGACCTGGTTTTGTGGGGACTTCTCCAGCTTGAAGCCTCAGGCTCCTGCTCTTAGGTTGTGCTCCTTAGGGATTAGGCAGGGCCACATGGAACGGGGACCAAATTTAAGAGGTGGTGCCACCAGCCCCCTTACAGTTAGGACTAGCACATCTACTACCAAAGTCCTCATTCTATGCTGTGTAACTTGGTCATGGTTCTATAACCAAGGAGATGGTCTGAAAAGAAAGGAAAATAAATCAAAATGCATATTTTAGGGTTTGGCCCATGGGCTGAGTTTGCCCGCCCACCCTGGCTCAAAAGGTGAGACCCCCTTTGCTTGTCTTTAAGGAAGGTAGGTGTGTGTGGAAAGAGCCCAAGGCTGGCTTACCCGGCTCTCCCCTTGTGAAGCCATGTGAGCCCCGACCTCCCTGAGCCTCAGTTTCCTCCTTTGTAAAGTGGGGCAATGCCACTGCAGGTGACCTCAAAATTCACTTCTTTTTTTTTCTCAGCAGAAGACCAACTGGCTGATCCTCAAGGGGGACACAGACACTAGGACCAACTCTCCAGACCTAGACAGCCAGTCTTTGTCCCACAGTAGCGGGACCGATAGAGGCCCTCTCCAAACGATGCCAGGGGACAACATTTACTCACGTGAGTGGTTCTTTTGAGCAAGGAGCTGACAGTGTGGCCTGAAAGTCCTTGCAGAAAAGGGACCCACAACCTCGAGCCAATCCCCCCCAGATCTAAGCCTTGCTCATGAAAAACTGTGAGAGCAAACCCACAGACAGAATGGCCAGCCCGGTAGGAAGCAGACCAGTAGCCGTGTGCTGGCTTCCCTTGGTGACACCCTGATTCAGCCAGCCTGCTGCCCAAGGGCCATGCCGGCGTCTCCCGGAGCTCTCCAGAGCTGGCAAGAGGGCAGAAAGCCAACTCAGCCTCCTGGGCTCCTTTGGGAAAAGGGCTGCAGGCTGCCAGGCTGGAAGTTGAGGGCCCGTCTCCCTCTGGAGCGGACAGGAGCATGGTCCAGGGGGGCGAGTCCAGACTCGGAGCCGAGAACGGCATTATCGTGTCTCCTGTGCTCATCTTGGGCGAGGGGCCGGGAGCTGGGACTCCAGATCCTCAGGGAGTGCAGGAGACAAAGACCACGTCTGCCTGATCCGGGGGGTCGTGAAGCTGCAGTAGGCGTGACCTTCAGATGTCGGGCGAAACTCCCCATAACGTTCTTCACGTCCAGAGGCTGTAAATTATAGGCAAAAACAACGGCGAGCTGCCGTCTGATGCCCGCAGTAGAGGGTGGGCAGAGTCTTTGGGTCTCAGCAGCTGTGGCTGGGTTTCTGTGGACAAGCTTGAGGCTTAGCTTGGAAGCAGAGGCCAGGAGGGGATGGTTGTGGATGTGAGAAAGCCGAGGAAAGACACTGGCTTTGCCATGAGACAGACCTGAGTTCAAATCTCGGCTCACCACTCGCTGGGCCTCAGTTTCCCCTGTGTGCCTGGCGGGGTCGTGAGAGACCCGGAGGAGGTGCCGCGTGTGCCGCCAGCACTTGGCCGGGCCCGTAGTAGATGCGCACCACCATCATCACCATTCTCGTGACTGTAAACCGTCTCACAAATGAAAGTGCGTGTGTTCCGACGTGGGAAGAGGGTGAGAAGCGTGGAGATGATCACTTGTTAAAGAAGACGTCTAAACAGAGAAAGCGTGTGTTGTTTTGTGTGTGATCTCTGTAAGCAGACGTCTGTGCGCCCCGGGCCCCGTCCACCTGGGCCTCTGCTCTCTAAATGGGATCCAGAGTCGGAGCCCAGGGCTGACATCCCCGTGGGAAGGTCACACCGGAGAGTCCCCCAGAGGGTCTCGTCCATCGGAGGCGTGCTCCTCCTGGGGAGGATCTGGAAGGGCCGAGGCAGGCTGCCCATCCCACCAGCGGCAGAGTGAGGGGTGAGGGGTGCAGGGCTGGTTACAGGAGGACCAGTGGGCAGGCTCTGGACCAGGCAGCACCAGCCTCCAGCCCTGTTCTGCCTGGTGATGCAGGACTTGCATGTGGCCCCCGGCCACCGGCCTTGACCATGGCCTTTTCTGTTTTGCACTTTGTTTTTCCTAATGCAATTGAGTTTGGAAGGTGGAGTGCTTCTGCTGTGCCAGCCCCCCAGCAGCCCCCAGTAGCCCCCAGTAGCCCCCCATGCCTTGAGGGCACCAAAGCATTAGTCGCGGGACTCGAGAGCACCCAGGAAAGGACTATCTGGGGTCCTCAGGGTGGTCTTTTCTAGCTTCAGTCCTTCCCTTGCTGGGAGGTGGGTGGGCCTGCATCTGCAGCTCCCCGCCCTGTCTCTCCTCACGGGGGCAGCTGCTGTCCCCAGGGAGTCCCACTTCTGGCCTGCCTGTGGCTTGGGGCTTAGGGAGGTGGGGACACCATCTGGGGAGAAGCCTGGGCAGGAGACGGGCCGCCCCGTGGGGACCTCCCTGTGCCGCGCTGACCCGTTCGTGTTTCCTCACCTCTGTGCACTGCTTCCTCATCTGCACGTGCCGGACGAGGCGCCCTGGGGTCGTCCCAGGCGGTAGACCCTGTGAGACCCGCAGGCTGTGCAAGTGTTTTGGCCAGTCACACACCTTCAAGGTCTGTTTGTCAACCCCGTTCCTTGCTGCTGTGTTCCCATCACAAGCTGCAGGTGTAGCCGCGGATGGGAATGGACCGCCTCCCATCCAGGTGCGCCCGGCC
This sequence comes from Balaenoptera borealis, assembly GCF_965194805.1. Taxonomy (NCBI): domain Eukaryota; kingdom Metazoa; phylum Chordata; class Mammalia; order Artiodactyla; family Balaenopteridae; genus Balaenoptera; species Balaenoptera borealis. The sequence goes on along the minus strand of NC_138861.1, from coordinate 147,115,335 downwards.
GGCAGGAATTGGAGAGCCTATGCTAGAATTCGTGCTCTAACTGGGGCGAACCCTCCAAAGTACAAACAACCTGCGTGTGTGTGTGTGTGTGTGTGTGTGTGTGTGTGTGTGTCCTCCTCCTTCAGGGATGCAGGCTCACGATGACCATGACAATGGTTCTGTCATCCCTTCGCTTTCTACACATGCTCTGACGTCAATTCCTCCGAATGGGAAATCTACTGTGTCTAACAATTGCAGCTGTGCCTTTATTTCTGTGCTGGTGACATCGCCTTGTTTCCCAATGTGCATGGAAATAGCAGCGAGGACCCAGGCTGCTGGTGGTGCCTAGGTCAGGCGTGCCTTGCTATCTGCCGGCCTCTTGAGACATTTGGGCGGGATGCGCACACTCTTAAACTGAGAAGAGAGGGGTATCCGCCTTCTTTTCTCGGGTTCCTTCCAGTTTCATCCAGTAGCCCCCAATTGTGAGTCCATCGACACCAGTTTCATTTGCAAACAACCGTTATTGAACAAAGTGTTTGCATGTGACAAGGCACGCCTCCCTGGGACATCCATCTGTAGCGCACCCAAGGAGGGTAGGATTGTGACACTCAACACAGTGGGCGCTCAATAAATGTTTGTTGAATTGAGATGCATTAAATTCAACGGGTATTTATTGAGCACCCACTCTGTGCCAGACGCTGTGCAGGGCGCCGAGGGGGGAGACCGAGAAGACAAGAGCAGTCCCTGCCCCAGAGACGCGTGCAGGGAGCTGGGACAGGCAAAGACGCCGTTGAGAGCAAGTGCACACGCACCCTGCCGCCGCCTGCCTGGGGTCCTCCGTGGGGCCAGGCACAACCTCATCCCACTCATGACACCATCAGCACATCTCACCTGAGACTGAATTCATCATTCAGTCATTCATCCACCCCTTCACCGGACGTTAACTGAGCACCTACTATGTGCTGAACACAGTGCTAGGCAGCGGAGAGGAGGTGGTGAATATGGCCCAGTGCCTGTTCCCCAGGGAAGCAGACAACTGACAAACCAGTGTGACATCCCTCTCCGCTATGGCAGTGGTTCTCAGCCAGCACTGCCAGCCCTTCCAAAGGAGGTGTCATTGAAACACACATTGTATGACAGACCGCTCATTTTCCTTTATGCTACACTGAGGGCATTATCTGGACTATGCATGTAGGAGGTTATATTATTGATGGATCTGATATCTTCACAGGAAAGGGATGGTATTGATTTTCTGTTACAAGAAGAGGGCCTGGAGCCCTACAGGATGAGATTCACTGCCCCAGAAGAACACGAGGTGGTGTGTGGGCCCCCCTCCCCTGGTCTAGACACTGTGGACCGGCCCGCTGCTGCTCTGGGTCCCACCTTCCTAACCCTTCACGTCCTGTCCTCCCTTTTGAGGTTTTCCCACATCCCCCTCCAGGTGGTCACAGGTGTGCTGAAGTAAGACAAAGCCCCAGGCCAGCTGGAGACCCTTCCCTGAGGACTCAGTGATCCCTGGAAAGGACCCTACCCTTCCAAAGGGAATAAGGCCCTTCCTCAAATCCCAGCACGTGAGGGGAATTAGGGTGGGCTTGGAGGTCGGGGTGAGGAAAGCTCCACGTTAGAAACCAAGGCAGTGCAGATGGTTGGTCCCGTGGGGACCACTGCACGCCCACCCTACCTGTGGTTTTGCTGTTTTACATCACCTTCTGTGTGTCTGTCCCCATGGAGTCCCATCCCCTTGTCTTCGCCTGCTGCCCACCCATTCCGGGCCTGGTCTGGGGCTGGGATCCGAGATTGCTTCCTGGGTCCCTCACCCCCAGTGCCCACCAGTGTGAAGGTCGGGAGACAGCACCTCTGTTCCACTTTTCCTTCCCTGCTGGCAGGAGGAAAGCGGGTTTGAGGCCTGGCCGGAAGTGGCTTTCCTCACCCCCTTTAGTCCTCTGGAGTTTCCAGGCAAGAAAAAGTCATTCTCACATTTCTTAGTCCATGGCTGAAAGAGAGAGAGACCTCATTCGCTGTCTGCCAACCCCATGAGAATGTTGGGGGGTGGGCAATCCTCAGTCTGGGCGTTGGGACCTGAGGACCGCAGGGGCAGAATCCACAAGCATCACACTGATGGGACCTCAGTCCTGGCCCTCATTTTTGGACAAGCAAGAGAAGGCCCAGGGACAGGGTGTGACCGCCGAACAGGTCCTGGGGCCAGAGCGGAGGCCAAACACACAGCAGCACTCCGGCCCCAGGAGCTGACGGTCCAGAGGAGGCAGGGACACAGACAAAAACCACGTTAGAAAGTAAGGCCTATGGCACGTGCAGGTCGGGGGGCCAGGCGCTGCCGATGGTTCGGGGAAGGGAGATGCTAAGTGAGCGGGCTTGAGGGCTGCGGGCTTGAAGGGGTAGGTGTGGGAGTGGGCCCTCCTCCCAAAGGTGAAGCCTGGCCGCTGGGCTCTGGGGGAGGGGTGGAGCCTGGAACGTGCAGGGTCACAAAGGGCGTTATGGGCCTTGCGGGGGCTCGGCCTGGCCTCCGAGTGGAGGGCGGACCTAGGGGTTCTCAGCAGAGCCCTGGCCGCCTCTCACTGAGGTTTCAGCCGGACTGTCGGGGCAAGAGGGGCATTGCCGTCACCCAGGCTGGGGGAGGGTTCTGGGGGAGGTGGTCTTTTGGGGGTGTCCTGGGGGGTTCTGAGCAGCACAAACAGCATGCACAGAGCTTCGAGGCAAGAAGCAAGGTGGCAGTTTGGGAAACAGGAAGCCAGTGGGGAGGCGGGCGAGGGCAGCCAGAAACAGCTGGTCTGTGTGTGATGCTGGGAATTTTCTTCTCTGTGTGCTGGGGCCCGGGGTCGGTGCGGCAGGGCCGTGAGCAGGAGATGAGGTGACGTGTTTTATGTGTTTAAACACGGACGCGCAGCTTTGCAGAGGATAGACTGGAGGCTGCTGGGCCGGGGCTCAGGGGACCGGGGTGTCCAGATAAGCCATGGGGAGGCCCCCCTGAACAGTCTAAACAGCAGGACTGGTGCGAGCGGTGGAGGAGGGGCGGGGCGGGGGGGGCGGAATCAGGAGTGACCCGGGGCGTCCTGGCTCAGGTGGGTGGAGGCACCTCTATTCAGAGCTGGGCAGGAACCAGGTGGGTTCTTCATGTTGAGTCGGGAGGCTGAGACGCCCAGACGGAGCTGCCGGGCTGTGGACGGATGGGCTGGGCGCTCAGGAAAGGATTCTGGGCTGTAGGCAGAGTCACAGGGGTCCTCGGCTCCCGGATGGGCCTGGGGGCGTGGGGGAGGGTAACCTGAGACCCAGGCCCTCCCCCAGGTGGGTTCCTGAGCTGTGTTACTTCTCAAAAGGGTCTGAGGCCCAAAGAAACCGTGACTCTCCTGCTCAACGCCTACCTCACTCCCACTCCTCAGCCTCTGTTTCCCATCTCCACAGGACATGGCGGGGAGGATGGAGAAAGCGTGGGCAGGGGGAAGCCCAGGGATGGAGAGAGCCCGGGCCAGCGGAGGGGTCGGGGGAAGGCTGGGAGGGAGAGGCCCGAGGGAGCGGAGGGCTTGCGTCCGGCACCCGGCATCCAGCAGGTGGCTGGGAGTCCCCTGGGGCAGAGACTGCTGGGGAGGGCATGGCCCGCCCGGCCTCCAGCTGGAGGGACGGAGTGCCCTCTGCCCCCTGCTCACGTTCGGCCCCAGCAAGAGCAGTGAGGGTTCCAGACGTCAGGGAGGGGACCTTGGCCCAGGAGAAGCCACCTCCAGGTGCGAGAGGGGGGCACCAGGACAGAGCCCTCTGCCGTTGCCTGGGGGCTGGCTGGGACTCTTCGCTTTTAGCAAAGGTCCCTGTGCCCCCCGTGATGGGCAGGCTTGCCCCCAGCTGGGGAACTGGATGGGGTATGGCCTCAGATTTGCGGGCAGGGGCACAGGCAGTGCCTGAGACCCTCAGGTGTCCGGGGAAAGGAGCCCACGTCCCAGGTCACAGCTCTCAGGGCCTCCTCTGTCCCCCTACACACAGCTCTGCCCGGGTCTTGAGGTGCTCCCGCCCACCTGGGAGCTCTGTCTCCCCTCCCCCGACCCCCGCCGGGAGCCCCTTATCTATGACCCTGTGTGTCCTTTCTCCCCTGAGGACTGTTAGCTCCTGGGGAGCAGGGTCCAGATAGGCCCCCCCGTGCCTCCCCCTGTGCCCGCAGCAGCCCCCCAGTGAGTGCCTACGGGGCGGTGGGTGCCCAGGTCTTCCCTGAGCAGAGCCTTCCTTCCTTCGTGGGCCCCAGCACGGTGGGGGGTAGGGGGGGAGCGACAGAGTGCATGAGATCACATGAGGGGTCGGCAGCGGGTGCGATCCCGCTGGGTTGGATCCTAGCCTCTCACTTGCTATGTGACCTCGAGTATGAGAGCAAACTTCTCTGAGTTTGGAATCGCCTCGTCTGTAAAAGTGGGGATGATCCAGTCCTCCTGGCAGGCGGCACCTGGGCTTTGGGGCTCAAACGTGGGCATCCTATGGGCTGAGCCCCGGGGTGTCACACAGAGCTGGTCAGGTCCACAAGCCAGCCATGGTGAGCCTTCAGTGGGCCCCTCTCGCTTGCTTCTGAAGCCTGTAGCTCAGACGGCCCGGGGGGCCTCCTGTTCATGTTCCTAGGGGCTGAAGGGGGTCCCAGCCCCTCCTTCCTCAGACGGGGATGCCGAGGCTCAGAGAGGGGACCCGAGCCTGCACAGGGCCACGCAGCTGCAAACTTACATATTTACACGTCAGTGAACTGAGAACCGTTCACCATCCTGGTGAAACTGACAAAGATCTGCCCAGGGAAACGGCTTCCTGACCGTTGTCCACAAAGCATCCTGGATGCTGTGATGAGCCACGTGCCTGTAGCTGCACCTGGAACAGTCCTCCACCTGCAAGGGGCCTCTCCTTGCACATCCGTCCAGTGGTTGCTCTAACCTCTGACAAGCCAGCCCAGAAGACGGACAGACCCAAGGAGACCCAAGATCAATCCCAGCAGAATGCTGAGGGCGAGGCTGCCACAGGTGGGCTTCTGGGAGGAGGTAACGTGGAGCCTGGTTAGGCTGAGCTTGGACATGGGGCGTGGGCAGGTGTTCAGTGGCCGCAGGGCCTGATACAACTCAGGGTCTTGAGTACCCAGCTGCCACCTGTCCCGGTCCAGCGCACCTGCCTTCTCCCTGTGCGCCTTCTCTCTCTCTCTAATACACACACACACACACACACACACACACACATTCTTAAGGCCAGCCAATGCCATATGCCAGCCAGGCAGGTCCCTAGAAGGCTCCCACGCCTGCAAACCCTCACCAGGGCAGAACTGCTGGAGCAGATAGGGTTACCGGTTCCCGAAGCTAGGGTCCCGGGAGATTGTCTCACCCTCTTTGTGAGTAACAATTTGATCTTATACAGGTCACTTAATTTCACTAGGCCTCAGCTTCCTGAACTGTAAAATGGGCTCATGTGTAATGCCTTGGCTTGTGACAGTCAACAAAATCTCTGAATATGTGAAGGGACCTTTTAAATGGGTTGTTCTCAATCTCGGCTGCACGTGGGATCCTGGGACCTCTGAAGTCTACTGATGGCTGGTCCCATCCAGAGAGAGGCCAATTCTAATGGATCTCAATAGCATCCCAGGGATGTGATACTGGAGACTCCTCTCTCCCTGCTCTTCCCCACTCAGTACAACTGAAAAGCCCAAGAACAATAGGGCAGACAATCACAGAACTCTGGAGGGTAGAGAGAGGAAGCTGGACTGTTCAGAGACCTGAGAACTTGAGGAAATACACAGGACCAGTGTCTCTCACCTCCCCTGCAGTAGACAAGGTGACCAAGTAGATGACTGCCCTCCCTGGTACCCAGCAGGAGGCCCACTGGCACCCAGCAGCCTGGAGAATAGGCCCAGGGAAACACTCTCCATCCATGGCTGGTGTCTCCCACCCCCACCTCGGGGTACGGGGCAACCAGGGAAGCACCTTTCACCCCAGGTTGCTACCAGAAACACCAGGTGGACGCAGCAGACCAGAAGAGCACTTTAACGAGCATTCTGAAAACTAAACTGTCTTCGGACTCACAGCCTGTAATAAGCCATGCCCCACGTGTTAAACCTAAACACAGTGACAGCCTGCTAACATGGAAAACTTAGCTAGGATCCAGGTCTCCCAACATAATACCCGAATGTCCAGGATCCAGTGGAAAATCACTCATCACACCAAGAACCATGAAGATAACTATTTGAATGTGAAAGGGCAATCGACACATCCTAACACTGGAAAGAATCAGATATTGGAAATATCCTGAGAAGGATTTTTAAGGCAGTCATCACAAAAATGCTTCAACAAACAATTGCGAAAACTCTTGAAACAAATGAAAAAGAAAAAAAGAAAATCTCACAGAAGAAATACAAGTTATAAAAAAAGAATCCAGGCTTCCCTGGTGGCGCAGTGGTTGAGAGTCTGCCTGCCAATGCAGGGGACGCAGGTTCGAGCCCTGATCTGGGAAGATCCCACATGCTGCGGAACAACTGGGCCCATGAGCCACAATTACTGAGCCTGTGCGTCTGGAGCCTGTGCTCTGCAACAAGAGAGGCCGCGATAGTGAGGGGCCCGCGCACCGAGATGAAGAGTGGCCCCCACTCGCCGCAACGGGAGAAAGCCCTCGCACAGAAACGAAGACCCAAAACAGCCAAAAATAAAAGAAAAAAAAAAGTAACAATCAAAAAAAAAATCCAATGGAAATTATGGGAAAGAAAAATAAAATAACCAAGATTTAAAAATTCACTGGATGGGTTCAATAACAGAATAGCGGGATTTGTCAGAGGAGAGAATCAGTGAACTTGAAGATAGAACTACAGAAATTATCCAACTTGAACAGCAGAGAGAAAATAGCAGAAAAGAATGAACAGAGCCTCAGAGACCTGTCAGACAGCACTTGTATCACTGGAGTCCCAGAAAGAAGAGAATGGGTCTGAAAAATATTCAAAGAAATAATGCCTGAAAACTTAACAAATTTGGCAAAAGGCATAAACTTAACATGCTCAAGAAACTGAGTGAACCCCAAGTAGAATAAGCTCAAAGTAATCCACACCAAAACACACCATAATTAAACTTACAAAAACTAAAGACAGAAAAAAATAATACTGAAAACAGCCCGAGGGAAAAGACATATTATTCTCCCTACTGGCGACACCAATGCAAATGACAGCCAATTTCTCCCCAGAAACCATGGAGGCCAGAGGAAGATGGCACGTATTTCATGTGCAGAAAGACATTTGCTGTGGATGTGAATTCTATCTTGGATGGAAATATCCTTCAGGAATGAATGGAAAATGGAGACATTCTCAGACAAAGGAAAACTAAGACAAGTTTTCACTCGCAGACGTACTTGGCTAAAGGCAGTTCTCCAAACAGAAAGGAAATGATAAGAGAGCTCGGAAATTCAGAAAGGAAGAACATCAAAACAGGTTACAATACGGGGTCAATATAACAGACTGTCCTTCTTGTGATGAGTTTCTTAAATCATTGATGAGCGAAGCAAAAATTGTTACACCATCCGATACGGAAGCTCAAGGCAGGTAGAAGAAAGAGCGAAGACAGTCATAGTTGATGAGTGAGGAAGATGAAGTGGCCTAAGTGGAAGTAAGGTCTCTACACCTACTGTGAGACCAGAGGCCGGCAGCCTGAGCACAGGGGATTTTAGAAGCTGGCTACGTGATTGCAGTGCATCTGGGTAGAGAACCTCTGGTTTAGAGCAGGTAAGGCTGGGGGTGAGGGCATAGTTGTTCTCGGGGCCCTAAGGGTTCCCAAGCCTTAGTGTGTATCAAAATGCCCTGGAGGGCTTGTAACACACAGACCGCTGGACCCCAGCCCCAGAGTTCTGAGTCTGTAGGTCTGGGGTGGGGCCCGAGAATTTGCCTTTGTAGCAAGCTCCCAGGCATGGCTGGTGCTGCTTATTGGAGACGCCGCTTTGAGAAGACTACTCTAGCATCCCCGGCTGATGAGGAGCTCCTGGGTCTCAGCTGAGGGTCCCTTAGATCCTCAACCCGACAGCCTCACATGCCCGAGTGTGCCTGGCTCTGGGTGTAAATTGGGAAGCAGGTGTGTCCTGGAGGGACCCCAGGACTGTAAGTCAGGAGGCCCTTATGTCCCAGGGCTGGGTGACCTTGGGCAGGTCCCTCTGTGTCCCTGGGCCTCAGTTCCCCTTCTGTGAAATGGGAGGAGCTGGCAAGGTCACTTACCTGGCGGAGCCCAGGGCGACCAGGAGGAGGGAGAGATGCCCGGTAGGCCTGGCCCGAGCCTCTGGCCCCGCTTCTCTCCCTCCAGCTCCGCTCTCCTCTGTTTCACGTGTCGGAGTTTTCACATAGATTTCCTGTGACAAGAGGGCTCCTCGGCTAAAACCAGTTTGAGAACCCTGCCCTTGATGTTGTGAAAGGCCCTTCCTGACCCACATCTGGAACCTTCCCACAGACCACCCTGGGACAAACAAGTCCCCGAGGCAGGTCCCCAGCTGAGGCCTTTCCTACGAGTGTGGCCTGTACAGAATGTCTTCTCTGACCCTCCACCCCACAAGACAGGCACCTGGCTCGATCAGCATCCTTTGCTCGGAAGCGGGCCTTCCTGGAGGGGGCGGGTGGACGGACGGGCGGGCGGTTCTGTGCACAGCGCCCGTCTCACCTTTGGAGGCTCAGTCCTCTGGTTTATAGCCTCGTGGACGCAGAGGGATGGGACCCGCCGTCCCCTCTGAGCCCTCGCGGGCAGCCCGGTGGCTCCCAGGAGCCAGTGCTATTGCCTGAGCTGTGGGGGTCAGGGACCCCCAGATGCAGCAGACATGGCCCCTGCTTTTTACGGGCCCATGGGCTATGGAAAGACAGTTCAGGCAGCCGGGAAAGCCCTCCTTAGGGTGCTTCTAAGGGTGGTGGCGGTCCCCTGCCCCTCCAGGGGGCCCAGGCTGTGCCCCTTGGGCTCCCTTCTGGGGCACATCCCACACTCACTTCTGAGCCAGGAGTTTCCGCTCTGCTCTCTCCAGACATGGCACTGAAGCGGTTAACGGGGCGGGGGGGTGTCTCAAAGTCCTGGGCCCCCCAGAGCAGCCAAAGATGTGATCGATGGAGGGAGACCAGGTGAGGGATTCCCACAGGGAATCCAGGGCCCAGTGTCTCAGACTGGCCCTTTGAGAAGCTAGAAATTTGGATTTTAATGTGAAATCCCCCAACTGCAAACAGCTCAAGGGTTTTGAAAAAATGGTCTGCAGGCCACCTCTGGTGGTGCTGGGCCTCCACTGGCCGCCTCTGGCACAGCCCTACCCTGCATGGGGGCCCCTTCCTCCCTCTGCCCCCCACTCTCCTGGTCAGCCAGGTGAGGAGCTTGGCCTGGTGATAGAGGCTTCCAGAGGATGCAGGTGCCTGCCAGGCCGGGTCAGGCTCTGTGATGTTCCTGGTGTCATGGGCGGGCTCGGGGACGTCACCCCCTTCCTGGCTTCATCCTCAGTCAGTGCCCTGGGGCTAGAGGTCTCGAATGAGGCAGGTGGGATCTTCAGGGCCATCCCATGTCACCTGCGCAGCCCCGCCGACCTGGGTGAGCCCCCCTCCTGCGCCCGGTCGAGCCTGGCTGCGTCCGTGACGGCTGTGCTGTGTCTGTTTCAGGGTTCCCCTATTCCAAGTCTGACCCTGTCCCAGGACATGGCAAGAATGGCTTGGACCACCGGGTAGGTACTCAACCCCGCACGCCCCGCACGCGCGTACTAACGGTCGCCGTGAGCTAGGGCGGCTCCCACAGCTTGGTGACCACACGGCCAGGAGGACGGGCCCTGGGGACCCTGCTCGCCCACCCACGTCTGCCTGCTACTCCACCCAGGGCCAGACCACCACCCGGCAACACCCCTCCTCCCCTCTGCTCCCAGCCCCCAGCCCCCAGCCCCCAGGGAGACCTCAGTGTCGGGGGGCAGGGGCAGCGGGGCCACCCAGAGGAATCAGACCCTCTTTAAGGCCCTCCTGACCGTCCTTCTCCTGTCACCTAGAGCCTAATAAGGATCTTAAAGGATGGAGGGGTTTCGTGGGCCATGTGGGCCCAGACTCCACTTCCTTCCCTGGAGCGCCCTTCCTCCCCGGCCCCCGGTGTTAGTACCATCACCATGGTTACCACTGATGATGCCCTTAGACTGTGACCGTTACTGGGGCCACACCGAGGGGCCGGCCTTCTCTGCCCACTCCCAGCCGAAGGCTGCTTTGACTGCCCCCTTCCCAGCTCTCTGAATCCGGGGACATGAGACCGTGAGCCCAGACAGCGTGCTGCCTGACTTGTCCCCCGCAGCTGGGCCCTCGTGTTTGTCCCTCTCCCCACAGCTTTACTAGGCCTCCAGTGAGGACCCCTCAGGTGGAGCAGGCGTGATGACACCAGACCCCCGCCAACCCCCGACACACACACGCGTGCACACACACACACACACACACACACACAGACACACAGACACACAGCCCCAGGAGACTTGCTACCACTGAGGCAGCCTTTTCCCGGTCAGAGGAAGTTTGTCCACAAACCGAGGCCATTCACCCCCCAAGAGAAGCCACTCAGACTTCAGTCCCCGTGTGTTGCCCTGGGGCGGTCCCAGCCACAAGTGTGTAACGCAGGGGACAGCGACCCCTCAGGCAGACCTCAAATCCAGGGTCCAGGCACAGGGGCACATCCAAGATCAGGGACGCCACCACGGAAGCTGCGGGTGTCCTCGGGCCTTTCTCAGTCATTCTCGAGCTCTGTGGGCCCTGCTGCTGTGTGTGTCCCGGGCCCAGGTGCCTCTGCACGGTTTGCTCGAGGGAACCCCGCCCATCCCACTAACCACTCCCCCCCACCCCGTTTACTCAGAATGGGCCGAGTTGGAACGGGCACGTAGCATGCTTCTCTGAATTCCCTTCTAAGGAAGGATGCAGGAGGCATGAGAAAGCAGGAGTCCACGGAACCCCCACAGCGCCGGGCAACGTGGATCCTCAGGCTCAGCGGGAGGGTCCTGAGGGCGGCGGGCACCAGTCAGAATGTTCTCTGTTCACCTGGCACGGCTGTTCTCTGACTCAGGGGCCGTGAGTGCCGAGGTCACGGACTGGGCCACGTCCACGCCGAGGCGTCCCACTCCCCAAGCCAAGTCCTGGGGTTTCTCTCAAAATAGGGGAGACAAGAGCATGGACGTCAGCACTTCCAGGCTTGCGTCATTGGCGGCCGGGCTGTGCATCCTCTAGGGAGAGTCCCTTCCTGGTTGCCAGGCTGGAAGGACGTGGGTCGATGGCTCCCAGCACCTGTGGGGAAGGCGTGGCCTCCGGAGGCTCCACCCCCAAGGAGTCTGGGAACAGCTGATCCAGACACTCTGGCGGGGACACCATCTTCAGGCCTCTCCTAGAGCAGACAGCAGACGCTTAAGCTTTACAGAGTCGAGAGCTGAACCCTCCGGGAATGTTTCCCCTGCTGGCCTCAGGGTGGGGAGCAGAGTGTCAGAAAGCCTGTGAGTGAGTCGTGCACATCTTGGGGAGGCGATAAAGATGGAATTCATCACCACAGGAGGATTTTTAGCTTTTCACATTAGAATATCCAGGACATTGATAAAAATTATTGTTGACTTTTTGGGGGGATTCTTTTTTCCCTACTAATGTTCTCTCCTATTTTTTTTTTCTTCACTCTTTCTAAGACTCTAATGTAATCGTATGCCTGTTTCTCAGCTGAAAAGCCAGATAATTTGATGACCAGTCTTTTACAGCTCAGCCATGTCAGATTAAGTTGTTCCTTGGTTTGTTTTTACTTTCTGAAAGGATTCCAGGTGACCTAAAGTAAAAGCCCAGATGCAGAGTGACCAAAAACCCAGTAACACCAAATCCCAAAGGAGAGGAAAGAAAGAAGTAGGAGAAAATTATATCAGAGACACACAGAAGAACACTGTATGGGAAAAAGCATCGACGCTTAGCTGTGAGCTTCCTGAGTGTGACCAGTTGTGTAGTTCTTATTGTCAAATGGAAGGAAGGAAGTCAGTAAATCAGGGGAGGCAGAGATGTGCCTGATTCTTGTTCTGGAAGGGATTTGTCACAAGGGGCCAGCACCATATGTCCCAAAGCTTGTTAAAATGTCCTGATAACTAGCCTTCCACAGAGCCTGACACGTGGTGGATAGTCACACCTCTCTGTAGAATAAATAGGGAAACAGCCACCTACTAAAGGCTTTCCTGTGGATGAGACAGCATTGGTTCCAACATGTGCCACCCGGTCTTCTATTAAGAGACGGACCGCTGGTCACCGACAGATCCACACGGTAGCCCCTTGGAAGGAGTCCCATTTTGAAAAAACCCTGATGCTAAATAAGAACAGACTGAATTTTCCTACTAAATGACAAAGACTCTCAGGTTAGATTTTTTTTAAAATAAAAGAAGAAAAACATGTATCATCATGAGATAAACACAAATTATTTTTTACTGGATTAGAAGTCAAAGGATGGGAAAGAGTTACCAAAATCACAAGTAGAAGGAAAGCATGAGTGGCAGTATTAATATCAGATAAGGTAGAAGTTAAGGTTAAGATGAATCAGTAGAATTTGTGGTAAAAAGAAGGAACACTAGTTCATGAGGACACAAGTTATAAAGCAGTTAACAGCATTCATAAATTTAAATGTGCCAAGCAACATGGCAATGCCAGAGACCTTGATAAAACGCAAGTATGGTTGGCCATTTGAACATGACTCTTTTGAAATCAGACATGGATCTAGTGAAGGAGAAAAAAAGTATGGAGATCAATTTAATAGTGCAAACAGCGAACTTAATCTAATAGGCATATGAAAAAAATTCGTATCTTTTGAATCGGGTTTTCACATATCCATAAAACATTAATAAAAAGGTTCATGTATGTCACTACAAAGAAAACCTTAACAAATTGTAAAAGTCAGATATGCTGGAAAGAACACATGCATTATCATCAGGCAGCCCCGAGTTCAAATCCTAGCTCTGCCACTTCCTGGGTGTGTGTTTGGGCAAAAGTTACTTAAATTCTATGAGTCTCTATTTCCTAGTCTTTAAAAAAATTATCCTTACCTCTTAAGGTTATTGCCAGGACACATAACATTATGGTCGTGAAATCTTCTAAGTTCTGTAGCGTGGTTCCCAAACGAATAGCTATTATAAAAGCAAGTCTCTACTCCTTCTTACTTCCACCTCAGTGGCTAGTGAGTAAAATGGCACACTCCAATGTGAGCTTTAGCAAGAAAAGAACAATGGTGAATGGCCACGATTTCCTTCTCACCGTTATCAATCCCAGTATAATTTTTGAAAAGTGAAATGCACGGGTTAAATTTTTTACAGTTCCATATATTAGCTGTGTGACCTTGGGCAAGTCGCTTCACGTCTCTGAGCCTCGGCTATTAAATGGTGATAATAATCACCACTTGGCATTTAGAAGGCCAGGAGTAGAGAGCTCTTTCCCTGCTCTGGACTGACACGGTGACCCCCCCCCTCCACCCGCCCGGGGGATGCCCCACCCTCCCTCCTGAGAGTCTCTGTCTAGTCTCAGAGCCTGGCAGACCAGAGGAAGCCGGTTCTGCTGCCAGGAAGTGGGTTTCCAGCTGCCCAAGGGGGTGGCGGTGGCCGGGGAGTTTACAGCCTGTGATGCAGGGCAGCGGGCACTAGGGGGCGGCATTTCTCTTTCGTATCGTGGCCGGGCCAGGTGGGAGACAGGTTTGCCTTGCTTTATGCTGGAGCTTCCCTAACCAGGCAGGTGCACGGGGGTCCTTGTCAGTGGCCTGAGAAAACGTCTGCAAATATTGTTCTTGAAAACTCCCAAGGGGAATCATTCAGTCAAGTGGAGGAGGTGCAGGGTCACGGAGAGTCACCGGTGGGTGCGGGGTTGCCGGGCTCTGGGTCCCAGTGTTGGGACTAAGGTGAGGCATTCAGGGCACTTACCAAAGGACTCAGTAATCAAGGTAAACAAGGTAATACAATGTTTTGAAAAATCCAAATTAATGAAAAAAATCCATGATGGACAAAGTATCAGAAATGTAAAGACCGGCTCCAACCCTCCACTTAGGTGCTTACCCGCCTCGCTGCCCTCATCCCGGCGTCTCTGGGCCTCAGTTTCCCCTGTTCAGGATGAAGGACTTTGGACTCGGTGCTTTCGGAGGCCTCATCCTGCCCCCGCGCTCGCTAGGGCTATGACCAGCTCCTGACTTATCACCTCTTGCAGTAAATTAGTGCTGAAAGCTCTTTCCCTGTAATACAACCCAAGGGTGAAGAATATAATCCCTTCTTGAACTGCAGGGCTCTCTCCGTGGAAATGTAACCCCTGTACCCAGTTCCAGAAGCACTGGCCAAGAGCCCTGACCCCGTGTCAGACTCTGTACCAGGTGCCAGGGATACGGGCACAAATAAAACATTTTTCTCCACTGTGGGCAGTGGATGCAGGGCCAAGACAGAGTTGGACAGGAGAGGGACTGACTGACCCTGTGGGGCCTCAGCACCTGCATTGTGGGGCAGGAACCCTCTGTCGAGGTTTGCAGGATGACTTTTTCAGGTGGGCAGAGGGAAAGAGAATTCCAGACATCAGAGTTGGCTGCTGGTGCCATGGAGAGGTGAGGGAGGCACCTGAGGCAGGTGGCCGGGGTCCGAGGTCCGTGCCCCCTCCGGGTACCATCCCTGGGCATCGTCAGCAATCACAGCCACTGTGATCGTACGGGGTGCTCACGACACTTGGGGTCTGTGCTGGGGACTTTACGGACACCAGCCACCTGAGCCCCTGGGGACAGTGCGTCTGGAGGGAGCAGAGCCGTAGCCCTAGTGAGTGAGCCTCCCTCTGGGTCCAGGCCAGCTGCGGGCCGAGGGGCCGGGCGCCCTGGAGCTGTCATCACAGCAGGAAGCAGCTGGCTGGACAGGCAAGGGCAGCTCAGGCCTGGAAGGCGGCGGGAGGTATGTGAGCAAACCCGCCGCGTGGGAAGCCGGCAGCCCCGACAAGTGTGGGCGGCCACTCGGCCCTTCCAGAGCCCGGCCTCAGTGGGCACCGTGGGCTGACCCTCCTCCCGGCCAGGCCGCCAGGACCCCGGCGACAGCCTGCCCCCTGCAACCTGCCCCTGCCGCCCTCTCTCTTTCTCTTCCAGAATGCCAATCTGGCCCCTTGTGGAGCAGACCTGGATGCCAGCTGGGGCACGCGAGGTACAGGAAGCGGGGACCCCGTGGGTCTCTGGCTGGGGCAGGGGTCGCTAACAGGTTTCCACGAGTTTCGTTCTGAAACCACCCCCGACCTGGGCCGCTGGCAGAAGGCTGTGAGCGTGGTGGAATCGGGGAGCCTGGGGCAGTCATGTCCCCGCCTCTCCCGGTCAGGGATGGCTTTACCTCCATCCTAACGTTGCCTGAGATGCTCCTCCCCCCTCCCTCCGGCGCTCCCCACCTCCTAACTCAGATGCTCCTCCGTTTCCTGACCCAGGTGCTCACCTCTTGAGCGCTGCCAACCCCACCCTGACTTACTTGTCACTCCAGGTCACCTGGGGAGAGATCTGTGTTTGAATGACCGTCCCACGCCAGGGCTGAGGCCAACCCAACACCTACTGTTAAATTCTATAGCAATAGAGGAGGCAGAGACACAGTGAAAAGCCCTCGGGTCTGAAGTTGGGGCAGATCCTGCCCCAGCCCTGCTCTCCGCGTGGCCTCCCAGGGCTTCACACCAGCAGGGTGGCCTGCAGGGAGGTTGGTGTAACTAGAGAGACCCGGTCACGTGGCAGGCGCCTGCCCAAGGGCTCTGCCAGCCCTGAGCCGCCGGGCCCCGCGATGCTCACTCATGATTGTCCCCCAAGGGTGACCGGAGCCCGCTCTCTTGGGCTGCTTCGCGCTGGATGTGGGAGTGGAGGGAGCTCTAAGTGGCCTCCAGGCCCCCGGGCTCAGAGCTGGGGCAGCCAGGACCCTGCATGGCACGTGGGGAAATTCAAGGACCGGCCCGCCGGTGCCCAACCCCTCGCCAGGGTCTCCCTGCCGAGACAGGCTTGCTTGTGGCCGAGATCCAGAGATGCTGCCCTGTGGTTTCTACGTGCTCACGGAGGCCTCCCATCCGTACAACTTTAGTTTTTAACAAGCCGCTTTTAGTCTGGAAGAAAAAGCTTTTAAAAAGCTAGCATGTGGAGCTCTGTATTGAAAAGGAGTAGCTACAGGGTAAAGAAGGTAAAACAGTAAGAGGCAGGGGGGTTCAACCCCAGCAAGGCTGCCTGTCTCCACGGGGGTAAACCGAGGCAGGCCCGGACCACCAGGGAGACAGCAGCACAGCTGAGGGAGAACACGGTGCCGCGTCTGGCTCCCAGTCTGGCCTCCGGCCTCCCGACCATGCCTCCTGCTCCTAACCTCCTGCCCCTGGCTTCCCGCCGGAGATCCCAGAGCCCGTCCCCCTGCAGCTCAGAGGATGCTGCGGGCGGGGATGGAGACCGCAAGGCCCGGCCCGCCGCAGGGTGGGGTCCTGGACGGGCTTGCTTCCACCTTTGGGCCAAGCTCGTGCGTGTTCTAACCCAGCCCCTGTGGTCTCTGCTTTCTCTTACAGAATACAAGGTAAGAGGGGCCGCCTGCTCCTGCGCTGACCTCCAGCTGCCGAGCTGCACCTGCCCAGGTTAAAAGTTCCTTTTGTTGTGCTTTCCCTGTGAAAAGCAGACATTTCCCTGTGAAATGTGTGTGTCAGATGCAGTATGTACCTCTCTGCTGGCCTCGGGCTCGGCTCTTTTGTCCCCGCACATGCTTGCTTCCTGAGTGAACCCGGACTTTCGTCTCCCCGCAGATCTATCCTTATGACGCCCTCATTGTCACAAACCGAATCCGCGTGAAGCTGCCCAAAGATGTGGACCGGACAAGACTGGAGGTGAGGGGGGCCCCAGGGGTGGAGGGTCACGTCTGCCGAGCGAGTCTCTGCAGCTGCCTTGACGTCCACAAAGTCGACGTTCATCGCCCCCAAGGTCCCTGTGGCGACCGCGCGGTGCCCGGCGATGGGCTTAGAGTCAAGGTCCCTCGTTGTTTCAAAGACCGGAGAACGTGGTCATGTACCCAACAAAGATGGCTGTGCAAAGTGGGACACAGCTGCTTGCGGTTTGGGGCAGGGAAGCCTTCGTCACTGTGCTTAACTGGGTAACATTCGCCTCTTCCCCGAGCGCTGATATTCAGAAAATCGGCCCAATTCATGGCTTCCCGTTTGACCACTCTCGCCCCGATCTTGAATAATACTGAGCTCTGGGAGCAAGTGTATGTTTAAAAGACCCGCAGGTCAAGGGCACAGACATCTGTTGACTGGGCCCCACCACGAGCCACGGTCCCAAGTGGCCAGAGTGCGTACTTCATCCATCCTCACTGTCCTCCCACAAGGAAATCAAGGGCCAGCAATGGACTTCACCTCCCGAGCCATGTCAGGAAGGTTTCACTGGGGTGAGGGCTCTGGAGGCTCCTCAAGGCCCAGGGCCAGCCGCCCCACCTGTGCCCGGGGGGCTGGGAACACCTGAGGCAGAGTGTGTGTCCGGCCAGCGCCAGCCCCTGCCCTGCTGCCTGTGTGGGCGGGGGCTCAGGTGGCTGCTGGGAGGGAGCCGTAGGGGCGTGGTTGTGGTTGAGGGGCACCAGCAGTGCCCCGGGGCTCCGGAGGGCTGCCAGGTGGGAGCCAATCTGAGTGGAGAGCAGGCAGATCTGTAAGGAAGCCCCGTCTCAGGTGGTCCAGACAGATGCTCTGGCGCCCTGATCTCCGCCCTTTAAGATGAGGATATTGATAAGCACTGGGTGGGTGGCTGTAGCCACGAGAGGTCACATAAAGCCCCTCGCCCAGGGTACGAGGTAGTGGTGGCAAGGAGGGGACAGGGACGCCGGTGTGGCCGCAGCAGTTGGGGGAGGCGTGTCCATTTTGACTTCTCTGTTGCAATAGTAGGAACTTGACCCGAAGTGGTTTAAGCTAAAGGGGAATTGCCAGCTCGTACGACTTGACGGGTCCCTTCGGGTGGGGCTTAGTCATGTCTCCAGACCCAGATTCCCTCCTTCCATCTCCTGAATGTTTCCTCTGTGTGTGTTGGCCTGACTGATGGACAGATGTTCACCTCCCCTCCCCCGGGGCTCAGAGTCTGCAGGGAAGAGACTCGGGGTGGGGGTGGGGTTTCCTAGAGGGGCTCTGGGACCTGGGACCTAGAGACAGGGAGGATGATGGTGGGCTCACACAGCAGCAAGGGCTTGGCTGCGGGAAGGTGGGGAGCTGAGGCCGGGGGGGAGGAGCCGCACGGCCAGCAAGCCCGTGGACGCTGTGGTCAGGCAGTGCAGCCCACCCGCTGAGTCTTGGACTCCCCAGGGTGTGGGCGGCATCTTGCCAGCAAAGGACCACAGAGCCGAACGACCCCAGGGCCTTTGCTCAGGAGGCTGGCCACTTAGCAGGACATTTGGACCTCACCCCGTAGAAGAGGAAGGACGACTGGAATGTCCTGACCCGTTAGGACGAGTGCGGGTCACTCCCGGGGCTGGGGGCGGGGCGGCCGGACCGGCTCGGAAGCTGGGGTGTGAGTGGGGGGCAGGGGGAGCACGTGGAGGTGCTCAGAGCAGGCCCCGAATCAAGCTTAAGGGATGCCTGCCCGGTGCTCTGGAAGGCGAGGTCCTAGGCAGCCTCTTCCTGGGCCTCACCCGTGACCATCCCCGCTGCCTCTGCAGGGGACACACTCTTTGGCTCCTGCTGAAGTTGAGCCCTTGTGAAGGGTGTGGTCTTGTCCCACTGCTGTAAAACAGGAGGCTTGCGCTGCTGGGTGACTCAGTCAGGACCCGCCTGAAGGGCTCCCATCGTTCTGCATGTTTGTTCCTTAAGCGTGGGTGCCCTGAGGGCTCCTGACTCCCACCGCAGGGCGCCGCTCCAGCTCCTTGCACAACAGCAGCCTCGGGACCACCCGCCCCTTGGGACTTGCTGCTTCCCTCTTGGGTCTGGGGTTCGCTTTAACCAACTCCCATACCCCACCCCTTATTTTGCTACAGTACAGAGTGAAGGTGCAAAATATCAAGTGGTTAATACATGTAAATGTTTCCCTTTTAAAAAAAAAAACCTTGGAGGACGGGGTAATGCGTTTAATCACCCAAATCTCCAAGAACACACCCAAGGGTGCGTCCCTCTGTAATCATTCTCTTCCTGATCTCAGTCAAGCCAGGAGGCAAATTGGAAGCATTATCACAAACGGGGCACGTCCCACAGTCTTCAGGGTCTGGAGCTGGGGTGTGAGCCAGGAGGGGCTCAGGAGGGGCTCAGGAGGGCCTCCATCCCAGCAGGAGAGGAAGGGACACCAATGTTTTTATTTCAGGGGAGAGAGCTTTATTTTTAATATAAAAACAATTCATAACTCTTGTAAAAGTCCAGAAAAACACAAAGAAGAACGTAAACATTACATGGAATTCCCCTACCGAGTCAAAACTCCTGTTAGCTCCGGGGCGGACATGCTTCCGGAAATCTCTTTTTTTGCACAAATACCCAGAGATAACTGAATTCTCTTTTGGATAAGTAGCCTCGTACTGTTTATGCAGTTTGACATCTGCTTTTTCTCTCTGAAATTTTATGTGAACATTTTTCCATCCCAATTCATGCGGATCCGCTCGTCCTTTTAGATGGCTGCGTGGTGGTCCCGCGTCCTGTTCTGATGCCGAAAACTTGGCCTCTGTGCACTGGTGCTGAATTGAATCTCGGAGACAGAGTTTTGGGTGAAGTAGAAGAAAATAGCTTTATTGCTTTGCCAGGCAAAGGGAGCCACAGCAGGCTCCTGCCCCAAAAAACTGTATGTCCCAACCTGGGTGGATTTGATGAGGAGTTTTCTAGCAATGGTTCAAGGGGGGGGGATTGCTGATAAGATTAGGGTGTGTGCAGGGCCTGCACTCCTTTATTCTGGCCTCAGGTGGTCTTTTCTGGAGTGAAGAATACTGACATCTTCCATTTATTGGGGTTCTAGTTCGATAAAGAGCTCAAAATATATTGTTATGTGTATTCCTTGAGGTGGAACCAAGACCCTGCCCCAAGGCTGCACTATCGTTTCTTGGCTGTTCTTCCCTTGTTTCTGCATCCCGTCCCTTCCCTGATTAGCCGACTGTTCGAATCTGCCCTTTGGAACTCAGGGAAGGTCATGGAGGCTGGAGTCTGATCCCTACAAACAAGGAACAGGGGGCACAGAAAGGCTTCCGTGCCCAGGAGCCCCACAGTGTCCTGCTAGGCTTCAGTTCCACACAGGGGAGGGTCCCAGGGGCCAGGCTGTGGAGTGACAGGCCGTTGGCTGGGGCTCGGTCACATGGCAAAGCTGCGGGTCTGCTGTGTGCCCAGCAAGGGGAGAAGATGGACGTGGGCAGACAGCTGGTGGTGCCCACACACCTCTGTAGGGTTGGTCCCTGGAAGGAGGACCACTCTGTCCGTCAAATGGTCAAGGCTTGTCATCCATCCTTTACTGCCAGAGTACTTGGCTGAGTCTCAGTGGTTTGGTGAACACGTGCCAGGCACTGAGCTGGGCCCTAGGGACGCACAATGAGCAGAAACCAGCATGAGCTCTGCCCGTAGACGCCGCCTGCTGGGAGGTAGACGTCAATCAACTGATGACCCAGATGAGTGTGTGAAGTTATACACCAAGATAAGGGCTCTAAAGGAGAGGAAGGTGGGCCTGTGAGCATTTGAAAGGGGGTAAAAGTTAACTGGGTGCAGTAAGTGTGCCTGCATGTGTGTGTGTGTGTGTGCACGTGCACTTGCACGTAAGGTGAGTCATGGCAGATAGGAAGAGAATTCCAGGAAGAGGACACAGCAGGTGCAAAGGCCCTGGGGCAGGAGGCAGCATAGCCTGTTTGAGAAGGAACTAGCTGTGCTTGAGCGGGTGATGGGCAGGAGGGGCCAGGCCTCGTAGGGCCCTGAGCCACGATAAGCAGTTTGGTTTCTAGGAAGGGCAAGGCTTTTACACGGCAGGACGACCTGATTACGTAAGTAAAACAGCGCCCCGAGGCTGCCCTGTGAAGCCTAAATTGGCTATGTGGATGCAGGGAGACCTTTTGGAGGCGGTTGGGTTGTCCGGGCAAGAAATGATGGCATCTTGGACAGGGTGGTGGCAGTGCGGAGGTGAGAGGCAGGTAGATTCAGGCCCTATTTGGGAGGTCAAAGTGGGAGGGGCAGGGGCACGCCTGGCGTGACTCCGGGCTGTCGGGATGGGGTGCTGGGTAAGTAGCGGTCACTCGGTGCAGCAGGACGAACCCAGGTTCTGATGACGTTTGTCGCTCTGGCCTGTGAGGCACAGACAAGGGAATTCAGGATGCTCAGCCTGACAAAGAGAAAGGCGCCACATAGGCACCTGGTGGCCCACAGTAGGTGCTCAGTAAAGGTTGGTGACTCATGGAGGTGTTAGGAAGGAGAGTGGCAGTCCTCCGCCGCTCTGGAAGTGCTGTCACATAGAAGGCAGTCAGATGAATCGTGTGATCCCAATGCGCAGAGCCAGGATCAGGCTTCCCGGGGAGACCCGTCCGGGGCCAGTTTTACACCATCCCTGAGATCCAGCACTTTCTGTCCTGGGGGGGGTCTGGGTCCCAACGCCTACCCCTGGCACCCAAGGACCTCATGCCTTGGAGGGTCTCAGATCCTTCCTGCGTTTGGCTGTGCCAGGAGCTTCCACTCTGAGGGGGAAGAGCCTTGCCTGCCCCGGGCAGACTCAAGTGTCCTCTTACCTGAGGCCACTCCTGCAAACCTCTGCCCAGCTGCCCGGCATTTGCCGAAAGACGTGGCCATTTTGCTCGTGCATCAGCCTCTTGCCATCCAAAGGTGGCATCCTGGTGGAGGGAGAGAGCACTTAGGGTCGGGATGACCTCGGTGTGAATCCAGTCTCCATAATGTCTAGCTGTGTGACCGCGGACCAGTTACTTAACCACTCTGAGCCTGACCCATACCTGTCAGATGACATCGCTGTTGCCTGTCCTGCTGGGTGGTTTGAGCATCTATTCAGTTGTTCAGAAGTAGCCATGAGCACCTGCCGTGAGCGAGCCCCAGGCAGGTGTGATGTGCACACGGTTTCAATTATTTTGTCCATGTCACCCCCAGTTTACCAACCTGGGAACCGAGTAGGCCAGTATGGATTAGAAAAAGGTTTCCACGGGGATGGGGTGCTATGGGTTGGCCAAACAATGATTGCTAAGAACTTAGTGGAAGAGCAAGGTGGCTGGCTGTGAATGGAGGTAGGATCAGCCACAGGCTTGGCCGCCAGGAGAACAGAGGTCCCTCCTTGATGCCCGATATGGGGTAAAAACAGGATGTTTGAGAATTTATCAGATTTGGCTTATTTACAAGCACTTGATCACTAGGCTGTTCCAAGCACTTGACACGTTCCTGTACTTGGTTTTCACAAGTCGGTGCAGCAGCTGCAGAGGAGGCCTTGGTGGGAAGGGGTGGGGGTGGGGGAGCTGGAGGACGTCCCCAGGCCCTCGGCTTCTGGGGGACAGACCTGGGGTTCCGGCTAAGTAGTCACACAGGGCCACTGTGCTGTGCATCTTCCTGGATTAATTACAGTATTAAAAGTGAATTTCTAATCACCCTTCCTTGCCCCAACCTCCCAGAGCACACATTCGGCTCCTTAGATAGGAAGGTGTATCAGCCAGGGCCCTCCGGAGAATCAGAACCAACAGGAGACAGGTAGACAGACGGACAGACAGATAAGGACATAGATATGTATTAAGAAATTTAATTTAAGGAATTGGCTTCCCATGGGGCTGGCAAGTGTGGAATCTGCAGGGCAGGCCAGCGGCAGGCTGGATGGACACTCAGGCAGGAGCTGACACTTAGAAGCAGAATTTCTCCTTCTCCAGGAAGCCCTCAGTGATTGCCCCAACGGAGTGAATGAGGCCACCGCATTATGGAGGGTCATCTTCACTTAAACACTGATTGTAGGCATGACCACATTGACAGAATACCTTCCCAGCCACCCCTAGACTAGTGTTTGGCCAAACAGCCAGGCACCAGGGCCTGGCCAGGCTGACTCATGCAGAGAGCAAAGGCTGCCGGCTGAACAGGTTTGGAAGGAGGGTGTGTCCAGGCGAGTCCCCAGGGTCCTCCTTTCTGAGTGCTCAGCAGAGGCAAGGCTGAGCGGCTCCTCTGGGGCCACCTCTGCCAGACCCTGAGGCTAAATGCACACCTGAGTTTGCTCAAGCAGGAAAAGCCCAAGTTGTAGGAATGTGCCTGAAAAATAAGGTCCCACAGTTAAAGAATACGTCCTTTGTTTAGACTCATCTGACCGGTCTGATAAGAACCTGACAGACTGATGGTGAAGTGTGGGTTCCCAGCCACTGGGTGTGTCTGGGAGATGGGTCTGCCGCAGCCTCCGGGACCCTAGGGCCTCCCAGGAGAGGCACGGAGAACAAACAGGAGCAGTCCTCCAAGGCCAGGCCAAGTGGCAGGGACTTAGGGGTGGAGGGTGGGGAGGGAGGAGGGAGACGCAGTGCAGAGTAGGGCAGGCAAGTGGAATGGGCTCTGAAGGAGGAGAGAGGAAGCTGGGAGGCAGTGTGGCCAGCAAGATGAGAGCACAGATTTAGATTTAGGGATGCAAAGAGCACAGATTGTCCCTGGATGAGGATGGCAGACAGGCCCATCCTGCCCTACTGGAGCTGAGAACCAGATGAGATCAGCAGTGACTCTGTACTGAGAGACATACATGGCCCGGGGCCTGCTCGCTTGGCTAGTGCAATGTGGGAGGGCTCTCTGGAGGAGGGGGACATTTGAACTGGTACCTGTAGAAGGAAGAGGAGCTGCTGTGTGAAGTGGAGGGAGAGCACTGCAGGCTCTGGGTGGCAAAGAGCCTGGCGTGTTCCAGAACCCGTAGGTGCCCACCGTGGAGCAGAACGGTGGTGGAAGAGGTGGGCAAGGACACGGTGAGACAGGGCCTCCTGTCTGCAGACAGGGCCTCCTTGTACAGTGTGATGGGGCAGGGAGGCACCGTGGGACCCAGGCCTCAGAAGAAACGTGGGCCCTTGCCGGTCCAGGATTCGCAGGCTGAGCGGGTCTGGGGCCTGAGCCCACCCGATCGGCCCCCATTGGAGCAGGGGGCCTGGCAGTGGCCGGTGGGCTGGCGTGGGGCATCTGCACTTGATGAGGTGGGCAGGGGGTACTGGGAATGCCCTGCAGGGAAATCGAGGCAGGCCAATCCCAGCAGGGTGGCGGCTAGCCTGGGGTACCCTGCAGAGCAGGGGGAGTGCAGGCCGAGGGCCTCCACCACAAAGCCCCGGACGCTTCCAGAAGCTGCATCAGGGGGCAGGAAATCAGGGCTGAGGGAAGGGCCCGGGCTCTCGAGCCACCTGGCCTGGCACCCAGGCTGCATGCCCTCGGGCAAGGCATGGGACCTCTCTGAGCCTGGGTTTCCTGAGGTCGTAAAATGAAAACTAGAATCTCAGGGCAGGTGAGGATGGCAGCAGCTCTCATAAAGTCCCTTCCCGAGCCTGGCCAGTGGTCCTCCATCAGTGCAGGAGAATGGCGGGGTTCAGGGTCCGAACTGGGATCCCCGAGTAGGCCTCCTGGACCCGGACTCTGCGTGTATGAGTGTGTGTGATTCTACCAAAACGGGCCACTGCGTCGTCGTTTCGGAGGGTCCGTGACCCAGAAAAAGTGGGGCTTTCTGCCACAGAGGGACAGAATGGATGGCCCGGCTTCCAGGTAGACAGGCCTCCGTGGGCCCGTCTGCCAAGGGGAGGGTAGCCCCCCAGCTGCGTGGACCTGCTGGTCTGAACGGCACGGTGGTCTCAAGGAGCAGCAGATGGCAGCTTCTCAGAAAGAGCCCTGGACCCCTGGCCAGAAGGTCCGAGTTCTAATGTGCCACTTGCAGGCTGGGTGACACGGGAGATGTCCCCGTCTGTGGCCCGGTCCACATCCTCTGGGCACCACCAGCTCCCACACTCGTTGCCTCCCTGGGTGTGAGTGCGCGTGTGCATCTGGCACAGAGCCGTGTGTGCCCTGGGTTCCCGGCTGCTGTCCCTTGATGAGCCCTTGCTGCGAGCAGAGGTTAGTGGCCGTTACTGATTCCTGTATTCAGGGAGCCCTTGGCGATGAAGCCAGGTTACAGGGTTAAGTCAGATCACGTCCCTCGGAAAACTACCTCTGGCTGTAAGATGCTGGTGGCATGTCATCAATGCTTCACAAGGCATCAAGGCCTCCAGGTCCCAGGCCCTTGCATGGACTTAACTGTGCTCTGACCCACCTGCCTGGCAGGTGTGAGATCTCTGTGGGGTGGGCGCACCTGCTCTGGTTTATTTCTGCGTCCAGGCACCTGAATGAGGAGAGAGCAGAGCGCCTGCATAGGACCAGCCCTTCCCCTCCCTTCTCTCCGCTCACCCTACCGCCCAGGAGCGCCCCAGGCAGGGTCCCAGGCCCTGTTCCTGCCCGGGGGTGCTCGTTACCGAGGGACCCCTAGCGCATCCGGCTCGCTCAGAAATCAGGGGCTGCTAGAGCTGCCCCTGTTGTTATATTTTCAGGAATTTCCCACGCTGGTTGTTAAACCAGCCATTACTGAAAAACAAATGATGTAAACTTATGATTATGAAGATTACATTTAAAGCAAAGGTGATAAATACTCAACACTCCCTGCTCCCTATTCTCTCAACTACATTTTACTACCATCTGTGCTCCCGAGGTTACTTAACCGCTACTGCATCTGTGTGCGGGAGGAACAATCTGTGACGATGTGCCCCCGGGCATCTCTTTCCAGCTCTGCATTCAGGGGCGTCACGTTGGAAGCTTGAAACTGGCCGTGGTGTATTTACACCACGGAAAGGAGGCTTGCGGGTCTGGGAGCCTGGGGTGACGGGTGCAGTCAGGAGAGACTTCCTGGAGGAGCTGACACCCAAGCCCAGGTCTGGGGAGTGAGTAGGGGTTACGTGGGCAGAGGAGGAAGGGCCGGCATTCCAGGCAGAGGGAGAATGGGTGAAGGCACAGACAGGATTATTCCGATTTTACAGACATCACAGCTGAGGTCGTGTCACTCAGCACAGCTGGACAGGCCTGGAGCCAGGACTGGATTCTTGTGTGTCTGGCTCCTGAGCCCGAGGTCTTTGCACGATGCTGCCCTGGAGGGTGACACATAGGCAGACCCCCGGCAAAGCGTGTGGGACCCCTACCATGCTGCAAAAATGGCCTCCTCCCCAGGGGCTCTCCCCGGTGCACCCCAGAAGCGAGGCCATCCTGGAACGTCCCTCGGCCCAGGCACCATGCCCTGGGCTGCCTTCCTGCCGGCTCAGGAGGGAACTCGGCAGTGCCTGGCTTTGGAGGGTCAGGGGAGCCTTCAGGAGCCAGCGGCCGGGGGAGTTGGGCCAGGGTCAGAAAGCTGGCTCTGGCCTCTGGGGTCAGCCATGCTCTGCCACGTCCCTCCTGCTGCGGCAGGCACTCGGGCGGGCAAGAAGAGCCCTGGATGGGGGGCCCTGACTCTGCCTTGAGAGAGATTACCAATTTCTCAGCTGCCAGGAGTGGGAGCCCTTAGCCCCTTCTTCCCTGGGAGGCCGTGGGATCAGCCAGGTGTGGTGAGATACTATAGACCACACAGCTGGAGCTGGGATGGCTGAGCACATCCCTCTGCCAGGCCTTCCCCATGTGACCCTCTCCTGCCCTCCAGAGCCCTCAGGCAGCCAAGTTTTGTTCTCAGCCTACAGATGAGGAAGCAGGACCAGAGCCCGGGGGTCCCTGCCAGCCCCCAGGACTTGCCCTTAGCCTGAATCCCCAAACCCAGCTGCCATCAGCTGCTCTGGGAGGGATGTGACACACGCGGGCTCCTGGGCCCCTAAGGCTGCCTTGGGAGGTTTTGGGGGGGCGGAGGGGAGGGGGCAGGCACTCTCAGATGTGACAAGCACCCCGGGGCATTGTGACAGGGCTGCGGGGTTGGGAACTCAGCTGGGACACCGTGCAGCACCCCTCCCTCCCTCCTGCTCCCGGCTGCCTCCCCGGCAATGGGGTGGGCTCCTGTGGCCAGGTGGGGGCCAGGCGGGGGGAGCAGGGTTGGGAGCGCCAGCCCCAGAGGGTCCTCTCCTTTGCCTCTCCTCCCGCCCGCTAACCCACCACATGTCCCCAGTTCTCAGGCCCCCAAGGTTGGGTGTCCCCTTGCCCGTAGAGCCCGGGTTTCTGTGCAGCTTTTCGGACTCAGTCCTCAGGACATCTCGGTGTGGAGGCTGGAGGACGGGCTGCATGAGGCCTGCGGTGGGTGCCGGGGTGAGTGACTCCTTGCGCCCCCTTCCCACCCCCCGCAGGCCCTGCCGTGGTCCCCCTGCTGCTAGCGGGAGGCTCCCGGGCCCTGAGCACAGGGTCACCCTCACGCGCCGCTCGCCCCTTCCCAGCTTAGAGCGCGGTGACCTGTGTCGCCGCTCTCCCCTCTCCTCCCCTCTGTGTGTCACCGCCTGGGAGACCCAACCCCGGAGACACCCAGGGGCCCTAAAGCAGGAGATCACAGGCTGCAGGGGCGCTGGGCGCCACCCCACAAGCCCGCTCCGTGCCCCCCCTGGGATCCCTGCTCGCGGTCCCCTCTGGGCCCCTTCCCCTTGCTTCCACCTCCCCAGGGCCCGGCCCTGAAGACCCTCGTCTCGCTCAGGCCTCTGATCTTTCTCTGCCCCGCCGCGCTCCCATGAACCACTCGCAGCCACGCCCCCCGGGGCCTCAGGACCCCGGCCTGTGTCAGGCTCCCGCTCAACACTCATCCAATAACAGGAGACGCGATTGTCCTTTTATGCTTCCCGTTGGGCATCTTGGTTGACCCACAGTCCTTGGGAAGGTTGTGACATGGTACCTGGAAGTGGCTGCTGAAGTCTGAAATGACAGTTCTGAGTCCCCGTGGGCTGGGTTGTGGATTCCCCAGATCGGCAGGAAACCCCAGTGTCAGCACCATGCAGGTGGCTCGTTTCTGGCATGTGCCAGAACCTTCTTCCTGGTTGCAGGTCCGAGATGGCAACAGGCGGCTTACGGCCCTTCCCTGGCAGAGACTAGCTTGATGGTGTGTGTATGTCTGTGATGTGTCTGTGTGTATCTGTGTAAGTGTGTGTCCAGTATGTCTGTGTGTATCTATGTGTTTGTGTATGTCTATGTGTGTGTCTCCATGCGTGTCTGTGTGTGTCTATATATGTCTGTGTGTGTGTGTCTGTGTGTGTGTCTGTGTATGTCTGTGTGTCTGTATATGTCTGTATCCCTGAGTGTGTGTGTGTGTGTGTCTGTGATGTGTCTGTGTGTATCTGTGTATGTCTGTGTGTCTTTGTGTGCGTGTGTGTCTAGTATGTCTGTGTGTATCTGTGTGTCTATGTATGTGTGTGTCTCCATGTCTGTATATGTCTCTGTGTGTGTGTCTGTGTATATCTGTGTGTATATGTCTATGTGTGTG